>NC_079510.1:42103755-42447686 GCF_030052815.1 Hevea brasiliensis | reverse complement strand
AAAACTGGATTTTGAGAGAGTTTTATAGCAGAACTGTTATCACAGTAAATCTCAATTGCTTCTTCCTGTATGAATCGCAATTCGGTGAGAATTTTCTTCAGCCAAATAGATTGACATGCACAGGGGGTTGCTGCAACAAATTCCACCTCTGTCGTCGATAAAGTAACAATTGGTTGCTTTTTTGATGACCAAGATACAGCTGCCGAACCCAACATAAATACATGACCAGAAGTACTCTTCCTATCATCTTGATCACCTGCAAAGTCGCTATCGGTGAAACCGATTAAATTAGACATGACACCCTTCTTATAAAACAACCCAAAATCTCTAGTTCCCTGCAAATAACGGAGGATCCGCTTGGCAGCTAATAAATGATTCTCTGTTGGATTCTCCATGTATCGACTAATTAGACTGACAGAGAACATAATATCAGGCCTTGTGGTAGTTAAATACATTAAGCTACCAACAATCTGCTTGTAGAGTGTACTGTTAACTTTCTTCCCTTCGTTATCCTTGCTTAACTTTACTCCAAATTCCGTTGGTGTAGTCACAGGATTGCATTCTTTCATTAAGAACCTGTCCAAAATTCCCAGCAAATACTTCTTTTGAGAAATTGAAATTCCAGCAGGAGATTGAACCACTTCAATGCCAAGGAAATAATGCATCATGCCTAAATCTGTCATCTCAAAATCTTCCATCATAGACTTCTTAAAATTTTTAAACATGAGAGCATCATTTCCAGTAAATATGAGGTCATCAACGTATAGACAAGCAATAGTAATCTTCTCTTTTTCAGTTTTCACAAACAGAGTATATTCATATGGGCATTTGTGAAAACCATCTCTCAAAAAATGTGCTTCAATTTTACTGTACCAAGCACGTGGGGCTTGTTTCAACCCATACAAAGCCTTTTTTAATTTATAAACTTTGTGCTCACTTCCTTTCTTAATATAACCAAGTGGTTGATCAACAAATACCTGCTCCTTTAAATCACCATGTAAGAAAGCTGACTTTACATCCAGTTGAAAGATTGGCCATGATTTTTGGGCTGCAACTGCAATCAATAAACGAATTGTGTCATGGCGAGCTACTGGTGCAAACACTTCAGTGTAGTCGACCCCAAACTCCTGCTTGTAGCCTTTCGCTACTAAGCGTGCTTTAAACTTGTCTACTTCACCGTTCTCATTAAGTTTTGTTTTATACACCCACTTTACTCCAATTGTTTTAACACCATCGGGAAGCTCAGTTAGCTCCCAAGTTTGATTTCTTTCAATCGCAGCGATCTCGTCATCCATGGCTTGGCGCCATTTAGACTCCTTGACAGCATTTTCAAATGTAGTAGGATCACAATCTGACAAAAAAGCAAAGTGAGTGTCAGTTTGATCAATTCCAGTTACCTCATAGTCTGACATCCATGCTGGTCTGCGTCTAACACGATGAGAATGTGAACTTGCTGGTTCACTAGATTGTTCTTCAGATGCTGTCAATGGTGGTAAAATTTCAGGAGTTGCAGGAACTTCATGTTGAGCATCTTCAGAAGAGTTATTAGAAAGCGATTTCTTTGGGGAAGATTTTGATAATCTTTTCTTCAAAATCTAACATGGCGAAACTTCATTTGTATGACTTTTCCATTCCACTCCCAAAAAACTTCTTCATCAAAAACAACGTCACGGCTGCTTAGAATTTTCTTAGTGTTAGGATTATACAGCTTATAAGCTTTAGATTGTTCACTAACACCAAGAAAAATGGATTTTTCTCCCTTATCATCCAGCTTTTTCCTTTTCGCATCAGGAATATGGGCATAAGCAACACACCCAAATATCCTGAAATGATCTACACATGGTTTTCTTCCACTCCATGCTTCCTCTGGTGTCATATTTTGAACAGACAGAGTTGGACTTCTATTCAAAATATGTATGCTCCATGCAACCGCTTCAGGCCAAAAATTCTTTGGAACATTACTCCTTGTTAAAATGCTTCGCACCATGTTAAGAATTGTACGATTCTTCCGTTCGCTAACACCATTCTGTTGAGGCGTATAAGCTGCAGTTAATTGCCTCTGGATCCCATTTTCTTCACAAAAACTTGTGAACTCATGAGAAGTGTATTCTCCTCCATGGTCAGTACGAAGAGCAGTTAAGAAGTTACCGCTTTCTCTTTCAACAAGCACTTTAAAGCGTTTGAAAGCATCAAATGCTTCTGATTTTTCCTGCAAAAAATACACCCATATTCTTCTACTGAAGTCATCAATGAAGGTTATAAAGTATCGTTTACCACCATTGGAGTTTGGTTTTATTAGACCACAAAGATCCGAATGAACTAACTCCAGCACTTGTTCTGCTCTCCGTGAGTTTCCTGTTGGGAATGAACTGCGTGATTGTTTGCTAACAACACAGCTTTCACAAATTTCTGTAGGAGCTGCAATTTTAGGAAGCCCAGTCACCATGCTCTTTTGATACAAAGTTTTCAATCCATTAAAATTTAGATGACCATATCAAAAGTGCCACAACCATGCTTCATCTTTTAACTTTGCAGTAAAACATATCTGCTCAGTTTTATAAAGATAGAGAGGAAACAACCTGTTTTTAGTCATCTTGACTTCAATAATCAAATGTTGTTTGTCATCAAAAATTTTGCAAACTCCGCCTTTGATGGAGATTTCATAATCCTCTTCTTGTAACTGACCAACACTAAGAAGATTAGTCTTTAAATCTGGAACAAAAAGAATATTAGCTAAAGTGGGAGTAAAATCTCCATTGATTTGAATTGAAATTTGTCCTTTCCCCATGACTGCAACTCTGGAGTTATTTCCCAACTTCACAGTATCTCTAAAGGATTCGTCAAGAGTAGAGAAAACTGACTTATCTCCACTCATGTGATTGCTACACCCGGTGTCAAGAAACCACAGATTTTTATTAGTTTCTTCTTTTGTTTGACAAACCATAAGCAAAGTGATTTCTTCTTCTTCTTCTTCTTGTTCAATAAAGTTTGATTCCTCTCCTTGTCTTTTTGACAAATCAGTTTGACATTCATATGCAAAATGACCAAACTTGTGGCATCGATAACATTCAATTTTGGATTTGTCAAAGGACCTCGAGTCATAGCTACTTGTTCCTGCTCCATGGCCATTGTTGCCTCGGCCTCTGCCTCTACCACGACCCCTGTTACTGCCTCTACCTCTTCCTCGACCAGCTACATGAAAATCAGTTGAGACTTTCAAAGCTACTTCTTCTTTATCCTGCTGGGTAATTTTCAGTTCATGAATCAATAAAGAGCTTTGTAATTCGTCAATTGAAAGCTCATCAACGTCATGAGATTCTTCAATAGAACAAACTACAAAGTTAAACTTTGCCGTCAATGTACGAAGAATTTTTTCAACAATAGTAACCTCCGCTATCTTATCACCATGGATTTTCATCTTATTGATGATTGCCATCACCCGAGAGAAATAATCTGCGACTGTCTCTCCAGATTTCATTCGGAGTGTTTCAAACTCGGAACGAAGTATTTGAAGCTGCTGCCTCTTTGCCCTTGTTGTTCCTTGATATTTCTTTTTCATGGAATCCCATATTTGCTTAGAAGTATCCTTAGACAGAATTGTTTCTAAGATTGAACGATCAATTGCTTGAAAAAGATAATTCTTTGCCTTGAGATCCTTCAGTTTCGCTACATCTATCTCTGTTTTCTGTGCTTCAGACACTGTTGTGCCTGGGGCTAGTTCTGAAATGCCTTCAGAAACCACTTGCCAATACTCTTTTGATCTTAGGAAATTTTCCATCAACATGCTCCAATGATCATAATGACCATCAAAGCGAGGAATTGCAGGTTGCACAAAATTTTCATGACCATTTTTGCTACAGCAAACACTCAAACTCTCTCCCTTATGTGTTTCGCTCAAACCTCTCGTGTTGAACTCTCCTAACCCTGCTCTGATACCACTAATAGAAATAAAGCAAAGTATATGCAGTAAAGGAGATTAAGTTATTTTATTCAGTAGCAAATGACTTGCTTAAATAGCCAATTTACAACGGTAATAAACAAAGAAATAGGAACTAACTATAAGACTAAAAATCTGCTAAAAATCAGCAGCTATCCCAAAGACCAGAACAAACAATAGACATGGTCAAATAGGACGTGAATAACAAATTTATTTAACATATGAATCATAATTAAGTTTGATAATTAATGATGACACTTTCCTCATTCCTAATCAAATTTATAATTTTTGTATATTTTAATTTTCTATAACAAAGTCAATTATTCTTATTAAATATTCTTTAAAATTTTATTTAATTATAATTATTCTCTAAAGTGTTATGTCATTTTTTTTATCCACTTATTTGTGAAATATTAAATTATTAAATTAACCGTCCTTTTTAAGTGTTTTTTAAAATTTGTACATAAAAATTAAAAAAAAAAATAATTGAATAATTTTATTTTTATAAAAAAAAAATTAATAACCGACTGAAGTATAAAAAGATAATCAAAAAGAGATAAATACAATCGAGACAATAATATATAATGACAAAACTGAAAAAAAAAATTAATATTTTTTTAATTTTTTAAAAAGACAAATAAAATGAGAAAAAAAATTTAAAATACCACTTGAAATGAAACAGAAGGAGGAAGAGTATTATATGACACCAATATTTATGTAAAAATTATTATTTATATTTTTTAACAGTAATTATGAATCCTTAATCTCAATTTACACAATTGGATTTCAAAATTACTCAACCCAAAAAATGGAGTGGATGTTTAGACAATCCAAGCAATAAAGTCGATGATTAGGCATTGTAAAGTTTTGACGATCTAAGTGTTTGATTTGGAAGGCAAAGGAGAGGGTTGGCTTAGGATGATATCATTTTTTTTTTTTCTGGAAATGTGATATCGGATTAATATGGTAATCAGGTAATTTATTATAGTAAGAAATGGAATTTTATTTTAATAAATTTAAATTGAAGGGTAAAAATGAAATAATATTTAAAATTAAGAGGATAATGAGTGAAAATTAATCGAAGGCTAGCATTTAGTTTTATATGTATGACGTCACTCTCATAAATTTCGAGTAAACCAGCGCGCCCATTAGCATTTCAGTGAGGTTCAAATCTCATTAATGTTAAAATTTCTCTACCTCGAAGCGAAACATATACGGACACAGCCGATCGAAGTCCCGTGCAGTGGATCATATACAGTCGGTGGTGGCTCTGCTGCCCGTTTAATCATGTACAGTCGTTCGACATCACAGAACATATGAAAATCGTTTTCCAGTGATCAACTGCTGCAAAATAAAATAAATTGGGCGAGTCATGAATTTTTTCCAAGGGCTAATATTATATATAAAATTAATTAAAAAATAATTAATTATATTTATTATATATATATTTTGAATGGATTAATATTATATTTAAAAAATATTTTTAATAAAATATTAATATTAATATACAGTGTGGTTAAGTTAAATATTTTTAAGGGTGATAATACTATATAAATTTATTGAATATATAAATAAAAATAAGGGTCCAATAATTAAAATAAATTAAACTTTCTTTTAACTAAATAAACATATATCTATAACAATATTTAGATAATTTTTTTTGTACAGTATTTATTTAATTTTATTAAAAATTTTGAAATTTATTTAAAATAAATTTTAATTAAAATTCATTTAAAATAAATACCATTATTTAGTATGACACAGTTTAAAATATAAAATTTAAAAATTTAATTGAATTCTGTATCATTCATATTTTGTATAATTTTAAAATTAAAATTTATCTATCTTTATTTTTTAAATTATTCTGAAGAGTAAAATTTAAAAAATTATAGTGTTTTACAAAATTTAAAAAATCTTATATCTAATAAATTTGTAATTATTACTTATATAAATCAATTAATAATATAATAATAAATAAAAAATAAACTCACATGTCTAATAAAAATTTAAAGATGATATTAATATTAAACAGTTATTTTTCTTTAAAAATTCAAATCACTTTTAATTTTTATTAATTAATTAATTATACTTATTAGTGTAATAAATAATATTAATCACATTAGTGATTAAAATTTCAAAGTGAATAATTTTAACATGATCGCATATAAAGTAAATAAATGTCTGATTAAGAAGAAATTTTTTTGATAAGTGCATTTTAATTTAAAAAAAAATATTATTATGCAAGTTTTGTTTCCATCAAATTTTTATAACTAATTTTTAGATTTTTTTTTTCTCAGACCAAACACACAAAATATGAAATTCAATAAAATTTCACAAAATTTTGTGAAATGAAATTGAACCAAACAAGCTCTTCAACAATATTCTACTGTAAAAGATTTGGATGAGTCCTGTACATCATAGCGATAGCGCAACGTATTAACCAAATGATCTTTCTTTGTAACAAAATTGAAGGGAATAACCTCCTGTGAAACTCATTTGCTGAAGATTTTTTTTTTGCACTTTTTACGTGTCCAACAGCTGCAGGAAGAAGCTTCTTGCCAATGTTCTCGATTAATTTTTCATCAGGAAATTCTCCGCATTCAGATACCGGATGCTTATGAGGTGATTCTGTATTCTTCTTTTAACTTTTAATCATTGTGAAGATGGCGCTTTCTCTTCCGGCACCTATTGATGTACCAAGTGGCATGCTTTTGTAGGCCCATGCCAATCATCACCTTCAGACTTGTAAGCATTACATAGATCATGGCAGATAAGAGGAGGATCCAAAGGAACCTCCATGGGAGAGGACTGTAGAAAAGGTGAGCTGAATATACTGGAGTCAGCACTCGGATAACCTGAAACCCAGCAGATTAATATATGGGAAAATTATATTTATAATCTAAAATCTTCAATCTCAAGCCAACAAATTGATGGAGCACAATCAAGAAAACTATTTTGGATTCTCTCGTTAATAAGCAAACAGCTAGCACATTGTAAAATTTTCCTAATAAATAAATCTAATTGGTTAATTAAATCTCCAGCTAGAGGATCTGGTGAAAAACCATTAACTTTGCCCACATGACATGTAGCAAAATTGTTCTATTAAACAGATGACTTTCCTTCAGACATAAATCACAGAGAACCTTAAGAAAACTACTCATGTTCTCCTTATCAAAAGGACATCAAGAACATTGGTGCTTCGAATCACATTGACTCCTGTTTATACAAACATTGCAAGGGCCTAAATCAGCAGCCACCAAGTATAAAAGAATTAACAAGAATTACCACACAAGCTGGTGCTAGAGGAACAAAAGTGAGATTTTTTTTCTCGTCCTCCATTTGAGTATTCAAAGTCTGCAAAAAATATAATTTACCCAACCAAAAAGGTCTGCTTCAATATATATTTAAAGGAAAAAAAAAATCATAAACAAGGTTCAGGTCTCCTCAATATGAATGCAGCATTCAGAGAAGAGCAAAAACTAAAATGGATTTATGCAAGGATAATATTCTAACGAGGGAAGGGTTAGGGCAAAATAGACATACCTGGTTGCAAAGCTCTTCAAGAAATTCAGAGTATGCAATGGGCTTTATGTCATTGAATTTGGCAAGGAATGAATGCTTTATGATGTCAATTAACATCTCACAGATGAAAACCATCAACGCATTCTACAAAGTTCAAATGAAAGACATACAAGCAAGCAAGGGAAATAAGTGAGGATGAAATATCTCATAAATTCTTCCCTTTAAAGCATAAAGTGCACAACAGCTTTCCCATTAACTTACAAAAAGAAAACTCTCAAACCAAGGACCCTCAGCCTCCAAAATATTTTGAGCTAAGACAAATACGAGAAATGCTGAAATGTGGAATCTCTCTACTGAATCTGGTGAAAAGAAATGGCATAAAGAAATATATGAGACATCATAAACCACATAATTGTACCACAAGAAATGCATGAAATTTAAATGTAATAGCTGCATCTCGAAGACCTTTTAACCATAATAACAACAATTTAAATCCAAGAACAAGAAAGAAACACGATTAGAAAAAAGAAAATGATACAGCAGGGGATTACTAAGTTATAATTTGCAAACGTGATACTTAAGCACATCAATAATCAAGGATGAAGAATCTAGTAATATGATTATGAATTCAAATGCTGGTCCAAAAAACTTCCAGAGCCAACAAAACTGAGAATGCACAGCACCAAAAATCTTCTAAATTTTTAATAGCAGAAGTTATGCAGATATATCAGTTTTTACATTGATGTTAATAGAGTTAATTCACAGTTGATACGCCTAAAAGTGCACTAGGTAAAGGCTAAACACAGAACAGCGAACTGCCGAAAGTGTGGTGGATCAAAATTTAAGGATAAATGTATTTAGGATAGTCATTGCATACTTTATTTAAAAATGTTATGAAATAGCTAACTTGACAGGTACAGAACACTTCCTCTAAAGAAGAAATATACCAACAATAATAACCCAGCCCAGTATCAAGCCAATACATCCTCATTCCCATGCATTTAAAATATATACTTAAATTTGTAACAAAAGCCACTATTCAATAAATACATGAAAACAGACAGCTTCAATCATCATTTAAATGACCGTAGATGAGAGGAACAATTGCACAAACTTACCAGAATACACCAGACTGTGAATATTATCCTTACTGAAACGTTTAAAGACATTGCTTTTTATCTCAGCAAAGTTATTGGATACCAGCAAAGCCAGCAAGGCATTATTATGAGCAACAATACAAGTTGATAAAGTGATTGCCTGAGCTAATAAAGTGAAAGAATGAAGAAGTAAGAATTGTCAAGGAACCAAATGGAGAGATAACACATCAACAACACTAATAAATGAAAAAAAAAATCCAGATTAAGGATATTTGAAAAGGCCATAGCTAAAGCCTGATCAGATATAAATCTCCAAACCCAGAATGTTGTGTTTTCTTCTGAACAACTAGCAAGCCATTCCGCAGAGTTAAATAGAGTCTGCAACACATCTCCACCAAAACTTTGAAATAGTTTATCAAATATCTGCATAAGGATGCAAATAAGTTTCTATAAATTTCAGCCAGAAAATCAAAATCCAGTTATCCAACAATTTCATTTAGTGGGTAGCTTTTGAGCAATCGATTTCATACAATGGTCTTTGAAATCATAAATGTCAAGTTATGGAAGAAGCATCTCCAATTCTCCATGCTAACAGGCAAAAGATATGAAAAGTGTCCTAATGAAAAAGTATGAAGATCATCTTGAACCAAAACAAGCGTGTGGTCAAGAGTAGAATACAAATTAAAAACCAGAACTTACGAAGTGAGAAATAGGTGTTCAAACAAATAGCTCTATGCTTCATTGCTTCAAAATTGTCTTATATTCACTATTGATTAAATTCCCACTATAACAAGAAAGCTTTGAATCTTTGAAAGTGCCAAATAGAACATAATACACTGTGTGTGTATGTGTGATGATAACAAAAATGACCACCCCATATGAATTAAACTTTATTAATTAATAAATGTGAGCTGCATTAAAAATTCATAGAAGGACATAATACATCCATTTGTTTTAAATTATAGGGCAACTATTTCCGCAAGTGATTCTGTCATTAGTTGGGTTTATTCCTCTTAAGAAAATAGGCCGAACCTATGACCTAACTCACCCCCAAAAACTAACTCAAGGCGAAGAGATTTGTCTGAGTCTTATATTTAGCACGAACATCTTATCTCAAACCAATGGGAGACAACACACTCCCTCATCCCAGGCATGAACATTTGGAGCGTGAAATTTGCAAGCAACACATCTGCGGGTAGTCCAACATTAAAGTAAGGTAAACTTTGATAACATATTAAGTTTTTAAAAAGAAAGTAGAAAAGGGAGAGAAAAAGAGAGAATTGGAATAAACCTCAAAGGATTACGTTTTCATTTACTTGTACTTGGCATAATAAATAAGAGTCCATATTTACAATGGAAGATACAAAATATATTGCATTCCTTAAATCACTCCTTAATATAAGCATTAATTAAGCTAATCAATCACATAATTTTTTCATAAGCATGTCTCATAAATTAAAGTAAAATCTCATCAATTCCAACACTCCCTCTTATTAGATTTTTGCTGAAGTTATGGATCCATCATCAAGAATGAGAATTTGGGAGAAAAATAGCTTTGAGACTCAAACCCTATGCTAAAATGAAGAAGAATGAGAATATTCGGAGAAAAATAGCTAAGACTCAGACCCTAGGCTTTGATGAAGAAGAAGAAGAGAGTAGGGACTTCAACCCCAAACTCTCAAATCATGAAGAAAGAGAAGAAGAGGAAGATGAATAGTTTGGGACTAAAACCCATAGCTTTAGAACTCAAACCCTGAAGAAGGAAAATAGTTTTTGATACTGAAACCCATTGCCTTGTGAAGAAAGAGGTCAATAAGAAAGTAGAAATCCTACAATTTTTTGTAGGCTCTGATACCATCTTAAGAAAATAGGCCAGACCTAATTCACTCCCAAAAGCTCACTCAAGGAAAAGAGATTTGCCTAAGTCTTATATATAGCATAATTACCTTTTCTCAAACCAATGAAAGACAAAACACCCCCTCACGTCCAGGTATGAACATCTGGAGCAAACACGTCTACGAGTGGTCCAACATTGAAGCAAGGTAAGCTCTGATACCATGTTGAGTTTTTAGAAAGAAAAAAGAAAAGGGAGAGAGAGGGAGAGAATTGGAATGAACTTTAAAGGATTACAGTTTCATTTTCTTGTACTTAGCATAATACATAAGAGTTCATATTTATAATGGAAGATACAAGATGTATGGCATTTTTTAAATCACTTCTTAATACAAACACTAATTCACTTCTTAATACAAACACTAATTAAGCTAATCAATCACATGATTTTCTCATAAGCATATACCATAAATTAAAGTAAAATCTCATCAATTCCAACAATTCCTTACCTCCAAAACATTGTAAACCACGTAGAGTTTGATTGTTCCTTGACCGCGAATCATGTGATATATTAAGCTGATATCTGAGGTGAAAATTTTAAAGAAAACAAGACTATCAGTACTTTGCATCCAACTCCTCTAAACATGTTACAATTCTATCTTGGTAATGATAGTCATAAATTTGGACACAAACAAAATAATATCCTGAGCATGTATATTGCAGTATATCCCTACTATACCTGTGCACTCCAAAAGTGCAACACCTGAAGCCAACACAAGAAAGCAGCCAACATCAGAGAGCTCTGCTGCAGAAGGCTTCTTGAACTGCCTGCCACAAACATGGTTAGGTTATTTTGTAATTATTACAAGTTACCATATCTTTACAATGCAAAAAGAACAAGAAGCACGAACACCCAAGACAAGTAATTGTGGTAAGCTACAATATGCTCAAAGCATGGAGAAAAGTAGCATACACTAACCAGCTAATCTTCCAATCAACATCCCTTAACTTCCGTTAGCAAGGAAGCATGCATTTGCATTATGAATCTATTACTAACCTTCTACTTAGAAGCCTCCAAAGGGTCATCAGCATCCTTGTTGGCATGATAGTTAACAGAGATAGAAATGAATCCAAGCATACGAAGAAGCCAACATCTATGAGCTGCAAAATTACTTTTGCATTAATCAAGCATGATAGTGCAAGGGAATTTATCATCACCAAAACAAACTGGAAATGCAGACACATGGAGAACCATTGCATAATGCTCACTTTTTATTGTAGTAAAAAAGGAAAGCTGAGACTACCAGTTCACATCTCCATGGCAAGCGAAAGATAGTATCATACACCCTCTCCCTTTCCTTCTCACTACCGAGAGTTGTTGTGCTCCTCAATGAATTTCCTCTATACATTTCATCCACAAAGTACTTCACTGGCGAGATCTCAACTGCAAAGAGAACTGACAGCAAATGTAGCACCAAAAATAAAGTTAAAGCGTGAAGATGCAAACAAGCAAGGATGTTTGATAGCATGCCAAACAAGGAAACAAAGAATAAATGATCTATCATCAAGAATAAAAGGAACCAATAATCTATGAGAAAAAAGAACTTGCATGATTAAAACAGAATAGCACAATTTACACAGATTTTTTTGGTTGATAAAATATAAAGAGAAATATTAACTCTGTTGATATTAGCTCATCAACAACCCAAAAAACTTGAAATCCACCCATCATAGCAGTGAGCTCAAATTCAAGTTGAACAACCCAAAAAACTTTAAATTCCATCCATCAGGCTCAAATCAATAAACCTCCTTCAATTCACAATTTCTTCATTAGAAATCACCAGTTATCAAAGTGCCAGTCTTCCATTTTCTGGATTCTGAAAAATAAGCATAGTCACATAAAAATTCAATTTACACTTTGTTCCCCCTAGAAATGTATTCCCTTGTATAAAGATAATGAGAGTTAATAATCTCATCCAAAGGTTTCATGAGCTTCTAATAGCAAAGAGAAGAGAACTGAATTTCCAGAGTAACAACTTCATGAAAAATGATGCTCCTGCTGTTTCGAAGTTTCACCCTAAAGAGACCATAGGAAGTAGGTTTCTGATATGTTTCTAAACTAGATGATTTGATATTATCACATTTGGCAACAACCTTGTAGCCATTTAAATGATGAAACGTTGAATCCAATTACACAACGCAGCTCTACAAATGCACCTCCTTACTTCTCAAATCGATATTAACAATTGCAGAGTTCATATCCTCAATCTTATACTGATATGTGAGGATGAAAAAAAGCTAGCAGCCCCCATTTCAGTTTCAAAGGAATTTAATAGAACCATTATGAATGACGTTTTATTGGCATCTCCGGGATGAAGTTTAAATATAAATTAGAAAAGAAGCATCTTTACGCTCATTAGAATACAATAATTTTAATTTCATTAGAAGACAACTAATCAGGCACAAGGATTCCCAAAATTGTAGTTCCAGATCGTGTATAACTGCATAACGATATCCAAAAGAACAATAAACAGTAAACACCTGAAATTTAAAACATGCCATGATAGGCAAACACAAATGGGAGAAACAGAGAGGGCAATGCACAAGGATTTTTGAAACTTACAATTAGGATCCTCCGCCATAAGCCGCTTCCAATCCAATGACTCCGCCGGCTCCAACTTCGCACTCGGAACAGCACTCCCATTGGGCTCATTCCTCCACAGCTTCTCTGCCGAACTTACCTCCACTCCGCTATCCACTGTCCCATTCTCCTCCACCCGCGAAGACGACACCATCTCCTCTTCTCCTCCTCCGCCATTACTCACATTCCTCTGTCTCAACTCACTACCACTGATACTAAGCACGCTCTGGCACTCCGCAACCTCCGCCACATCAATCACTGTATACACAACACTCTCACCTCCAACAACACTGCTGCTTCTGTTCTCCAAAAACACATTTCCGTTCTGGATAGCGGAATTGGAATCAATGAAGCGTGACTCGGTGATCGGATCTTCGGGGACCACGGAGTAGGATTCGGCCGGTTTCTTTTTTCTGTGTTTCTTCTTCTTCCGATTCGGCTTCTCCGGAGAAGCGGAAACTTTCTCGATCGGACCCGTATTCGATTGGTAGAGCAGGAATTGGCCTTCTTCGACGGAGCTGCTTTCGCTTAAAATCTCGAAGGAGAGCTTTCGACCTGAGGATCTCAACGCCATGGCTATGGAGACACAGAAGATCCGAAGCGTTAGATTAGAGATTCCGTATTTACAGAACTTTACAAAAAAATTGTGGCGGGTTATGAGCTGAGGTGTGACTGGATTTTGTTTTCTCATTTCTTGTTGTCTAATGGTAATTAGTGTTTATTTTATTTTATTTTTTTATTTAAAATAAATTATAATTTCATACAATTTAATAAAATAAAAATAAAAATTTTTCAATTTATTCAGCAATAAAAATTTCTAATTAAATTATTAAAAAAAATAAAAAATAATTAATTATAAATCAAAAAGTGCCATCCAGTGCTTATGTGTCGATCATTAAAATTAACCGCATGGGAGTAAGTGCCGTCGTTATGGAAACATTTTACCTCGGTGCCCAGAAGTTAGAATAAAGAGCGAGAAAACAGAAACCTTTTTTTATATGGAAAATAAGACGATCATTCACGAAAAATTACACAGCCGTCCTCTCATAGAAGAGAGAGGATGTGAGGTGGGGGATTTGAAGTCCACCCAGCTACAGAGTTTACCTATTCTTGCATGATTAGCAATCCAATTAGCGTATGCGTTTGCTGCTTTCGGAGGAAAAGCAAACTGAACCTGCGAATAGCACACAAGCAAATTCATAACATTATAAATAATAGCCTATAACAAATGAAAAGTGCAATTAGTTAAAGGTACAAAACCATATACATTTAAACATATTCCATGCAAATAAGTATTTATAGACAATTTGGAAGGATTATTGATTTCTTTTATCAAGAGATTTTAAATATTTAAGTACGAGTAATAATTTTTTATTAATAGAGCACGACATTGTGATCCTTACTCTTCAATTAATGTTTAATAATTTAATTTTTTTGTACTCGTAGAGGAAATAAATTTTCAAAAAGGTAATATTGTATAAGGTTTATTTGATTATCTAAAATAAAAAATAATTAATTATTATAAAAATTATTTTACTTTACTCAAATCATTTCTAAGTGGAAGGTTTTAATTATTTATATTTGTATTTTTTTTCTCTTCTAAGAATATTATGTTATTAATGAATTGTTACTGAGTTACCTATTGATAATAAAATATAATATTATTTATAATGTCAGGCTAAAAGTGAAATTAATTTATACTATAACATTTAAAGTTTAAAAAAGAGTCCTCAAATTATTATTTTATAAAATAACTTAATCCTTCAAAAATTATAGAAATTTAAAATGCTAATATATATATATATATTGCTAGAATTCATCAATCCATTAATTTTGAGTTATTCTAATATGAATGAATTGATGAATTTTAGCCAAAAAAAATCATTTAAAATTATTGATGAATTCATTTCAATATTTTTCATTTGAAAATTTGAAGTGAAATAATTTGTTATAGGCGTAAGTTTAAAATAATTGAAGATTTGAATTTTTGTTTTAAATAAAAAATTGTAAATTTTTGGATAAAATATTAAATTTAAATATAAATATTTTATTATTTGAAATTCACATTTAACTAAATGGAGCCTGAAATTTACTTATTCTAAACATGCTCTAAAATTCCGATGACCTACATGTAAGGTAACAATTTTTTTTTTTAAGATAAGATTCATTAAGAAGCCTAAGTAGCTAAACAAGAGGTAACAAAATTGAATTCCGTCAAAATATTACAATAAAAGGAATCATTACACAGGCATTGTCGTTAAATTATGCGCTGCTTAATTTCTAATCCTATTGACATGAATGAAATTACAACTTTCAAAAGAAGAAGCAATAGAGATAATATCTCCAACAAAACCTTGGATTTAAGATGACACGCAGCACCCTTGGATGGCTAGAATAACAGGGAGACAATCGCCCTTTATCACAAATCTTTGGAAGTCCTTGTACCGAGCCTTTGTGATTGCTTCCCTGCATGCCAATGCTTCAAGCACGATAAGATCCTTCATTCCAATAAGTCGTTTGCAACTCCATCCACAAGGCAAACCAGCAAAGTTTCTAGTAAGAGCAGTTATCGATCCCCTGTTGTTAGCATTATCTACGGTTCCATCAAAGTTAACCTTAAATCATTCCTTCATGAGGTGGAAACCGATTACTAGGTTGCTGATGGGAGGCCATTTGCAACAAAGAGGACGTATCTTGTAAAGAACAAAATTCTTGAAAATTGGCAAGCGTGGTCGAGATCACTTGTTGGGGATGAAGAGCGTGATTTTCTGAACACTAAATGATTCCGGCTTTTCCAAATTTTCCACAAAACGAAAACCATCAGCACTTCATTGTTTGAATCACCGCTGCGTTTCTGAAGGAAAGCAAGAATCTCCACCCAACATTCCATAGCCGATGATTTGAGCGAACATGGCTAACACCTGCCAAGCTCTTTGTTTTATTCAACACATAAGGGTCTGTTTGGATAAGGTGAGGGAAAGGTAAGTAATCAAATGGTAAGAAAGGGTAAGGAAGGGGAAAGAAGGGGAAAGGCAAGGAGAGTTACAATAAAAAAAATTCTCATTTGGAAATAAGTAAATTAATGGAAAAGTAAGGAGATGTAATGTATATTATTTATGTTTGGAAAGAGGTAAAAGAGGGGTAAATTTAAGAGGTGTAGAAATAGAAATATTCATAACTATCCTCTCTCCCTCCTTATAACCTAATTTGGGGTATTAAAAAAATTGAGATTTGAGGGGTAATGGAGAGTAAGGCTTGTCCTTACTTACCCTTACCCTCTATTAACTCAACTTTTCCTAAACAGAGGTAACCAATCCTTACTTTTATTTACCCCTCCCGTACCCTCATCCAAATAATAAATCCAAACCATTCGACTTTTGGAGTTTTAATCCAAATATTTCAATTTTAAATCAAATGATCGGATTTTAAATTTTTTGTTAAATTTTATCCAATTTTAAAATTAGGATTAGGGGGAGTGTGTCCACTGCTTATGTGGGGTCCAGTGTGGCTTTTTTTATCATAAATGGTTGAAATTAGTTTACACATAGGATTAGTTAACAATAACCATAGTTAGAATGGGTGAGTTAGCTTAACCAAACTTTTGTTGATAGAAAATTTATTTACTAATCCCCAAATCATGTGTGCATAAAGAAAATGTGAAATCCCTAAATCCCCAACCTTGTTTCTTTGATGAACGAGAGAGAGAGAGAGAGAGAGAGAGAGAGAGAGAGAGAGAGAGAGAGAGAGAGGATTGAACCAAAGAAATTGTAAGATCACAACCAAAGAAATCCCTAAATTAAAACTTTTCTCCACCAAATGATAGTTGTTTAACGCCATTGTTGACTTCTTCTGCTGACATTAGCATTAGAGAACTTGTGTGTGTGTTTCATGCGAAAGGATTGAACGACGATGGCTGCCAACAGTGGTACTTGGTCGAGTGGTGCTACTAGGTCAACTGGTACTATTGCTCGAGTGTATTGCCTTGTGCACAATGAGGTTGCCGCACTGCTCACCTCTTTCACCCACAAGAACGTAGGAAGAAGGTTCTTCTGTTGTCCTCTAAGGAAGGTAAATATGTATTATTTTTATAGTTGATAATGATTTTATTAGGAGTATGTTAATGGGTTTGTGGTTTTACAGGCCAATAATCGTGATTTCTTCATTTGTTATGATGATGAACTTGTACCTGGTTCTAGAGAAAGGTGTGTCTTTGATGTTATATTTGTCAAAATGGAAAGGTTGCAAGCTGTAATTTCAAGTAAGGAGCAAAATGAGGTAGAGTTAGAAGGAAACTTGAAAGTTGCCTAGGCAAAGTTGGTGAAGAAAAAGGATAAAGTGAGGAGGCTAATGGATGACTGTTCACTGCTGCATTCAAAATTGCAGAAAATGCACAAAAAAATAGAGAATGAGGCTGTTATATGTGGCTTCAATGCTTGTAATGTTTTTTATTGTTAGCAATGTCATGAAAGAGAAAGTTAGCAACAAGTTTTATCTTGTTTAAGCTATTGTGTAATGAAAACAATATTTATAGGTAATGAAAACTGTTATTTTATAATGAAAACTATGTTTATGGTAAATTTCTATATATGCAGTGTGTTTGTGACAAATTTACCATTAGAAGAGTAAACCATAGCATGCAAAGGTATATATTAACCAAGTGATGAAAATGTATTCATATGGTTCTTGCCAAATTGTGCTAATACGTAACATGTTCAATGTGTAATTATAAGTAACTTGTCAAATATTCGTGTTCATTAAGTTACAAAGAACTAGTATAAAGAATATATGGTTAATGAAACATCAAAGATTTCATGAAATATGTGATATATTCATAAAACCAAAAGTTGTTTCATTACATAGTATTACCAAGTCAACCAAAAGAAAACAAAATGCTATATAATTACAATCTATACACCTTCCCTATAGGTGTTTCATAAGCAAAATAACCAAATATTGTG
The DNA here is from genome assembly GCF_030052815.1 of Hevea brasiliensis. Lineage (NCBI taxonomy): Eukaryota > Viridiplantae > Streptophyta > Magnoliopsida > Malpighiales > Euphorbiaceae > Hevea > Hevea brasiliensis. The sequence continues at coordinate 42,429,698 of NC_079510.1, read as the reverse complement.
CAGTTACTTAAACAATGTGTTAGGTGATTTCTTTGAAATAGTAACAAAATATATCCTATATAAAACAGTACCTAAATATATCCCAAAATCAGTCATAATAAGTCTTCCTCCAAATTTGCATCATTTGCACTTTTGTTTCCCTTTGCTGGTATGTTTTCTAGTAGTCTTTGATCTTGTACAAGGAGCAGTATACTGTAAAGGTTGCTAAGATCCATGTTGAGATTGATTTTGCTGGGATGAAGGCTCCAACAGTGTTTGAGATCCAATAGGCTAGGATGAAGGCTCTTGTGATGGTTGGCTATGAGTTTGTATTCTCTTAGCCACTTTTGCAGTTGCTGATGGTCCACATATAACCTCAAGTGCCCTTTCTCTTGGCATCTGTGAATATTACATAGTATAAATGTAATTTCATGCAATATTACAAAATAGATTGCAAGTATGTCATGTATGAAAAGTTTTACATCTTTACCCTTGCATACACAAATCTTGAATTCTCTAAAATCATGACACCATATCCACTTATTGCCTAAGTTTGGAACATTATCATGAAGTATTTGTTAGTTAATAATCTGAATAGTAAAAAAAAAATTATGTAAAAGAAATTACCACTTTCCTCTCTTTTGCTTCGTTTCTCTTTGATACTTCACTTTCTTGATTATTTTGCATAGTTAGAATTGTTGATGGCATAGTGTTTTCAATTTGCAAAATCCCAACAGATGACACACTTCCAGTTGGCATACTCCCACCAGATGGCTGGTTTATAGTTGGCACAGTTCCACCAAATGGCACACTTCTACTTGATAGCTTGACTTTAATTGGGTTTTTCCTTCGTTTGCCCCTCTTATTCTATCAATTATATAAGCAAATGTAAATATAATAACACCATAAAATGATATATAACAACATAAAAAAAAAGTAGAATTCATATTACCTTTGGTGGCCTTTCAGTTGGCGGTTTGTTAAGATTTTGACAACCTCTTCTGTTGTGTTCAGTTTGCATGTAATATTGGCAAGTCATTTGCAGTCTAACTCCACTCAGTTTACCTTGAGAGGATCATTCTTCTTTAGTAAGGTCTCTTTTTCTATTCTTTTTAGGTCTACCAGGCATCTTCTTGTATTCAAAAGGCAGAATGGGTGTGTCTTAAACTTGGGTCCAAATGTTAAAACCATTTAATAGTTCTATAGAATGATTGTAAAGTATAAGGTAATTTTCTTTGCTAAAATAAGGATCTACGTATCTTTCTACCTCATGCTTCATGTAATAAATACAAGCAAGTGCATGCGAGTAAGAGACGTCAGATAAATCCCATGCTCTATATGTGCAAGATTTACTATCCAACCAAACCACAAATCCATCTTCACCTACTAACACCTAAAATTTGTTGCTTACTGCAGGCTTAACAATGTAGTATTTTATCCCTAATTTAGCAACCTCTATCTTTTTCCATATCCTAGGTCAAATTATATCTTTGCATTTAGGCATTGAAACATGTTTTGTAAACTGCCTCTCCATAAGACCAGTCCTTATATTCTCTAACATGGAACTACAAGGCATGGTCCTAGACTTACAGATATAAGAATTGAAAGTCTTAGCTAAATTACTTGTAATAACATCACACTTTGGCCAAGTGTTAATAAATATTTTGCAAAATACCTTCGGGTCTTGCGTCAAAAAATCTTCATATCCAAATGATGATATCTCCTTTAACTTTTTCATGTGTTTATTGAATGCTTGAACATGTGTGGCATTAGTAGCCTTCCAAAAGACTAATTTGAATTCTTGGCCCCTATGAGTCTTCTTACAGTTAGCATAGATATACCTAGTACAATTCATGTGCTCTGCATTAGGTACCAGCTCTTTGATTGCCTTTGATAGTCCCTACATTTTAAATATTTGATAAAATATCAGTAACTAAATTTTTAAGATAAAACTTAAATGAGTAAAGCAAAAAAAAAACTACCTTTTGTTGATCACTGACTAATGTCAAACCAAGTCCATCAGCTAAATTTAAATCCTCAAACAACCTTTCCAAAAACCACCTCCAACTATTCTCATTTTCATCTTCAACAATACACCAAGCTATTGGAAACATTTTGATTGTTTCCATCTCTTGCCACTAGTAGTGCACCACCAATAACTGTCTTTAGAAAACAACCATCCAAGCATATACAAGGCCTACAAAACTCCAACTAACCTTTCCTCAAACAATTGAATCCTACATAAGACCTTTTGAAAACTAGCTTTCCATTTGTCTCAGATGCATTAGTAAGCAACTCAAACTTCCTTTATCTGTTAACTTTTTCTAACTCAGCTTTGTAAGATCCCAAAGCAACTCAAACTTCCTTTCTCTGTTAACTTTTTCTAACTCAGCTTTGTAAGATCCCAACTTTGCATAACATTCCTCAAAACTGCCTTTTAGTGTTTTCCTTGCTTTGGTTCTTGCCCTACAACAAGCCCATTTGGATACCCTCAAAGAGTACCTTTCTTGCAACTCACTTGCCATTTCATCAACTCCATAATTTGGGTTCCTTCTGAATTTATGCAACAACTCCTTTGCAATCTAGTTTGATATTGCCTACCTATTAGATAAGCTCTTGTAACACTTATGTACCCCATTATATCTCCTAACTTGATAGGTCCTTTCACCTATCTTCTTAGCAGCATATATGTTCCATGGGCAACTTCCTTCACATCTAGCCTCCATCTTTAACTCACAAGTTCTCTACCACCCTATATTATACCCATTACATATTGCATACTTTTGCACATAGTCCCTGAATTGCTGTCCATTCTCAAAAACCATTCCTATTACAAACTCAAGTGTAATATGATCACAGCATGGCTTGTACAAAACTTGCCTCTTCTTTTCCTTCTTATTGGAGTCACCTAAATCATTCTCATCACTTGTATAAGGAGTTTCAAACCCATTATCATCAGATTCTTCATATTCACTGAATTCTCAGTTTCAGCACACATATCATTAGCAGGATTCACATTTATAGTACTGAAAGGATGCGAACTGCCTAACACATTATTAACTAACTCAACATTTATTCCATCATAGGTTGTTGTTTCCTTAAATTGCTTCCTATTTTTCAAAGATATTAGAAATTCCTCATCATCTGTCTCATATTCATCAACTAAACTCTCATCATTTGAGTTTTCTTCTTCACTATTAACTATTGGTTATAAGTCCTCATCATCTGAGTCATCACTACTTTCATTGAACACAGGAGCATTATTTAGTGGCATTTCAATTTGCATTTGGCAATTTGCCTCAACATTTACTCCACTCCCATGATTGATAACTTTCCTACTACTAGAAGCATACTATAGGCCATAAAATTCATTTTCATTTCTCTCTAGGTAACTTGTAATAGTATTTGAACTCTCCCCTTTGTTATCTGTGAACTCAATAAAAATTTTAAGAAAACCAAATTCATTTCCTTCCTTCCACATCTTTCTAACTTCAGTATCATTACAAACAAGTCTTTGGAAGTCCCATTACTCCCTAGGCTTAAAATATCCTATCTTACAAACCTCTCCATACCCATCATCCTTACACTTATTAATAATATCCCTATAACCCATCTCATGGCAATCACTCCAACCACCCAAAACTACAGTCCCACCAACATAAGTATAAACTGGACCCTCAGTAAATTTCCCACCTATATGCACCTCAACAGGACATCTGTAATCATAGTTAAAAAAAAAAATAACTAATCACCGTTACTCATCACAAACCAATGAATATACATATCAATTTTAATTATGCAAGCAAAAACCCTTATAATACGATAGTAACAATAATTTGTGCATGCAAACAATGACCATGCAATTTACGTTTGCATTCACATCATTCAAATCAATATAACAAACAAAATTCATTAAATATTGTCATCAACTGTCACACTCAATATAAAATTTCAATTATGCTAGATGTGCTTGTGTTAGGGTAACATATGAAATACCTCTTTTTCTTTTTGTTAAACAGTTTCCTCCAATCAGCAAGATTTTTCGTCATTGTGCCTTACAAAAGTCAGAAACCACTTTACTTTTTCTCTATGTCACTGTCATGTGGGCCACCTTACATGACACCTCTAGATAATACTCACGATGCAAATTCCAGATTCCACCCTCTGCTTAGCTGGGTCCACTGTGTCTATTCGCACACAACATAGATTCCTTCACACTTACTCTCGTTGCCCCTTACCCCTCTCTTTCTCTCTCTTTCTCTCTCGTTCGTCGAAGAAACAAGGTTGGGGATTTAGGGATTTCACATTTTCTTTCTGCATACATGATTTTGGGATTAGTAAATAAACTTTCTATCAACAAAAGTTTAGTTAAGCTAACTCACCCATTCTAACTATGGTTATTGTCAACTAATCCTATGTGTCAACTAATTTCAACCATTTATAATAAAAAAGTCACACTGGATGCCACATAAACGATGGACACACTCCCCATAATCCTAATTTCAAAATTGGATAAAATTTAATCAAAAATTCAAAATCCTGTCATTTGATCCAAAATTGAAAAATTTGAATTAAAACGCCAAAAATCGAAAAGATTTGAATTTAATGAGCCAAAACCCCATTAAAATAACATCATATCCTCTTTTAATAGTCACAACAAATGCCTCTATCATGTCCAGTTCAATTATTCTGAAATCCACAATATTATATTAAACTTATATGATTGCGTAATCCGACTCAAGAGAGCTTCCTTATTATCTGGCTAATCAATAATTTGTATCTCTTTATTCAAAAAGCCATTAAAAATACTAAGAAAAGTTGTTTTCAGAAGGCAAATTATATAAATGATACTCCAACTCAGGAATATATAATAGTAAGATATTTAAATTTTAATTTGTAATATATAATATTTGATATTTAATTTAATTAATATTAAACTCTTTGTGAATTTCAGTAATTGATATATTTATGCTAACATTATCTTTATTAAATTAAAAAAATATATTTTTTCATAAATTCATAGCTTCATATGAATAGATTTTTAGTTACTGAAGTGTCGATCTATATAATTAAATTGTCGGGATTATGCATAAAGAGAGAACAAGTTTTATTTTTGGTTAATTAATTTTTTTCTTAATAAATATCAAATTAATAAAAAAAATAATTTAAAAATTAATTACTGAAAGTTACACGAATTTATATTATTTAGATTAAATATTTTAAAATTTTATATTATAAATTAAAATTTAAATATTTTATTATTATATATTCTTCAATTGAGATATTATGTATATAATTTATCTTTTTTTCAAAAATCAGATAAAATGGGACAAAAAGATTGATTTAATTAAGAAAATATCAATTTAATTGGCAATTTTTTTTTTGCCCAGATCATTTATTTGATGGGACAACTTATTGTGAAAACAACTTGATTGTGGTTTTCTAATACGCTACACTGTATTATTTTAGTTTTCGGTAAATTTTTTTAAATATTTATTTTAATAATAAAACTTGAAATTAAACACGAAATTTTATTTTATATTTATAAATTACTTAATTTTATGAAATAAATAAATCTGCTATTTTCTTTTGTTTTACAATTACTTTTTTTTTTCTTTAAACAAACTTTTGAAAAATTTAATAGTGTTGAGTGCTGACATAACATATAGGTCAGTAGGCAAACTTCATGCCTTACTCTTTGACTTAATTATTTTTTATGAGATTTATTGGATAATCTTTCAATGTAAATATTATAAGAAAATTTTGTGTCTTGTAGAGTATTATTTAAAAAAAAACAAAATATTAAAAAAAAATTCAATAAAATGAAAGAAAACATCATAAAAGCTCAATATATATAAATGATGATGGATATGAGAATTTATTCACTAAATATTTATCAATAATGAGAGATATAAGAAAATATATTAAATAATTTATTGTAAATGGCACAAATTTAAAAATAAATAAAAGAATAGAAAATAAAGAAGAGGAATTGCCACAAGTAAAAATACTCACTTGTGACTATCCAAAGAGGAAATCAATGAAAGGAAATGATAAAGTATAGGAAAAATGGAGGTGAATAAATGTTTCATATTTATTATTATGAAAATGAGTCTATTAATTTTGAATTATTATTAATTAATTTTGTTGAATAAATATAATTTAAAAAGATTCTGATGAACTTTAATCAAAACAATTATTTAAGAGCCGTGTGAAAGGAATTTTTTTTTTAGTTCTTTAATATATTTACTTTATTTTAAAAGGTTAAATTATAACTTTTTACATCAATATATTTCTTTGTAAATATTCATGACTATTTTATGGTTTGAATTTTTTTTTTCTCGAAAATAGGAGAATTCATTGATAAGAAAACAGGGCTTGAATAATTCTTTTTATTTTCAAAAAGTAAGTTAATTAATTTTATTCTAAATTTTTAAAACCAAAATTTGTTTATTCATATTTGAATTGACAGAAAATTAATCGCTGTCTATTCAATAATATATATATATATATATATATATAAGAGAATAAGTTAACAAGTTTAATAAGAATACTTAAAAAATCCATATCACATAGTTCCATTTTTATATTTATTTTTATATTTTTAAATAAAAAATTTATCATATTAAATTTTAATATTTTTAAATTTTAACCAATAAAGTCTTATTTCATTAAAATAATTATCTAAAATTATTTTATTATAAAAACTCAACTCAACTCAACTAAACTTTTATCTCAACAATTTTGGATTGGCTATATGGATTCTCTTTCTCCACTCTAAACGATTTTGGGTTAAATTAAATGTGTAAATTGTAATGCTTTTAGGTTTACCTTCTTTCTTTCCATCCTCTAAATCTCTCTACTCTACTTAACAAGTCTCGTGATGTCTAAGCTTCACATGATCAAACTATTTCAATTTCCCTTCTCTCAATTTATCCTCAATTGGCACCACTCATACTTTTTCTATAATACTCTCATTATGGACTTTATCTAGTTTAGTATGGCCACTCATCTACCTTAAAATTCTCATCTTCGTAAATCTTATCTTAGACACATATAATTTCTTTAGTACCCAACACTGATTACAATATAACATGGCCAGTCATATGGCTGTACGATAAAATTTTCTTTTCAATTTATTAAGAATCTTGCGATCACATAAAACTCCCGTGCACTTCTCTACTTCAACCATTCGGCTTTAATCCTATTAGTAATATCCTCCTCACATCCTTCATCTACTTGAAGGATTGAGCCGAGATATTTAAAGTGATTACTTTAGAGCAGTACCATTCCATCCAAACTAACTCATTCCCTATCAGCAGTTCGGCCTTCACTGAACTTGCAATGTATATATTATGTCTTCGTTCTACTTAATTTAAAGTCTTTTGACTCTAGAGTACTTCTCCAAAACTCTAACTTTCCATTGACTCCTTCTCGCATTTCATCTATCAGAACTATATCATCCATAAATATCATGCACTAAGGGATACTCTCTTGTATATGTTTCATCAATTCATCTAAAACTAATATAAAAAGGTAAGGGCTTACTGGTAAAGGTGCGCTTTGTGCCAAATCCAATTAAGTATAATCCAATTAAGTAGAAAATCTCTATGTTTCACTCTCCCACAATGCGCAGTAATAGTAATCCTTCATTCCTTCATACATATCTTTTTAACACTTGTTAACACTTAATAGATATGTACTTAAATAGGATACCATTGTTAACACTCTAACACTTAAGACATCATCTTGGAAGACACATCTCTTGGAACACTACTCATAAGATAAAATCCTTCTCCACTGATAAAAATCATCTTTTTCAGATATCTCTTTCATATCTCTATACAAGCTCATCAAGCTTCTAATGAAAAGATCACTTCCATAGTTGGAACGCGATCAGGCATGAAGCCAAATTGATTGCAGGAGAGATATATGTCATGACGTAGGATCGATATTCTACAAATCTCTCCATAACATTAACTTCATAGTGTGGCTCATGAGTTTAATTCTCCCTATAGCTTTGAGCAACTTTGTATGTCTCCTGTATTTTACTAAACATAGAGTACTAAAATACTCCTCTCTATTCATCAGAATGTAGAATTTCTTTGAGTTTATAATCTATTTAAACAATTTAGTTAACCATGCCACCACTCCCATATCTCCCAAACACTTTCTTCTTCACTTGTGGTCTGGTAGTCATGATCGAGCTTTACCCACTGTGCTTTACCTAATTTTCATTCTTAAGTGCTCTTTAGCTTACTTCTAAATATCTTAACTTTTAGTATAATTCATATTATTTTTTATTGCTTGCTCTAGTATATATATTCACACTTATTACCACTTTCACTATATATTAAAGAATTATCAAAATAATTTCTCTTTCTCTTTATCTTCTTAATGTTCACCAAGTATTTCACTCAATATTTTTCTTTTAATTTAATAGTACCTAGTAACTTGATTGAGATCTAGAACATTTATTTACTCTTCTCTTGCCAATCTATAAATTTCTATTCCTTTAATTATAAGTTTCTGCATTATTATAAGTTTCTCATATGCGCTCTTCAAAAGCATATGCCTGTTTGACTAATCCGCTTTTTCTCGCTCTTTTCTTTGCTATTTTGTATTGTTCATATGCTCTGTTATTACCACACTTAGATAACTTAGATAATTTCTTATACCATTCTCTTTTCTTCTTCGCTTGCCTTACTTCTCATTCTACCACCATCTCTTTGAGGCGTGGTCCATGTCTTCTCTACTCTCCAAGCAAGTATTTTCTAGCTATTTCTCACATTTGATTTTTTCAATGGTACCCATATACCATTGGCCTCCACATTCCATGCTTCGGACTCGAAAAGCTCATTTTTTAACTTTACTTGCTTTACTCTTTTGAACTCTCACCATTTTATTCGAGTTACACTATTCTTTCTAACCTTACTTCAATTATTCCTAAATTTGACATCCAAAACCACTAACCGATGTTAACTTATTAAAGTCTCTCTTGGAATGACCTTACAATCATTGTACAGAACTCTATTTGTCTTCCTGGTTAAGAGAAAGTCAATTTGGCTTCTATGTTGTCCATTTTTTAAAGTCACTAAATGTGAATCTCTTTTTATAAAGTAGGTATTTACTAGTATTAGGCGGTATGCCATAGCAAAATCCATAATTCTTTTTCCCTCGTCATTTCCACTGCTAAAACCAAAACCTCTATAAACATTCTTATAACATTGCCTATCACTTCCTACATGTCTATTCAAATCTCTACTGATGAAAATATTCTTTTCACTCGGTATGCTTTGCATTAGATCATCCATATTTTCTCAAAACCTTTGTTTACTCTCACTATCCAGTCTTATTTTTGGGGCATAAGTACTAACTAGATTTATTATTTCTCTTTCTAGTACTAGCTTTACTAGTATAATTCTATCTCCTACTTTTTTCATAGTTATTACAGTATATTTCAATATCCTGTTTATGATTATACCCACTCCGTTTTTGTTCCTCTCCTTTATGGTAAATCACAGTTTGTACCCTGAATTACTCACTTTCTTACTTTTCTCTCATACCCATTTAGTATTCTGAATGCAAGTAATGTTCACCATTCTCCTTTCCAAGGTATCCACAAGCTCTATAATTTTCCTGTAAATGACCCAACATTCCAAGTACCAACCCTAATCCTCCTTTCCATCCTAATTAGTCTCATCTCCTACATGATATATTTTCATGCCTATCTTGTGTTGCATTCTCGCTTCTACTACTCGTATTATGGACTACTTCTTTACCCATACCAAAAATGCATGATGCTTGGGAACCCTTGCTCACATTTAACACTACTCGGGCGCGAGCAGGCGTCACTTTAGGTGAGCATTACACACTCTTGCATATTTCTCGCTACATACGAACTCTAGATGTAGCATCATAAGTAGAGGATGTCCCAGCGTTTATTTCATTTGAATCTATATCATAAGGTGTGACCAGGAAATTTTGGTTATATTATACACCAATCTCCCTCTTTTATCCAGGGCTTGGGGCGGTTAGCATAAAATTAGTAAGTGGAGTTAAAATTCTTTTATTATATCTTTTCAAATTTTAAAATGACTAATTTTATAATTTTAGGCACTATAAAACTCTATTCACATATTATATAACTCTAAAAATCAACTTTGTCGAAAAAAAATCACTTATATTTGAAAAAATTTTAGGCACTATAAAACTCTATTCACATATTATATAACTCTAAAAATCAACTTTGTCGAAAAAAAATCACTTATATTTGAAAAAGGTATTTTAAAAATATATATTAATATATAAAATAATTATTTATATTATTATTACTTAGACTTCGTGTGGGGTATCCTCGATATTTAGAGAACCCTAATTTTATATATTATTATTGAACCGATGAGTATATCAATTAGCGGAAATTCGGCGGTTAATGGGATCACGTGAATTCCGTGAACGGACGACTCTGGGAAAAGTCTCAAAGTGGATCGAGATTTTGGCTACCCACCATTATGAAGCATCGAACGCGTTCTAGTCGAATCGGCAAAATGAATGAATATCCGCTTAAGTAATTTTCTAGTGCTTAAATAGGATTAAAAATCCATAAAATATTAAATGGTAGCTTAGAATTGCGATTCTTTTATAATAGCTGTAATATTTCTAAGAATGGCGGGAGTAGAAGTTTTTATAATTTTAAGGCTTATTTGTGATTTTACAAAAATGATCATTTATAAGGACTAAATTGAAATTTTCACATATTGTGATGGATGATTGGTTGATGGGCCCGGGAGGGGCGTGTGATGTGATTGAGTTGTGGATATATGGATTGTGGATATAGAAGTGTGTTTTGGGCCTTTTCACGAGGTTGGGTGAGTGCGGGTATGGGGAGACTTCTGTAGAGATTTTCGGCTTGACTTGAGCGTATTGGGTCTTTTCTTGATTTGTATTGAGTCATTTGTATTAAATGATTGTAATAAAATTGTTAGGTATTGCAGGACGACCCTTATTTCCCCTCAGCGAAGTAAAATTCGGATATTAGCGTCCATTCTGTGGTAAAATATTAATTTTATATGCATTTGATATTATTATATATTCGGCATGCCCAGCCATCACTTATATGCATATATTTATGTAAGATTAAAAACTCTAGAGCACGATTTATGATATTGATAAGCGGTAAAGTGTCATGATGTTGTTGTGGTAATTTGGGCGGTGTCGATGCGTTGGCGTCGCCGATGTGATGTAGGGACCGTATGGATGGGAGCGGGTAGTCAGCTTGTTCTTGTATTTGGGACGGAGTCATGAGGTAGTCACGGCTTGAGTTCTTGGGACCCTCGATTTAGTTTATTAAAGCGAAAGTGCGGCAGTTCTTGGCTGGCACCGGAGTTGGATTTAGAGAAATTTGTATGGGGATCGGCTCGTATATTATGATTGATGCTACGAGTTAACGTGAGTGCTTTCAAATTACCTTTTTGATGTTATGATGTAGAAATGTTGATGTTTACATTTCACTCTGCGGGGTTACTTAGTTTTAGATAGTTATAGAGATTATGGTTAAAATTGATATTTTACTCTACGAGTCTGACAGCTCACTCCACATTAAATATTTTTTTTGATTTCTGGGAGTTTTATTTTAGTTAACACCTTGCTTTTCTCCTTACGTGAGTTGTTTATCAATATTTGTGTGCATGTGTTTACTCCTAAATTTCGCATGTGTTAGAATAATTTATTGTATTATGATGCAGTAATATTATTATCATGTTGGTTTATTTTATGAGGATATGATATGTATGTTTGATGGATTGGATGAAGTACAGGCTCATTTATTTTTATGAGGATAACTAGTATGTGGAGGAGGTGAGCTCCCCCAATTGAGTATTTATTATGTTTGCAGGTGGGATGAGTGAAAACTCCTAGTTGGAAGAAGTCCAGCTTTTATGGTATTGGATTACGCTCGTTTGGTTTCTTGAAATTGGGCCCAGAATAGGGCCTTAGAGTTAGGTTAATGAGCAGTTAGGCTTACTACGGACCTCGGGGGCTTTTAGGGCCGAGTCCTAATCTTGGAGTCAGAAGCCCATAAGTTGGAGTGCGTGACAAATGTCGATATCGAGCTTAGGCTCGTTTCTTAGAATGTTCATAAGTGTTGGGAAAATTATCTTGCAGTCACGTCTGAATTATAGGATTCTGTTTAAATGTTTTTACGTAATTCTTTGTTTAAGATTCTCATTTCTATAAAGGAAATATAAGATTACCTCGGTTAGTGTCTTGATTCAAATGAGTACAATTTTAATGAAATAGATTTATGAGCTTGTTGAGATCTACCTTGGAAACACGTGCTCGATAAATACTATATTTTTAAATAAATTATGGGTTTAAATAGGTGTATACCATCGTCTTGAACAGTACATAAAAGTGAGTCTTGAAATCTGATTGCCACTAAGAGATTCAAAAGAGATAACCATTAGCTAAAGTCATCGATGGATGATGGACAAAATAAGTTTATGATAATAGAAGATTCAAGAGAGATAAGAGATTGAGCCCTGAATGCGCGGGCGTATCGTAAATAACTATACCAATATTCTCGATGTACGTTGCATCAGAACTGCTCAGATTCTGATCTGACATGAGATTATTAATATGCAGAGGCTGCGATACTTCACTGTAGTGCTTAACTCTTGGATATTTGAATGGAGTCTCTGTTTTCAGTGCGATATTGACGAGTTCTTTATGCTCTATGAAAAGGAGTTGAGAACTTCTTGGTTGGGATCTAGAGCTAGAATATCAAAGGAGTCCTGATTGGGTAATCAACTGGAAATTGATGACAGTTACCTAAGATGAGCTAGGGATTCACGATGGGGATTAATATGGACGAGTTTGGACATCGAGCAGTAATTAACACATAGAAGTGAGACCATCTAGTCTTGATGTGAAATTTTGGATGGTTGTGGATTAAGTACAACATTTTGCTTAGAGCTTAGTGAGAATAGTATACCTTGAGTGTATCAGTATGGAATAAAGTACATGATACTTGACAGAAAATTGAAGCCCATGAACCTTATAGTTTCTGAGCTGATATGCAAAGAGCATTAGTTTGACATAGTTTTGGCGAGGTGGGGTTATTAGTACCTTTGTTACCCTGAGTTAGGAGTATAGTCTATCTTTTGAAGGGATCGAAAGTTATTACTAATGGTGACCTGAGAAATGGTGCCGGATGGGTGTAGAAGTGTGGTAGAAGTAGTTGGCTCGGGTATCACGGAGAATACAAAGTTCGTTATAGGAATCATATATAATCAGAATCACGATGGATGTAAATCCTTTGAATTGGATGACGGGTTTGGAGTGCTAAAACCTTAGATTTTGGCTAATTGAGTAAACATGGATGGCAATAATAATCTAATCAAATAAATAAAATTAACTGAATGGGTTCTCGAGGTGGTAAAGGGTAGAGTGTAAGCTGAGATAGACAAGAGATCATCTGATAAAAGTATAATTGTCAATTTCTTGATTCCTAATATTTCAAAATTATTCAAAACAATAGTATAATATAATTATAGTAGTGTTATGAGTAATAAATTAGCAGATAAATCATGAAGGCAATGGATAAAGAAAGTCACTGGAATGAAAGTTTTGGACAATTGAAAAGATATCATTATAATCTAAATGCTAGTGGAAGTACTAATTTGCATTAGTCAAAGGACCAAATGCAAGTATACGGACATTTGATAGCGATGAGGGAGCGAAGATATAGTTAGTAATTTTGACTATTATGTTAGGAAAAGAAGAATAAAGGGGATAGAATAGTCAAGGATTATTTTGGGTAAAATGAAGAAATAAATAAAGGACAACACAAAAAAGCGCATAATAAAGACAAGAAGTTAAGATATAGGATAGGCTAAGTGTTATTCTTGGCAAGGAGAAGAAAAGTGGAAAAGCCTGAAAATGGGGCCAGCGTTAGTGAGAAAAGTGATGGAGAGTATGGAATCGTTATGTGAGTAAATATTAGAAGGTGTGCGATGGTGACAGTGCGGACTACCAAATAGGAGTCTGAAGTTAGTAAGCGATGGGATTGAATAAAAATTAGATAGATAAGATCAAATAGGTATGAGGAGAGGGAAAAGAATGATAGATAATGACACATAGGTTTTAGGTTAGACTTTTGAGATAGTGAGAAGGTAGTTAGAGTTAGTTGAATCACTCGAGGCAAACATTTTTAGTGTGATCATGAATCGCTACTGGTGAAACAATAACAACGGAGGGTATGATGGGGAATAATAAAAAGTAGCAACAAGTATGGATGGTATTAAATCCTTTAGAAGGTTTAGGATCAAATTAAAGACCATAGATAGGGTGGATTAGTGTTGAAAAAGAATCTAGAGGAGTTAAGAAATCTTTGAGTTGACAAGAGGTTAAGGGCATAATATAAGCGATGATAGATATGAATCATAGGTGAGTATAAGTAAAGTTAATAAATTATAAAATATTATGTCGGGAAGAATGATAGTGATGGGGTTCATGCGGATGATACCTTATAGTGAGAGACAATTGTCTTTAGGAGATGATAAATTTGAAGAGAAGCCCAAACATAGGATTAAGCGTTATTATATGGACAATCAAATGAATTGAATATAGAGGATATTTTCTTTCTTTTGAAGTTTAGCTCGTGTTTTGATTCAGGCGTTATATAAGGAGGCGGCGAGGCAAGGGACTGGTTATTTAAGATTTTGATAGAGGCACCAATTCATTCATAATTTCTGATATAGAGAATAATGACCAGAAGTGCATACCTGGTATTTAGTATGAAAGGGCCGATCGGAGTAATGGCGGGGAGTTAAATTGAGGTTAGCTCTTAAGCTTTCTGCGTGACAAACTATGGTAGATAATCTTATTTATGGATAGTTCAAATAGTTATTCTGGTATTCTTTGATGGGTAATTTGAGGTTGAAGTTTAGAAAGCTATGGCGATATATGATTATATTAAGGAGAATGAACACGTGAAGTATCTTGTTTGGAATTAAGGCATGACACATATTTCCTACCGTGTTAGTTCAGATGGAACTTATAGTTTATGGGGCTCATATTCATCCAGATAAGCAATTTCCTACTAAATTTGGTAGGGAATGATAATGTTCGATAGTTAAGTTGGAAAAAAAATACAAGAAAAATTTTCTATGGGTAATTATAAGTGTTACATAAGGTGAAGAATGTCTTAGGAGTAAATCAAAGGGTTAGAATTCTCTCAAGAATGAAACTAGTAATCAAGATAAGACTAAGAAATAAAAAGTTAAAGTTGATGATGGGATAGACATCTTTGAAGGAAAAGGTGTAAGGATGAGATAGGACTAAAATTAAGGAATAAGTACAAAGAGTTGAAAAGATACCAACAATACCAAAAATAGGAAAGGGAAGTGGATAAGATGCAAAAGACAGAAGAGAGCTCGATAGAGTCGGTTATAATGACGAGGATAAGGAGTGTCTAACCACCGCCTGTGTTAACACTACCTATGAGCGGTGAAGGATAAACTGGTGTCTTGTGACACCTCGAGTTGGCCTAGGTGTGTTTTGATGCGGAATGAAAAAGTAGTGGCTTATGCTTCAAGGCGGTGAAGAGGCATGAGCGAGAACTATCCCACCCATGATTTGGAAATGGCGGTTGTAGTCTTTGCACTAAAAATGCGGAGACACTACTGTATGGTGAAGTGTGCGAGATATACACCGACCATAAAAGTTTGAAGTACATCTTCCAACAGAGGGATTTAAACTTGAGACAGAGGAGATGGATGGAGCTTCTGGAAAACCATGATTGCACCATCCAGTACCACCATGGGAAGGCCCATGTAGTAGCAGATGCTTTAAGCAGAAAATCTTACGCGCTTTGGTGCACATTTCACAGAGAAGAGACTGTTGATTCGAAATTACATGAGTTGATGGATCAAGGTTTAATCCTAGATCTTTCGGATGAGGGGTCTTGTTGGCTCATTTTTGGTGAGGCGGACTTGCGAGATAGAGTTAGAGTTTCCCAACACAGAGACCAACAATTAATGAAGATCATAGAAAGAGTACAACAGGGTGAAGGTGGTGAGTTTGGATTTGCCAATGATGGCGCCCTAGTGCAAGGTTCTAGGATATGTGTGCCCAATGTGGATAACCTCAGGAATGAAATCATGCGAGAGGCACACTATATACTGTACAGTGTCCACCCAGGTTCCACCAAGATGTACCATGATGTGAGAGATAGTTATTGGTGGAATGGCATGAAGAAAGGCATAGCAGACTTTGTGTCCAAGTGCTTGACTTGTCAGAAGGTGAAGTTTGAACACCAGAGACCGTCAGGGAAGTTGCAAGAGCTCCCTATCCCAGAATGGAAGTGGGAAATGATTTCTATGGATTTTGTGACTGGGTTGCCTCGTACCACGCGAGGATATGATTCGATATGGGTAATTGTAGACCGCCTAACCAAATCAGCTCACTTCTTGCCTGTGAAGACTACATATTCTATGGCACAGTACGCCCGGCTCTACATTCGAGAAATAGTCAGATTGCATGGAGTTCCAGCTTCCATAATATCTGATAGAGGGCCCCAGTTCACTTCTCGGTTTTGGAGAAAGTTGTAGGAGGCACTTGGCACACAGTTGAACTTCATTACGGCTTTCCACCCTCAGACAGACGGACAGTCCGAAAGGACAATCCAAACACTGGAAGACATGCTTCGCATGAGTGTCTTGGATTTTGGAGGTCAATGGGATGAGCAGCTAGCTTTGGTGGAGTTTGCCTATAACAACAGTTATCACTCCAGTATAGGGATGGCACACTATGAGGCACTATATGGGAGAAAATGTAGGTCTCCTCTGTGTTGGACAGAAATGGGGGAAGCGAAGGTGCATGATGTAGACCTAGTGCAGTACACTTCAGAGATAGTTCCTTTAATCAGGGAACGATTGAAACAGCTTTCAGTAGGCAGAAGAGTTATGCAGACCCCAGACGGAGGGATATGGAGTTTGCAGTAGGCGACTATGTATTCCTGAAGGTTTCTACGATGAAGGGAGTCATGAAATTTGGAAAGAAGGGCAAGTTGGCACCTCCGTATATTGGACCTTTTGAGGTTACTGATAGAGTTGGAGCAGTTGCCTACCGGTTGGAGCTACCACCCAACCTTTCTCACGTTCATCCCGTGTTTCACATCTCCATGCTCAGTAAATACATTCCAGATCCTTCTCATGTACTACAACCAGATGTAATAGAGCTAAAAGAGAACTTGACATTTGAGGAGCAACCTGTAGCCATAGTGGACTACCAAGTGAGACAGCTAAGATCAAAACAGATCCCTATGGTTAAGGTTTTGTAGAGGAGCCAGTCAGTGGAAGAGTACACCTGGGAGTCAGAACGGGACATGCGTAGCAAGTACCCTTATCTGTTCAATGTGTAATCATATACTTTATTCTGCCTTGTGTAAAATTCGAGGACGAATTTTCTGTAAGGGGGGAAGAATGTAACACCCCTAATTTTTATATATTATTATTAGGCTTCGTGTAGGTATCCTCAATTCGCGGAAATTCGACAGTTGTCCGGATCTGTGAATTTCCGGCCAGACAGACTAGCTACCGGAAAAGTCTCCGAATTGGATCGAGATTTTGGCTACCCCACCATTGTTAGGCATCCCGAGCACGTTCCCGAAGTCGGAATCGGCAAAGGTAAACCCGAACCTTGCTTTTTCGTAATTTTCTAGTGCTTAAATAGGATTAAAAATCCATAAAATATTCGTGGTAGCTTAGAAGATTACGATTCTTTTTGCAATAGCTTAGTAATATTTTTAAGGACCGCGGGGTAGAGTTTTATAATTTTTAGAGCTTATTTGAGCAGTTTTTGCAAAAATAATCAATTATAAGGACTAAATTGAAATTTTACATATTGTGATGGATGATTGATTTGATGGGCCCAGGAGGGGCTGTGTGGTGTGATTGAGTTGTGGATATATGGATTGTGGATATAGAAGTGTGTTTTGAGCCCCTTTACAGGTTGGGTAGGTCCTAGGTATAGGGGAGACTCTGCCGGATTTTCGGCATGACTTAGGACGTATTGGGTCTTTTCTTAATTTGTATTGAGTCATTTGTATTAAATGATTGTAATAAAATTGTTAGGTGAGCTGATGACCTTCTTCCTCCGCCCGCCTCGGTGACCACCAAGTCTGTGAGTAAAATATTAATTTTAATTGTAATTTCGATATTATTATATATTCAGCATGCCCATGCATCACTTATATGCATATATTTATGTAGTTAAACTCTAGGCACGATTTATGATGCATTGATAACTGTTAAAGTGCCATGATGTTGTTGTAGTAATTTGGAGCAGTGTGCGTGCGTTGGCGTGCGTGTGATGTGGTGTGGACTATGGATAGGACGGGTAGTCACGGCTTGAGTTCTTCGCTGGGACCCTCGATTTGGTTTATTAAGCGAAAGTCCGGCTTGAGTTCTTCACGGCACTGTGTTGGATTTAAGAGAGTCGTATAGGATCAGCTCCCATATGTTATGATTGATGCTACAGGGTGCGTGAGTGCTCCAAATTACCTTTTTGATGTTATGATGTGAAAATGATGTTGATGTTGCATTTCACTCTACAGGGTGCATTAGTTTTAGATAGTTATAGAGATTATGGTTAAAATTGATATTTTACTCTCTGAGTCGAACGCTCACTCCTGTTCAATATTTTTTTTCAGGCTACAGGAGGATTTTATTTTTGGTTAACCTGCTTTTCTCCTTCGCAGGTTGTTTATCAATATTTGTGTAATTTTATTTACTCCTAGAATTTCCGCATGTGTTAGAAGTATTTATTTGATTATGGTCTGTAATATTATTATCATGTTGGACCTGTAAACGTATAATGATATGTATGTTTGATGGATTGGATGAGGGAGCTGAGCTCCCATTTATTTTTATGAGGATATGAGTATGTGGAGGGTGAGCTGAGCTCCCCAATTGAGTATTTATTATGTTTACAGGTCGGGTGAGTCGAAAACTCCCCGTTGGAAAGTCCATTTTATGGCCGGATTCTGTCCGTTTGGTTTCTTGAAATTGGGCCCAAATGGGCCTTAGAGTTGGGTTAATGAACAGTTAGGCTTATTACGGGACTCGGGGGCTTTAGGCTGGCCCAGGTCCTAGTGCCGGTCCGGCCCATAGGTTGGGTCGTGACAATTTATTAAAAAATTATGTATAGAGTTTAAACATTTATTTTTTAGAAAATATTTCTTATATTTTAAAATTTAAGTATTTTAATAATAATGTTTTTAAAATCGTTATGTAGTATATGAGTTTTTTTTTCACTACTTAATTTGTTTGTCTTTTTATTAGTATCTATCAATTTATTTACAAAAATAGAGAATAATATATTAATTATCTTATTTCAAAACTTAAAATTAAATGGTATATATTTTTATAATTTTTATTAATTATAAAATTATATCATTTGCTTTAAAAGTTTATTTATTAATACTTAAAATAAGATTATAATTAAATAATTATAATACTAATTCCATATCAAAATCATTCTAATAAAAATAATAATTTAAAAATAAATTATTACTAAAAATAATTACTTTTTAACACTTTTTAAATTAAAAGTTTGTAATTCTCCTATCAAATTAAAATAGTTATTTCCTTATTGTTTATTTCAATATATTTGATATAAATAAATTTAATTTATATTAAAATTTATACAAAATTAATTTAAATATATTTATCATTAATTTATAATCTCTAATGTATATACATATATATATATATATATATATATATATATATATATATATATATATAAATAAAAGTACGAGGTGAACTTAAAAAGGGACAAAAATTACCCTTAGCTTTCAATATTATTTACAATATTAAAAATTTGAACAAAATAAAAAATAATTAAATTAAAAAAATACATTCTTTTTTTTTTTTGAAAAAAAGCTAGGTTTTTTATTGTTCCTAAGAAACAGTAAAAGACCAACTTTATCCTTTCTAATTTTTTTTTTCATAAAATCTCCTCTTTTATTATGTCAACTCTTCTACATTTTTCTTCTAATTCATTTACACTCTTCTTCCAAGTATTATTTCTCTACTTTTATAAAAAAAAAAGGTGTCGGAAAAAAAAAGAAAGAAAAAGAAGAAGTTGTTAAAAACCTCTCAAAAATAAAGTGTTTTTTTTTTTAGCTTTATTTATTAATCATCAAGTAAAGTAATGATAAGTTATTTTTTATCATCAAGTAAATTAATGATTTATTATTTATATTTTAATTCATCTCTCATTTGAATTTTTTTAGAGGAATATTTTTTATTCTTTAGTATTAGAATATAAATTTCAAATATTTCTTAAAATAATTAAATGGAGAGGAAAAATACTTGATCAATTTCTTCTAAAGTTATTTTATTGGTTTATAAAAAGCTCATGTCTTTTTCAATTTGGTTTTTAATGTCAAGGTAATTTTGAAACCTAAGATTGATATTGATTTTTTAGGAGGAATTGATTATTAATTTCTTAGTTGTTTAAATGTCCAAATTGAGATTAAGATTCTTCTAATACGTGTTTAATGAGATGATATCTAATTTTTTTTCCTCCTTTAAAAATATTAATTATTATGATTATTATTATATCAAGAGAAGTAAAATATAGGAAATAGAAATAAAATTACAAGCCACTAAACTACATAAATGCGATAGATACCCATGATCCCTACCAATTTGCTATAGGACTAACAGAAGGAAGTGTTATAGTCTTTGAGCCTCTTTTGTGATCATCTTCTTACCAAGCCAAAATAGTAACTACGAGTTGCATCTACAAATTAGCCCCAACTAAGACATCTGATTCATTTTTCCTCATTTATTTGTAATTGCACAAAATTTTAAAAAGTGATATTTCTAACTTCAATAGAATCAGTTGGCTATCAATTATATTTAAAATCTCATTCTCAACAGGCTAACTATTAAGAAAGAAATATCTAATATTACGAATTTATAGAGAAGAAATAAATAATAGAAAGAAAACATAAATTTATCCATTTTCTCAAAGTCTCCAACTCAATTTATCACTTGGTCTACAATTTTTATAATAAGATATTGATATTATTTAAATTTTTAATACAAAAAATTTAAATATATTGATCGATTAAATGGATGGTCCCAAAAATTATTTTAAAAGTAGATGAAAAAATTATCTTTTTATTATTTTTTTTTAAATAAAAATATTATCTATTTTTAATAATAATAATAATAATAATATTATTATTATTATTATTATTATTATTAAAACACACAACATTTTTACTATTCTTAAAAAATAATAAAAATATTATTTTATTATTTTTTTACTTATTTCTCTCTTAACACTCCCTGATTCGTCTATTTCCAAGAAAAAATATCATCTTTTATTATCCCCGCCCCCCCTCCTTACCTCATATTTTTCTCTCCCACCTTTTTCAAACAATCCCCAATATATATAATTTCAATTTTTTATTTTAATTTTAATTACTTTTAAATTATTTAATTATTATTTTTATTAAAATAATTTTATTTTAATAAAATAAAATTCACTGTTCTAAGAATATTGATAATCTTATCATGTGATGGTTTTTTATTTTTAGTGTTTTTTTTAATTTTTTATTTTATTGTTAAAAATAAAAACTCTCTTTTCGATTTTTTGCATTATATATCTTAAAATTTTTTGATATATCACTCTTTTTTTCTTTTATAATTATCTTTTAATTTTAATTTAGGTATCTTATTTTACTATTTAAAATTTTAAATTTTTATTTATTTAAATTTTACACCACATAAGTGTTTATATATTAATTTAAATTAATTTTTATTATTTTTTTATGTTATTTTCTTTTTAATTTTTTTTAAATTATTTAATTATTAAATTTACTTTAATCATTATTATCTTTATTTTACAATTGTTAAGATGATTTTATTTTATGATAAAATAAATTTTATTTTACAAATCAAAATTACACTAATGAAATATGAAGACTTTAACATTAAAATAGAAAAGGGCGGTAATAATAAATTATTGATTTATTTTAATAATATTTATTATACCTTTTTTTATTTTTTTTTATAAGCACTACTTTAAAATAATAAGATTTTGATTGACATTATTATTATTATTATTATTATTATTATTATTATTATATATTAAAAAAATATATCTATAAATTTTTTTTATAGCATCTATTTAGAGTTTTTAGTTTATTAAATTGTGTAACTTTAATTTATAAGTAATAAATACTTAAATTTATTTTGCTCTTAAAATCTAATTTAATCGCAATATATTTAACTTATTTTTTAATAATTAAAAATCTTTAAAAATAATGTGAATATATTTTGTTTTTAAATACTAGATGAATTACCATAAGAATAATGTTATAGTTTTTTTAGATGGATTAATCAATTCACTTTTTAGCAAGTGTTATTATTATCTTCTTTTATTACTAGACTCTATAGTTAAATATTTTTTATTATTAAATTATACTTTGTTCAATTTATTATAATAAGTAAACAATAAATAGTATATTATTAATATTAATTGGTCTTAAATTAGAATATATATATATATATATATATATATATATATATATATATATATATATAACTAATACATAATATATATGTAATGATTAAATTTTAGTTTTATTTAAATTTATATTAAATATTATTAACTATTAATAGATAATAATTTTATTTACAAGATATAAACATAATATTTTATATTATTATAAAACACAGTTTAATATATTTTTAATAGAAATATTTTATTTATTAATTACATTAATATAATAAAATAAAAAAATATCCACAGCATTTAATGCTTGTACATTACTAAACTTTAAAACAATATGAAATTCTAATACGTATAGCATTCTAATTTAATTATTATAAAAAAATATTTTAATGAAAAATTTCATACTCCTAAATTATTATTCCCGATCAAACTAATAGACTAAGAGGAAAATTGACATTAAAACAATATAAAAGTCTAATAAAAATAATATTCTAATTTAATTATAATATAAAAAACTTTAATATAATTCCCAATCAAACCATTAGACTAGAGAGGAACACTGTAACCATCACTGCTTAGAAATAGCATTAGGACAGATCATTATATTTTATGATATGCTGAGAAATGTAGAGCATAGAGTTAATCAAATGAAAATCCCATTTTGTCAATCGAATTTATGCAACTTTCTAATTAATCTTCGATGAATTAATCCTTAAAATGTTGAATTAATCTTTAAATTTTGAATCAGTTAATGAGTTAATCCTCAGATCAGTTATATTGTTATATTAACTTAAAATAAGGGTAAGTTATTATTTAACATTTGCTGTTTAATTAAGAGAAATAATGAATTTTTCTGTATTTTTAAAAATTAAATTAATTGATTTATAATTTTTTTTTGAAATAATTGACTTATAATATTTAATTTAACAACCTTATAATTTTTTTATTAGTCAATGAGTAAAAGAAGCAGTCAAATATTTGAAATTACGAAATATTCATGGTTAAGAAAAATATTTTTTTCATATTTAAAAATAAAATTTAAAGAAATTTTCTCTAAAAATTATATTTCTATGGAGGATGTTCCTTAAAGAAGTGAAATTTTCAAAAAAACTATAACAATTTTCTAACAAATTTTAGTTTGAAGAATAAAAATTTTTAAAGAAAATTTCAGAAGAAAAATTTTTATTATTTGAAATTTTATTATATTTTTTGTTTAGAATCCTATCATGTAACAAATGATGGGTAGAAAAATAGAAATTAATAACACAGAAAACAAAGAAAAGAGAGGAAATTATATTTTTAATGCAAAAATAAATTTATTAATCTAAATTTTAATCAATACGATTAATTAGATAATATACCATCCAATTTAATAAAATTATTATAAATTATCAACATCAAAATATCTAAATTAACATATATATATTTCCACAAAAGTTTGAAGTTAGGGTAAGTAAATTTTATTTATTTATATTAATAAAAATAATTATAAACTAAATATACAATGAAAAGAAAACTTATAAAGATGATAAAAATGTTCTTATGATAAAAAAAATAAAAATATTCTTAATGTCTTTATATTGTTCACAATTAAAGTTTCAATTTTAATTTAAATAGTATATATATATATATATATATATATATATATAATTACTATAAATTATTTGATAGATGTGTAATACATGTACTTTAAAAATTAATATATATAATTATATGAAGAGGGAGGAAGATATTAGCTTTGCCAAAATATACTCTTCATGATTTATATTATTTATAAAAATAAATTTTTTTTATTTTATATGAATAACTTTATCTTTTATGAATGATAATAAATTTTTATATCTATCTTATAATTTATGTAAAAATATTTTGATACAAATATATTTAAGTTTTTGTAAAAGACAAAAAAAAAGTTTTTGTCAAGCAAACACATTAATTATTTTGTTAATGTTTTTAAAGTTCTCTTAATTTACTTTTTTATAAGTTCTTTAAAAAATATTTCATATAAATAAATTTATATTTTATTTTAATTATAAATACATTTCTAAAATTTTTATTGCATTAATATATAATTTTTCTCTCTAGAGAAAACATTAATATATAAGTCTCTAAAAAAAAATATATGTATATACAAACATAATATATACATATATATATATATATATATATATATATATATATATATATATATATATATATATATACATCAACGAAAAGTATTGTAAAAGAAAAGTTAAAATTTATTGATTTATAAAAAATATTTAATCAATAAATAATATATAATACAATTATATGAATTTAAAAATTTAAATAATGTAAATTACATGCAAAGTATATAAAACAAATTATATATACATATATATATAATTTAAATACATAAATATATATTATTTAAAAATTAAAAATTAATATAATATATTAATTTGAGTTTAATTATAAAATTAATATAATTAATAAAATAATTAAAATTTATAATATTAATTTCTTATTCTAAAATGGTATACTATTAAAAATTTAAAAAATGTTAATATGCTTGCATATAAAAAATATAATATTTTTAATTTTTTTTAATATTATAATCTTATTATAACTTAGCAAATAATGAATATATATGAAAAGAATTAAAATCATACTTTGAATATAAAAATACTATTTCAATTTAATATATTTTTTTCTTATATAAATATAAATTTATTTTTTTAAAAGAGTATAATTTTTATATAAGCATTTTTTTTAATTTATTAGCATTATTTTTTATTTTTTAAATAAAAAGATAATTTTAATTAATAATTTATTATTTATAAATAATTTATTAATATTAATAAAATTTTCAATATTTTTCTTAAAATTTTCTCAATATTATAAGAAAATATAAAATTATGTAAAATATTATATATAAAAAAATAATAATATTGATATTTATTGTTATAGGTATACATAGTTAATTTTATCAAATAAAATTAAATAATCTAATAAAAAATAATTAGAATTAAAAATAATCAACATTATATAAAATTACATTAAAATAAATTTGTTTCATGGTTAGATGTATAAACTCAAAATTTATATATTTTCACACTAATTATATATATTTTATAAAATTTACAAAATACTAAAAATTAATTAGTCTTAATAAATTCTAATATTTTATTATTAAAGAAATTTAATATAAAAGTATTGAATCAATAAAATAATAAATAGTTAAATTTATATATTTACAAGACACTTACAATTATATAATTATGTTATAATAATAATTTTTTCATAATAAATTTCACCACTTATCATATTAACTTAAAAATTTATAATTTATCATTTTCATTAATGTACTATCATTTTTATCAACTTAAATCTAAGAATAATAAAATGCACATATAATAAAACAATAAATAATAATAATAATATATAAAAAATTAATAAAAAATTATAATAAAAATATTAAATCATATATATATATATAAAACGAGTACATAAAACATATAATGCATATTTAATAAAAAACTAATTATCACTAAAAAAATAAAGATAAACTTATTTTATGCAAAATAATAATCTTTATTTTTCTCAATGATTCTAAGTAATTTGTATTAATTATCTTTCAATTTACGTAATTATTTTATTTCAGTCATTCAATTTTTATTTATTAAAATAAAATCTCTTAATTTTTCTTTTATTTTAAAAAAGTTTCCTTTACCATATTAAAAAAAATAAAAATACTATTATGCCTTTTTGTTTTCTTTATTGCATTTATATTTAAATTAATCAATAATTATTATCAAAAAAATTATTTAATTTTAACTAAATTTATTAATAAGTTTCTCAATTATACACATTGTTTATTATTAATAAAAATTTAAGTTGTAATAACATGAAAATAATAATATAATAATAAAATTAAAATAACATTTTATTAATATGATATTTTATCATTATTTTAATTTTTACAAAAATAAAAATAATGAACAATAAATAATAATTTACATATTTATAATTAAATATTAATTTAATATTGGTAAAAAAAAATAAGTCTAAAAATTTATTATTACACATCAGAGAGTATCCTTAGAGCAAAATTAAAGTTTAAGAATTTTAATTTAATAAATTGATATTAATAATTAAAATGAAATAATTATCTAATTTGAGAAATAATTGTATCACTTACTTAGTAAATAAGATTGAATTCCCGTATAAAAAAAAAAAAAAGTCAGTGACGCGGGCAACCCGACTCGAAAGTAAACCTGAGGGTCCGAAAAGAAACCACTGTGCAAGAGAAATAAACGAGAGAAGATAGTGAGTGAGATAAATCTTCCTCCTCCGTGTGCAACCATCGTTCTGGATATCCATGCTCCATCTTCTGCAAACCCTAATACCGATCAGTTTCCCTCCACTATCGGCCTTGAATTTCCCTCTTATTGCAACCTTCTTATTCCCTCCATATCCTCACTAAACCTTTCTCGTCTCCCCAAACCCACATTTTTTTTTTAAATTTTCATAAACAATCTCTAGGGTTTGCAAATTCTCAATTAGTCTAAGACAGAATGTCTCTCCCTCCCATGGACTGTATATACGTTACAGAAGAATATATGCACGAATGGAAAAGCGGAAACCAAAACTTTCGGTTCCCTAACCCCGTGCCTATGCTTCGCTTCCTTTACGAGCTCTGCTGGACCATGGTAGACCACTCTTGAAATATATGTTTGCATTTTTTCGTTTGTTTGTTTGTTTTCTTTGACGTGCTGTTTGTTTGTGAAATTATTTAGGTTAGGGGAGAATTGCCGTTTCAGAAGTGCAAAGTGGCACTAGATTCTGTAGAGTTTTCGGATAGAGTGTCTGGTGAAGAATTAGCTTCGAATTTTGCAGATATCATTACCCAAATGGCTCAAGATGTGAGTTTTATTTTTTAACGTTAATTTGTTGATTATTGTAGAACATTGCAGTTATTGGGTAGGTGTCTAGGTGGCTTTTCTTATATTTGGATTGGCAAGATGTTTACTGTTACTTAAATTAAGGTGTTGAGAAAAGTTTTTGTACTACGTTTATGTGTGGACTGATTTTGCAGCTTACAATGCCTGGAGAATACCGTGCTCGCCTTATAAAGTTGGTTAGTATTTGATAACTTAAAAAAGCATTGATTTTTGTAGATTTCTGTTTTGTCTCGTGCTTTGTGCTATTGCTATTTCAAATATTAGTAATGATTTGCACAATCAGTAGGAGTATTATTTCACTTGATGGGGGATTAGCACTTCAAGTTATGACAGACACGGCTTCACATGTTAACAAAATTAGCAATACCCACATCATGAAAAGTGTCTTGAAAATATGTGTCCATTGAGGTTTTCCTTTTCTAGTTTTCTTCCCTAAGAGCTCTTCATAGTCTGCTATTTTCGTAGCAAGCTTAAAGAAATCTCTAAATTTCATGCCTTGAACTTTTTCCTAAGTTCAATATCTAAACAAAAAATATAGTATGCAGTGTTTTCTCTAGGTTTTTTTCATTCTCTATGGGTTTCAACCTTTCAACTACTATTTCTATTGCATTTTCTTTCAAAATTTCACCTAAACTTCCTCTTTTTTTACAAATCTCTCCCTTATTATTTTTTAAGGTGAGTTCATCAAATATTTCTATTATCCACTACTACTTCTTGCAAAAGGTGATTATTATTATTATTATTATTATTATTATTATTATTATTATTTTTACATATTTGTTGAAGGAAATTTTATTTGAAATTAGATTTGTTGTTAAATTTATAGTATGAAGCATTGGTTTGCCCAATCTATAGGTTTATGTATTTTTTTTTAATTTAGAATTATTTTTCAAAATTAATTTTATTAAAATACATTATTAATAACATCTAATTTGATGTATTTATGCTTATTATATAGTTGTACATCTTAGTTTTACTTGTATTTATCAATATTTATTTATTTTATGAACTTTGAAAATTTACAAACTAATTTGCGTAGCGTCGGGCCATTACCGTTATGTTACGGCAATTATAGGCCTGTTTCCGTTACCCTTAACCGTAACCGCGATTTAAAACTATTTTTTTAAAACTCCTAAACTTAATAGGAATATAAAACTACAAAATAGGAACTTTAGATAAACTAAAATACAATAGAAAATTCTAAATAAAATAGGAAGAAATCTAAATCCTAGAAAAAGTAGGAAAACAAATAAATTCAAAATAGAATAGAAAACTTCCTAATTAATTTTAATATAATTTCTATAGTTGCTTGAAGTTTTCGCAAGATGTCCTAAGTGAATTAGGACTGCAGGAGATGAAAATTAATTAAAAAAAATCTTGCTGCCTTGTTGTCCGGAGAATCTCGCAGCTGTCTGTGGGAAATCCCATGCGGGAAATCCCATAGTTAGGCATGGGATTTGCTGTCCCAAAAATCAACTTTGCCCAAACTTGTTAGAAATTGCTATTTTCCCCCTTTTTCGCGCTAGCATGCTTCCATTGTTGTTTGATTTACTTCTTCACCTAAAAATGCTCTGTATCATACTTCCCCACTTGAAAAAAAAGTCATCCTAGAGTTGGAAAATTTGCAACAAACCAAAAACATTGCCATAACAACTTCCACACTAATCTGCCTCACTTGGAATAAATCCTCCCTCGAATTTTAAAGTGGAAAAGAATGAAGAACTCCGTTGGGAAAGTAAACCACATAGCCTTCTTTGATGAGGTAAAGAATGGAGATTTAAACATGATTGAATTGATCAACTTCACCCATGTCTTTGTCTCTATAAGAACACCTAGACAAATAAAATCAAAGGAAACAATAGAAATTAAGGAGTTTGAAAAGTCTTCGATCTCCATTGCTTGATTTCCTCCAATCTCCAATATTGGCTCCACGTGTTGCTTTTCCTCAACCTCCATTGAAGTCTCCAAGGCTTGATATTCCACATTTTCAAAAACACATTCTTGAAGCTTTTCTTGCTTATCTTCATTAGTCTTGGCTTCTAGAACAATTGGCTCAAATGATTTCCAATTGAAGCTCATCATCTTCAACCAAAGCAAAAGGAGATTCGATCAAATATTGAGTTCAGATTCTTCAAACTTAGACTCCTCCACTTCAAATTGCATTATTGAACTTTGTTCTTCGATTTCTCATTCTAAGGGTTTTGGTTGGACCTCCCATTAACAACATTGTTTTTACCGAAATAAAATCTGTTCATAATCCCAAGGCAGAAATTCTTGTTCTAACAAGTATTTCATGATGAACCATGTTCGAACTAATCCCCTTCCTTCTCTTGCTCTCCTAGATTGTAATCGTTCTCACCAAGCAGAAACACCTCCTTTCAATCGGCAAACAACCAATTTGACTCTTTTCTCATGTGCTATGCTCATATGATAAAAAAATTGGTCCATCTTTGCGATCCAATCTAAGAATTCTTCTTTGTTGAGATGCCCATAAAAATACGGAATATCAAATTTCTATCAATTTTCCCTTTCATGATTCCCATACATGCCTCTTCTCCTATAACATTGTTGATGCGTATTTTTTATTGATTGATTCATAATCATCTTTCTTCTCCGAATCATCATAATAGACATATTGCCTACATGTAAAAATTGGTCCGTAAATAGAGTCGCCATGAGCTACACCTTCTCTTGACCTTCTTTTATCAACCCAATTCCTGTTTGTTTTAGTTCTCAAAGCATGAAGACAATCTACAATTTTTTTGAGGCGTCTCTCGATATGGTAGAATCTAAGATCCATCCATTGCTTCGGATATCGCTCCCATCATTGCAACGTTTCGTCTCTATGGTAAAAGGCTCTAGTTTTTTTATCATTGTCGTGAGAACCACTATAATCGTCACCTCCATCAAGGTAAGCCATCTCGATTGGGCCTATTTCCCCACTTTGATACCACTTGATGCAACGTGAGGCTTAAATAGAAACATACTCCATACACGAGTGAAAATAAGGAGAGAAACCGCCGCTGAATTTTTATTGATAATAATTTGTTTTTGAAATTACATGTAAATAAGGGTATTTATAGCGTTTGTAGACTCAAAAACCTAATAGGAATATGAAATTGTAAAATAGGAATTTTAGATAAATTAAAATATAGAAAATCCTAAATAAAATCGGAAGAAATTTAAATCCTAGATAAAGTAGGAAAACAAATAAATCCAAAATAAAATAAGAAACTTCCTAATTAGTTCTAATCTAATTTCTGCAGCTGCCAGAAGTCTTCACAAGATGTCCTAGGTGAATTAGGACTGCCGAAGATGAAAATTAATTAAAAAAAAGTTGCTGCCTTGTTCTCTAGCGAATTTCACAGCTGGGTGTAGGAAATCCCACAATTGGGATTTGCGGTTCAAAAATCAACTTTACCCAAACTTGCTATAAATTGCTATTTTCCCCCTTTTTCACACCAGCATACTTCCATTGTTGGTTGACTTGCTTATTCACCTATAAATGCTCCGCATCAGTGCGCGCATGCCGTTCGGTATGGCCTGCAATGATGTTGACATTAATCTCTGTTGATGTCTGTAATTTACATATATTATTTTCTAAATTGAATATATCTATTATTAGATAATGTTTTTTAAAGGATGAAACCTCAGTGCTACTCACTTTTCTAATCTCTACAGCCGTGCAGCTTGGTGGCTTGGATGCTGGGGCTATTTGTTTTTTTATAATCCTTTTATTATTTCAGTGTCAACATGACATTTTTTGTTGTTATAATTTTT
The DNA here is from genome assembly GCF_030052815.1 of Hevea brasiliensis. Classification (NCBI taxonomy): domain Eukaryota; kingdom Viridiplantae; phylum Streptophyta; class Magnoliopsida; order Malpighiales; family Euphorbiaceae; genus Hevea; species Hevea brasiliensis. Next base: position 42,398,475 of record NC_079510.1, on the reverse strand, counting down.
TTACATCAGTGTCAACATGGCATGCACCTTCATAGAAAAATGTGTATTCACAGCTGATACTGACAATTGGATTAAGATTTTATGTAGCTGCTGTATATTATTTTTGGTTCACTGTGATATTGTTTCTTCTTGAATATTGCTGTGTGGTTATAGTTTAAAATTGAACCCCTTTTTATTCTTTCTAGGCAAAGTGGGTGGTGGAATCTGCATTGGTCCCATTAAGGCTTTTCCAAGAGCGTTGTGAGGTGAGTACTTGTTTGAGGGAATTTTTCTGGGGACTTGGGTTTCAGGACATGCTTGTTTGTTCTCTTGATCTTTAGCCATCGTGCTGAAGGAAACTGAAACAAAGAATGTTTAAAATGAACCTTTCTCACTTTGTAGGAGGAATTTCTGTGGGAGGCTGAAATGATAAAGATAAAAGCTCAGGATTTGAAGGGCAAAGAGGTATCTTGATTTGATATTTATAACTAACGTTAACTTTTAGTGTCATTCTATTTCTATCTGGGATTCATGTGCTAATTTCAAAAGTTTGAAAGCTCCTTTCTCTTGTAGTCTTTATTTAAATGATTGTCCTATTTATTTCTGATTGTCAAACAAGGTGGTGTTTGGTTCACAATGTGGGGTAATATGAGATTACTGTGTTTGGTTTAGAAAGTAATCTAAAATTACCTGAAATATCATATTCCAACTTCCAAGGAATCCTAGTTCCTCCAAGAAGGAATATGAATGTGGAGTTCAGTGGGTGTAATCTCAAATTCCTGTATGCTTAGTAAGTGAATATTGTGTTAGAACAAACATGCCCTCATATTACATTTTTTTTGGACAAAAATATCATTTCAAGAAGAATGATTGCTAAATGCTTATGTTCATTTGTCATGGATTTTTTCCCCTGTTAAAGTGCATTATCTCCTGAAATATTGCTTTCAAAATCTAACTGAATGCCTGTGTGATATATTGTAAGATACTTGTTTGGTTTTGACTAAAAAGAAAATGAATGTAGAAAATTTCATGTTATTGGAAGGATGTGTATTTTTTTTTATGATAGTCAAAAATGAAAGCAAATATTGCTTTAACAAAAGGCAATTGACCATCTTTTATTTGAGGTTATAATAGTAATCTTACTTCAATACCTTGTGATTCAAGGATGCGTTCCTAGTAATCTTTAATCATCAGCCAAAAATTTTAATAAGCCAAGGCATCACATTCTAATGTTACCAAAAGTGAGTGGGAATATGTGAATCAAATGCCTCCTAAGTACAATATATTGCGCTGTTGATAGAATAAGAAATACAGGAATTTTAGAATAAATCACTAGGTGAATTAACAATGCCTCAGTAGATTGAGCACAGCCATTCTTGAATGGTTCTGATTCTTTGGCTAGTGTCTCTAGCTAACTAAGATCATGGGCTTGGGTTGTTATTTGACATCTTTGTAAAGCACTACATGACTATTGTAGAGTGAATGGATACTGGATGGTCAATAGTGTGCTACTGAGGAAATATTAGCCGCGAGATATGTGGATGATGGAGTCTCATACCAGGATACTGAGCATTTATATTTTTTTATGGCTAGTAGCTTGATATTGTTTCATGTTCAGCTTTGTGGTGCTTGCTACAGCTTTCTCTTTTAATGAATGTTATACTGTAACATGTATAATGTAATCAAGTTAATATTTTATGGTGATTCTCTTGTAACTCTGTATAAATTGAATGCATAGTCTTTAAAAAAGAACCTGGTTCTATAAGTTCTGGAGGAGTTCATTACATTGACATGCAGCTAAAGTGACAAGAGCAATTTTTTATTTGAGCTTGATGATACATGCAATGATTTATATGGCTGTACCATCAAATTGGATCAGAATCCAATACCTTCATGCAGGTGATAATTTGATATACTTTCATGTTGGTTTCAGGTTAGAGTAAACACTCGTCTTCTGTATCAGCAAACAAAATTTAACCTTCTCCGAGAAGAAAGTGAGGGCTATGCCAAACTGGTATGATAAATTTTTTATTCTTCTATTTTGAATAATTTCTAGTTACTTGGTTATATTGTCAAAGGTTTATTTTAACATGTGTGGGCTTATCTTTCAACATCCGATCTGAATTTGCTTTCTTGTTGGAGGTTATTGAATTTTCTCTTTTCTCATATAAATTGCGGGTGCTTTTGAGTGAGAAGCTCACTTTCTTCAGATTTTTAGCCATATATGTAATTAGAATGTAAATAAAAGCACCTTCAACTAAAGGTTTTGCTTCCGACTTATAGCACAGCCTATATATGATTATAAATCTAGAACATAATAACACAAAAGTTTTAAGAAAGATGCGTTATATATTTTACCAAGTTTTGTAATTTAATCTGGCAAATTTCAGGTGATTTCTAAATCCTTTAGTTTCCAAAAACCTGGCTAAGCCTTAATCCTAGCCTTGTTGGGCTGGCTATATGGATCATTTTCTTCCAATCTGTCTAGTTTAGGACTATATCTAAAAGAATACCTAAATTATGGTCTAAACTTTTTCCTTCTATCTTACCTAATTATTTGGAGATTTCTAATTATAAATATCTCTCTCTCTTTCTCTCTCTCTCTCTCTCTCTTTCTCTTCCCACCTCCTCCCATCTCTGTTTATATACATACTTGCTTAAAATTTTTTTTTTTGGTGCCAAACCTTAGTTATTAGATTGCCGTCTATAACTTATGGTGCAAGGGGTTAATTTTTATTGTTTTATTTTTTTCCCTCTACAGTGGAAGCAACATTAAATTTCATTACTTCTCATTTTAATGCTGTGATACCTTTTTGAACTTTGTTATTTCATTCTTCCAAAGATATTATATTGTTTACAAGGCATATATAATTTTGAGAAGTTTGTTGATTAAGAATCTTATATAATTTTATTTTGAACAGCACATTGATGTAACAGAGATATCATAATATAGTTTTTCAATGGCCATAAATAAAATATAAAATTGCATGTAACCAACAGAATTTAATATTTCTGCAGGTTACCCTTCTTTGTCGAGGTTATGAAGATACAACTGAAAATGCATCAGCGGCAACAATAGGCATCCTTAAGGTTCTGACTTCTGAGTTGAGCTTTTGTCCAACACGTCTATCTTATTTCTTCCACTCTTTTCTGACTAATGCAATCTCTGCAGTCATTAATTGGGCATTTTGATCTGGACCCAAACCGTGTCTTTGATATCGTAAGTTATCTCTAGTTGTTATTCTTTTATTATTATTATTATTATTATTATTATTATTGTTATTAAGAATTTTGATGATCCAAGGTTAATTTCTGGTTGCCATTGTTCTAACAATCAGGTTTTAGACTGTTTTGAACTTCAGCCTGACAACACTATCTTCTTGGAGTTGATTCCTATCTTTCCCAAGGTGTGTTACATTATGGCTAAGGAGATTAGCATCTGTGATTTGTTTATATTGAAGTTATAACAAACCATTTGTTTGCTCATACTTCTTTTTTCTAAAAAATTTTTCAGTCACATGCATCCCAAATTCTTGGTTTTAAGTTTCAATATTATCAGCGGATGGAAGTAAATAGTCCTGTACCATTTGGGCTCTATAAGCTTACAGCTTTGTTGGTGAAGGAAGACTTCATTGATCTTGATAGCATGTGAGTGCTCTTCTCAAGCTATATTGTCTTCTTTTTATTGGTTAGAGTTGCTTGCTTCAACTCCTTTTATATTGTTTTGGTTTGAGGTTGTGAAGAACTTATAGTTGTTAGCAATGCTTTAACTGAGCTGTTACCATCATGATGTGAACTTTCAGATTAGGCCAGGTTGAAGGTGTGTAAATCTTAATTTGTTGTGATTGTGAATTAAGAATTCATATTTATGGTATCTGTTTTAATGGACTGCATAATCACCAAATGTTGAATAAGAATTCAGTTTCTTATGGTGACGACATAATCTATTCTTGCACTGCAATATAACATTTGCAATGTTAACTTAGGGCCTGTTTGGCACTGTTGTTGGAGCTACTATTAACAAAAACACTTTTTTAATATACTAGTTAGAGAGTATTAAAAAATAATTTAAAATTAAATTTGATAAGTTTTAGTCATAAGAACAGTAAAATAATAAAGCTACATTTTTCAAATTGTTTTTTTTAATAGCATCTAAGGGCCTGTTTGGCATTATTGTTGGAATTACTGTTGAGAAAATCACTTTTTTAAATATACTAGTTATAGAGTATTAAAAAATAATTTAAAACTAAATTTGATAAGTTTTAGTCATAAGAACGCTAAAACAACAAATTAGCTTTTTTCAATTTGCTTTTCTCAATAGTATCTAAAATGGTGCTTTTATTCAGAAAAGTAGTTTTGGCCTCCCTAATTCAATGCCAAACAGACACTAAAATATTGCTTTTTTCTTGAAAAGCAGTTTTGACTCTCCAACTTCAATGCCAAACAAGCACTTAATTGACTTGTTATATTCACTAAATCGTTATTTATGTACTCTTCTAGGGACTTCTGTAGTTACTATTTGTTCAGTCGTTCTAGACACAATGTTCATGAATGTTACCATCCAGTGCTATTTTGAAATATTCATATGGTTATTACTTGCTACTAGGTGTTGGCAAGGGAGTCATGGTGACCCTATTGGTACCGTTCCTTCATTTAAAAGTGATAGTATCAAAGAAGTCCAGGGCAGTTTGCATAGCAAAAAAGTGCTAACCAATAAATCAAAATCTTAAAAATAAAATGGGAAACAGCATCTGAGTATAGAGTCTTTACCAAAAAGTTGCTTCTACCCTTTTCTTTTAAAAGAAAGTTTTATCAAATACAAGAATAATTTGTTAATAGAAGACTAAGAAGAACTAACTTTTTTTATTTTTAAAGAAAGTTTTATCAAATACAAGAATAATTTGTTAATATAAGACTAAGAAGAACTAAGTATAAATAGGAGAATAAGGTCCTCTAAATAAATATTGATAAACAGATGAAAAGTAAAAGGTCAATATTGTAAAAACTCTCAAATGTAGTTGGATACCAGGAAATAACTTACTGAAAACCCTTAAAGCAGAACGCCACTCTGTGATTGACCTAAATGATACCATTGGTGATTGTTAATACTGGAATAACATGAGAATGAGCTGCATGAGAGGATCTGGCTCTCTTGTTATGCGAAAGGAGAATCCTAATTTAGGCTTAAAGGTACAAGGTAGAAATTTGAGGATCCTATGGTCAATAAAGTTATTATAGTCTCTGGGTACAGCCAATTGGGTTGTGGCCATAGCTTCACCCTTAAGAATTATGTATCTGTTTTACTTGATTCTCCCCCTTCCCCTTCTGTTTCTTAGCTTTTTTTTATCCTGATCAAAAATTCATATTTGTTGCAGATATGCTCATCTACTTCCTCGGGATGATGAGGCTTTTGAGCATTATAATGCTGTTTCTTCCAAGCGACTGGATGAGGTATATTCATATAATAGTATACTTGCTATAATTATTTGTTGCCTTTGATATCTGAGTTCAGTTTATATGTATATAAGATATGCTTTTTTTTCCTGATTATCAGGAGTGTTTATATTCTCTGATTTTCTGTCTTATGCTTATAGATTTTGCTTGTGTGGGTTTTCATGTTCCATTTATGCAGGCTAACAAAATTGGAAAAATAAATTTGGCTGCTACTGGAAAGGACCTCATGGATGATGAGAAACAAGGAGATGTGACAATTGATCTTTTTGCCGCTTTTGACATGGAAACTGAGGCTGTCACCGAAAGGTCCTCAGAGCTTGAAAGCAGTCAAACTTTGGGGTTGCTTACTGGTTTTCTCTCGGTGGATGACTGGTAGGTTTAGTGTTAAAACTCTTACTTTTTGAAATGGCTAAGAAAATCTCTGTTGCTTTTGTTTGTCGTTTATGATCATTATGCAGTATGCACTTAGTTTCTGTTTTCTTCTTCACATTAATTATTATTATTATTATTATTATTATTATTGTTGTTATTGTTGTTGTTGTTGTTGTTGTTGTTGTTGTTATTATTATTGTTATTCTCATTGTTATTTTTGTAATTATTATTTTGATCAGGATTTGTGCTTTTGTGTTGGATCAATTTTGAGTCATTGGTTATGGAGATTCTGATTACATATTATTATCAGGCTTCTTCTCCACATTAATTATAATTATTATTGTTGTTGTTGTTATTATTGTTATTCTCATTGTTATTTTTATAATTATTATTTTGATCAGGATTTGTGCATTTGTGTTGGATCAAATTTGAGTCATTGGTGATGGAGATTCTGATTAAATATTATTATCAGGCTTTCTGTTTCTTGCATATTTCTTTTGTCACCATTTGCCTTCCATTTTTAGAAGATTTGTGTAAAACCTCTTTGACGTCCAAATTTGTGCAAGGATGTTGTAATTGGTTGGTGATCAGGAATTTATACCCCATGTTCCCCTATTCAATTTGTTCTATGTGGGTTGCTCATTCTTTGTGATTTCAAGTCAATGTTTAATTTTTGTTGAAGTTTCTCATGCTTATGTAAAGCTATATATGCTTTTGCTCAATTGTTTTTTGCACATTGTCAGAGAACCTTTTTGTCAGTTTCAAAAGGCTAAGTTAATTTATTGATTGATTTTCATTGTTATTAAAAAAATTGCATAATCAATGTTCTGTTTCATGCATAGTTCTTGCGAATTCTGCCCTTTTTCCCCAAGGAATGCTGGAATCATTGTTGTGATTTGTCTTTTCATTTTTCCCTCTGCAGATTTTTCCTTTGGCAATTTACTTATAATTATTTATTGTCATGGGTCTATACAAAATATGTGTTATGAGAGTTCTGTTTACCGGTCATAGTTGTATACCCTTTGCCTCTCAAAGAATGCTTGAATATTCTGTCATTGCTTATTTTTTTTTCCTAAATTTTTTAATTTTTATGGCTAAGCATTGTTTCTCATGCAAAAACTAATAGCCCTACGTAATGAGATTTGTGTTTTATTTATATGTTATTTTGCTCTAAATGACATCTCTTTTCTCAGGTATCATGCTCACATATTGTTTGATCGTCTCTCTCCACTAAATCCAGTGGCACATGTTCAAATATGCAATGGGTTGTTTAGGTAAATTGATGGACTATGGTCACATCTGCATGACAGCATGAGCATGCGTGATTCTTGAATGCACACCAATATCAGCATGTCACCTTTTGTTGACTTGGATCTAAGACATTAATCTTAGAAAGGATTTTCTGGACTGTAAATTCTTTTTAGCCCTTTGCTAGCACCACTGTAGCATGTGTGGATTAAGTATTTTTTATAACACTGATGTGCTTATGTTCAGGCTCATTGAAAAGTCAATCTCAGCAGCATATGATATCATTCGTCAATCACATCTCCAAAATTTTGGGTCTCCTTCAGGAGCTGGTATTGATTCTATGGACACAAGTAGTTCTCTTGGCCATAGGTCATTCATTGATCTTCCAAAAGAGCTTTTTCAGATGCTTGCGACTACTGGACCTTATCTTTACCGTGATGCAATATTGCTGCAGAAGGTACATATTTTCTTTATATTCATTAAATACACTTTTTTTGACATAATTGTTCTATTCTTAATTTTTAATTTTTTTTAATGATTCTCTCAAGAGTTGAATATATCTGGTTTCTTCATGAACAGATATGTAGAGTATTGAGAGGTTACTATTTGTCTGCACTTGAGCTTGTAAGCAGCAGTGATGGAGCTACAAATGGTGAACCTGTCATTACAGGAAACCGTCGTCCCCACCTAAGGGAAGCTAGGTTGAGGGTAGAGGAAACATTGGGGACTTGCCTACTTCCTTCTCTGCAGTTGATACCTGCAAATCCGGCAGTTGGGCAGGAGATTTGGGAAGTAATGAGTCTGCTTCCATATGAGGTTGGTCTCACATCGGTATTGTTTGATACTTCCTAATTGTAGTGTTTTAGAGGCTTTCTTGGTAGTTTTGCTGGATGAATATTGTTTGTCTAGGTGCGCTATCGTTTATATGGTGAATGGGAGAAAGATGATGAACGGAATCCAATGGTTTTAGCTGCAAGACAAACAGCTAAAGTATGTAATAAATATCTCTCTTCTGCTGTTATTTGTTGCAAGCTTGGTATGTTAACTTTGTGATATCCTTTTTTTTGTTTTTTTCTTTTTCCCGTGCTTGATAGATGACGCTATTTTATTTTGCAGTTGGACACCAGAAGGATTTTAAAGAGGCTTGCGAAGGAAAATTTGAAGCAGCTGGGTCGGATGGTTGCAAAACTAGCTCATGCTAATCCAATGACTGTGCTTCGAACAATTGTTCACCAGGTGTTGCATATGGTGCAATAATAATTTTATTTTTTCTTTTGACAGTTTTGAATTTCCTGGTGAAGGGGATTTTATTTTCTGAGAATTTGGTTTGCAGATTGAGGCATATCGGGATATGATCACCCCTGTTGTGGATGCTTTCAAGTATTTGACACAGGTAAGCCTCTTCTTTTCCAGTTCCTTATGATTTTCTTCTTGAGCAACATTTGGAATTTGCACTAGAATTTGCAATCATTGAGTTTTGTTCATAAGTATTTTGCCACTTCTAATATCTCTTATTTTCCCATGAAATTCCAATCTGCCAAAGTTGGTGTCATTTCTGCCATAAAAAAAACTTGAATATAGAGTCATTGGGCTTCTTTGTAGATATAGTGAATTGCGGTGTTGAACTCATTAATCAGATTATAAAAGATTACTGGAATGATTGATAATGGATTCAATTTCCCATCTTCTTAGACTTCCTCTTCTATTTTTAATGTGCATGTGTGTTTGTGTTCCTTCTGGTTTTCTGAAGTTGAGAAACAAAAAACCAACTAATGTAGCATAGGAAGATTAGAATTAGGAGTTATGTTCAATGTAAAATTAGGAAATTTAGTGTTTTTATTGTTCAAGAAATCTTTTAGATTTAGTATTTAGTGCTTTATTTTGGAAATTTATCTTATTTAATATATCTAATTAGAGATGAATTGGGGTTCTAATCCTAATGTGATTAGGGTTATGAACTATTATCATGAAATTATTGACAATCAAATAAAGTAATTTTTTGAGAATGTGTCACCCCCAATTTTAGAATTTGTTTCTCTTGATTCTTGGTCCCTAAATTTCCTACTTCTACATCACCGACACTCATACTTCTGTCTTAAACAGCACTGGTCATACACCCAGACACATATACGCACATATGATAAGCATTGGTGTTCCTTTTGAGACAGAGTATTTAAAAGGTGAAGAGGCAAATAGCCAAATTTGCTCTCATAGCAATTTGCTAGCATGCTGGCTCTTTTGTAGCCAAGAATCCTCTCCCTTGTAAATTTGTGGAGGCTTAGGATATCATCCTTTTTTTATCATTAATTGTTGGCCAGTTCGTGTTCTGCCTGGGACCATTAGGGGTGTAAATGAACCAAGCCGCTCGTGAGCTAATCTCGGCTCGGCTCAGTTCGGTTCATTTTCTAAACGAGCCGAGCTTGGGCTCGAATTTTAGGCTTGTTTAATAAATGAGCCGAACTCGAACTTAGCAATGTTTGGCTCGAGCTCGAGCTTGAGTTCGAGCTCGGCTTGTTTACAGGCTCGTGAGTTGGCTCGTTGAACAAGCTCGTGAGTTAACTCGTTGAACAGGCTTGCGATCTGCTTGTTAAACAGACTCGTGATTTAGCTTGTGAGTAAGTTCGTAAATAGGCTCATTTTAAGGCTCGTTCATAAGTTCATGAACTAGCTCGTTTACAAAAATATTTATATTAATAATTGTAATTTATAATGTTGTAAATATATTTATTTTATTTATGATTGTTTTAAAAATAATATGTAAAAATTTATTATTTAAAATTATAATATAATCAATATATAAAATATAGTTATTTGTAATTTATTTTTTTATATAAAGTTAATTTGTATAAAAATAAAATCAGAATATTAAATATAGGATCCCAATATAATAAAATAATATATTATTAAATATTATATTATTATATAAGATTATGATATAATCAAAATAAAAAGTGCATTTATAAAATATAATTATTTGTATTTTAAATCTAATTTTTATAATTTTTTATGAGAAATAAATTTAAAATATTATATATATATATTAAATGCATTAAGATTATTTTGAGCTATTTTATCTGTATTAAAGTATTAAATAAATCAGAACTTAATTATGCAGTTTTGGTGGTAATCGTACGATTTAAAACATGAATTCATCTTTCTCTCTTTCTCTTTTTCTCTATATTTTGAACTTTTAAAAGATTAAACTCTAAGTTTAATAATAATTTATCTAACCATTATTATTACTTTCTCTCTCTTTATAGTCTCTCACATATTTTTTTCTATTAATATTAACTAATCTATTCATATATTTTTACTCTCTATACTATCATTTTCCTAGTATCTATTTTTATAATATCTCTCTCTTTAAACTGTAAATCTTTAAAAGGTTAAAGTTTAAGTTTAGCGTTAGTCCATCTTTCATATATATAACTTAAATACGTGCTTTCAGAATTACTATTATACTTAATATTAATTATCTACTTATTCCATACAAATTAATTTGTTCATGTCTTAAATAGAGTATTGGTAAAAGGAATAAGGTACCAAATATAATTTGACAAATTAAATAATCTAATATATTTAATCTTTTTAAACTTATTTAAATAAATTAAATATAAAAATAGTAAAAAACTCAAATTATTATATATTTATATAAAAATTAATAAAAGTTGTTAACAATATGAATTAATTAATAATGCAAAAAGTATTGCATTTTATCAAAATAACATTAGAAAAATAAAATAACAATTTAATTATAATTACATAAAATTTATAATGTAATTTTAAAACTACGTAGTTTTGATTTAAAACTATGTTATTTTGAATTGAAAGAATAAAGAATAATTAATTTCATTTGAATTATGATGGTGTTGTAATTTGTGTTATTTTAAAATAACTTGCAATATGTTTTAAATTGTTTTTCTTATTATTTTCTATTATTATGAATATGGACTTATGTAATAATTTATTATGAAAATAATTGTGAGTTAAAATAGGTATAATAGCAGTCGAGCTTGAGTTTGAGCTTATCGAATTTGAGATTGAGTTTATCGAACTCGAACCGAGCTTGCGTTCGAGTTCGTTTTAATAGTTTATTGAACTTGACACAAGCGGAGCTCGAGTTTAGTTCGTTAATATAATAAACGAACTTAAAATGAATCGAACTCGAATCAAACTCGAACTTAAAGTGTTTTAAACGAGCCGAGCTCGAGCCTTAATGTTAAAGCTCAAACCGAGCTCGAGCTCGAGCCTGAACCAATATTAACGAACCAAGCTTGAGCAAGCCAAAATTTGGCTTGGCTGGGTTCATTTACACCTCTAGGGACCATTGTCTGCTCAAGAATGGCATCATGTAGCAATATTGCTATATGTTTTTAGTTGCATGTTGTAACTGGATTTCAGGTTCATCGTGACTTGTTAGCAGTTGTTATTTTAGTATTATAGTGAGTGCAGAAGCTCTCCTAGCATTGTTGGCTATTATGTTCCCTTTTTCTGGTATCTTTTTTTTTTCATCAATGTATTTTTATAAAAAAAATCTTCTTTTAACTTTTTAAAATGTATTGTGGAATTATTTGGATTATTTGGTTGTCTTTACATGTTATTTTTTAGTTTGTTGCAAATACTAATTGCATATTTTTCTGAACAGCTCGAGTATGATATCTTGGAATATGTCGTAATTGAGCGCCTGGCACAAGGCGGTCGTGATAAACTAAAAGACGATGGCCTTAATTTGTCAGACTGGCTTCAATCACTGGCGTCATTTTGGGGTCACCTGTATGTCTACTTTTCTTATTTGCAGGACTCTGTATTGCTTATCCTACGTTGTTATTTCTGCTCCAACATGTTGGTATGATAATTTATTGGGCTTTTGACACTACCTTTAGTGATATACCCTTTTTGTCTCATGGTTAGTAGTTCAATATTTGCAATAATGTGATTGTTCAGGACTAAATTGGTCTTTTACCTAGCATTCTACTGCAAATATGTCTTCTGGTTTTCCCCACTGCCTTCTAGTCCTACATCTGCTTGTGACATCTGGGTAGTTTGAGTCTTGTAAGCATTGATTACCAATATATGTAGTCACCTTGAGTATTAATTTGATTCTATTAAGAATTTTAGATATTTCTTGGGATGCTTTACTTCAGTTTCCGGGTTGCAGATTTAACTCGGCAAAAGCAGGATGACTGGAGCTGAGGTGTTGTGGGACATTGCTGGTTTCTCTTAGTCCTGATTGGCTTGGCTTAGTTTCAACTTCTTGGCTTGGCAATTGAATAGGCTTCAATCGGAGAAACTTCATGGGATTTTGTAATAAACTGAATCAAATGGATGGGAAATGATATCTGATGGGGAGGGGCTGTCAGAGGAATATCATCTCAGTGATGCTATTCTTTTCTCAAGTTTCACATATACTGTTTTTAAAGATGTGGAAGACAGTTTCAAAATGTTGGAGTGAGATTCTATAACATGACTACCTAGGTGAAAGATCACTTTGGAAATCAAGTATAGGCTGATGTGCTAATGAGGGGATTGGTTAGGAAGGATTCCATTATCAAACTTCATATAGGTGCTATTCTTTTTTCCCTTTTCAAGTTTTTCATAATGGGAAATGGGGATTAATATCTTTTAGATGAGATTGATGATTATGACCTGCTTAGATGGAAGATGATTTCTGATCAAAAGAGGGTATTTATGGAAAACTGTTATGCTTTGCCTTGCGACTTGGAAGCTGGGTGCCATTTACATAGATGGCATTGTGAAGACCGGTGGAGAAGTGTGTTTAATTTGAATCATACAAATGGGATGGGAATTTTTAATTAATGGTTCGAAGTGGAGCTGTGGATCTTTGCAATTTGATATTATTCTTCAGGTGACATGTAGTGCGATGAAATTGATACCTTAATTTGCTGGCTATCTGAAGAGCTTAAATTTAGGTGGGAGGTTGAAACTAGATGGCATTTGGTTGTGGGTTTGGTAGATTCCTGTCAGCATGTTCTTTCATCTTGGCTTTTGTTTCAGTTTGTGTCTTTCCTGGTATTTGTGGCTGGAATGTTGCAAGAAATACATTTTTTGTCAGATGTGATGTTTAAATATAATTTTCCCACAAGACATCCAGCAGATGGGTACTCATCTATCATGAGATGTTTAAATATAATCTTGTTTTGATGGTGGCTTTTGGGTACTTCAAGGTGCAATGGAATCCTTCATAATGGAATTCTATGGGTAACCATTGTGCAATGCGATGCATAGCATGCAATCTGTGGAAATAAATCAATTTCTGTGGACACAACGCTCAGAAATAATGTCAAAGCTCTCATGGTTGCCAGGGCTGTTCAGTTGTGCATTCATTGGGCTAGTTTTTCTTGGAGTCCATAAAAGTTTGGTTTGTGTTTCTATATTTTAATTTTTCTCTTTTTTTTTTCTTTTTTTTCTTTTTTTTTTCTTTTTTTTTTTCTTTTGGTAGTTCTTCTTTGGTGTTGATTATTATGCCATGTGCATGGTGGTCAGATGTCTTCAACATTGAACACATGTAAATTGTGGGAAAAAATGTCTGATATCAATATGTGCTTTGTTCAAAATTACTTGGTTGGGATGTATTGTCATGTTTTTTTGTCATAGCTTTTTCATTAAATGATTTGGAGTTTTTTGCTGACTACTAATTTAGTGTGCATGTGGTTTCTTTGTATAGGCATAACTGGTCAGTAAGTATTTTTTATGGGTTTTACCAACTTAGGACATTTGGTTATTTTATCTATTGACCGAATATGAACATGGGCCCATGTAATTCCTCAGAGGAACAGCTGGAAACGACATGTTTATCCAATGAGGTTGGCTAAAAATGTTATCAAGATGGATGTGTGAAATTATGAGATTGATGGGATAAAGTCCATGAAAACTGCTTGTCCTGCACATTGTATATATGTTGGAAAATTCATAGATGTGGCATGTTCAGCGTATACATATACTGAATCTTGGGTGTGCGGGAGTTGGTGGTTTCAAGTAGTAGGACAGTGGACGGTGAGGGTGGACTAAAGATGATGTGGATTAAAGTCGGAAAAAATGATTTAGTATCAATCAGATTGTAGCTATTTTTCCCCAGACAGAGCAAGAAGTTTGTAGACAACCTGAACTAATTTGTCGCTGAGGCTTCATTCAGGGTTAAAATCATGTGTGGATGGCGGTGACTGCTATTGCAATCTTACTGGGTTTTTTTTGACTTTTTTAGCAACGTATAAGAAGTTAAGTTGGAATAGAAGAAATAAGTTTTATGGCAGGCATCATTACATTGACCTACCCTTTTGAGCTCTGATGATGATTGCTGTCATTGCTCACTTGTTCATCAACTGTGTGCACCTTTCTGATGGTAGGGTTACCATGAATAAGTGAGAATTGGCTTTTGCTCATGCTTCTTCTTATCTGATGAAATTTATCAACTTTCTTGTTGAGGGATTTTAGAGGTTCTTTTCGGTTGTCATCAGCTGATTTTTCTCTGGCCATTCCTCTGGCATTTGGCCTGAATATCTTTTGCAACACTGAACCACTCACTTGGTGTCCTTGGAATTATCCTTTTCCATGGTTTTCTTGGTCAACGGTATTTGTTTTCATTGCATAATCCGTCTCAATATTTTCCATTTGAACAGGTGTATATGTAAATGCATATGCTTTCAAATCTATATAGTATGCATTTCCAATTGTCTGTTTCTTTGGTAGTCATTCAAAATTCAGTTCTTGATGAATAAACGTCTTTAGTGGCTCTCTCTTTATTCCTATTCTGGCATATATCCGCTACAGTCAAAGAAGTCCTGTTCTTTTACCATGAATCATTGAGTGTAGCACTTCCAAAATATTGTTTTGGGCTTGATATCTCTGCATAGTTAATGTTTATATGGTATGATTGATATGCCAATTGTCTTCCTTACGGTTGTGAATGGGACAATGGGTAATCTTTTGGTTCAACACCCAATGAAGAGAAATTCACACATCTTTAAGCCTGGCAATTAGTGGGCTTTGTTGTATTTTGTGAATGTTAGCAAGAGAGGCATTGTTTGCTCACCATGCTATGGAGGAAATATTGAATTCAGGATATGGAGTCAGTTCAGGCTTTGGTGACATAACCATGGGGTTTACAACTTTGAGCTTCAGATGAGGAATGAAGAATGTGGTTGAGCAATGGCGGGATTTCAATGAACTTACACATGTTATGTTGTTGTATCTATATGGAGAGTATTTCCTAAAATGTTGATTTGGTGACACTACATTTTTTGTGTCTATAGTTGTATTTTCTTTTTCCTTCCATTTTTGATCGGCGATATGGATGAGATTTTGATGTCTGATTACCTTGCATCTAGGTGAATATATGCATAATGGATGCACACGAAACAAAATGTTCCTTTTGGTTGTGTTGGTTCATTTGTTGTTTTATTTTTTGCTTCCATCTTATATTTAGTGTGTATGCCTCAATAAATTTTCTATAGGCTATTTTATAGACAAAATAAAATCTGTCAAGTGCATTTTCCACCTTTGTTTGGATCTCCTTGGATGTTTGGGCCTGAATTTTGTGTTGGTACTTGTTAATGAAGTGTTATGAGCAAAGCGCAACTTTACTTCTATCTTCATATTGTCATCTCTAAATTTGATCCAATATGAGCTTTACCTTTACAGTGATCTGAAAAAGTGAGTTTTTTTAAGGTCTAGGTTTTAGCAAAAAGTATAAACCTTCTTGTCAGGGCGTGTTAAGTCCCCGAATTAATATAAAACATTGGATTTGGATCAGAAAACAACAATCTTCTAGTCTGCTGCTTTTTTAATGAATCCACCATACAGGTCGTAATTGTTTATGAGAATTAATTTACTGTCTTAGGAGAATTATAACAACTTTTAGGTTCCTGCGCCTGTTGGATTATTTCATAATAACTAAGATTCCAATTCCTTCCAATTATCAATCAACTACATCACCTGTTCTTAACTAAACATTATTGATCCTTTATAATACGTAAATTGCTTGCTTGTTATTCTTAGTCATAGTTTCTCTATGTGGAGTTGACTTGATGTGAAAATTTTTGTAGTTTGGGCCATTTTTTGTTGGCTGCTGATGAAATTTTTCTTCTGAATTTGGTCTCACAATTATCAAATCATGTGCACATAAGGCTAAGAGGCTCCTTACGGTCATGTGGTGCATTGATTTCTTTACTTGTTCAAGAGATGAATGAAAGTTTGGTGTTTTCATATTTTCTTTTGCATTTTATTTGAAAGATATAGTTTGAAAAGTGTGTTTTTAATTTTCTAAATGATAGTGTCACTTCTATTTCCGTGAAATTTTATGAAGATGATTTTTCTTGGTTCCAGGTGCAAGAAGTATCCATCTATGGAATTGAGGGGTCTTTTCCAGTATCTTGTGAACCAGCTTAAGAAGGGTCAGGGAATTGAGCTTGTTCTTCTGCAGGTATTATTATTTTGGATTTATAAGTTCTAACTAAAGATAACGGCTGGTAATTAATAGCTGAAGTTCTATGATTAATCAGGAGCTCATCCAACAAATGGCTAATGTTCAGTACACCGAGAACCTAACAGAGGAACAGTTGGATGCAATGGCAGGGAGTGAGACTCTCCGGTATCAGGCTACTTCTTTTGGTGTAACACGGAATAACAAGGTCATCATGCTTTATTTTTTCTTGTGTTGAGCAAATATATATATACTATAATTCAGTTGGTTGTTTGTTTCAGTAGAGAAACCTGCTAATTTAGTAGAACTATGGTTTTTTAATGCTTAAACAAGGAATTGAACCTTGATTGCTGCACCTGTAAATTCTGGTTGAGGGAGAAAATTTGATTGTTGAAGATATGATTTTAGTAGCTTAAACTATTGATTATATGATCAAAGATAGTTGACTTAAAAGGGGCATCTTTTCCCTTGTGTTGCTGATGTTGTAAATGTTGAATTTTTCTTTGGAGTTGCGCATTTAAAATTAACATGATATTTGCTGGATAATTGGTATGCACATATGCCTATTGGTTTGAAGGGGAGAGCTAAAATGACGCGGAGGGTATTAGTATTGATTTGAAATAGAGCTAAATGGCGTAGAAAGATCCATAAATCCGACCTCAACTAATTTAGGATTTAGGCTGAGTTGTTGTTGTTATATTGTATGGCTGAGATATATTTATGCTGTTTCTTTTAAGTTGGGGCGTGATAAGTAATCTCTTTCTTACAACTGGGAAGTCCCTACCTTAAATCTAGTGGACAATTTACAACAGCTAGATCACAATAATCTCCACTTTTTCTGCATTTTGTAAATATTTCTGCTGATTTGAAGTTAGGGTACAATCAAAATAACTTTGAATGTTGCTTATTCAAGGGTTGCTTACAAATGATGCCACAGTATTTCCGTCTCTGAAATTATGCTGGATCTGGTTTACCTCACATGGGGCCTTAATTTATTTAAATTTTTATGGGTAAACTACAATTTAGTCCTCGAGGTTCGACAAAGCTTATAACTTAGTCTCTATATTTTCAAAACCAAGCAATTTAGTCCCTAAAATTTGACAAAACCTACAACTTATTCCTTGCTATTAGAATTCTGCTAAGTTATTGCTAATTTTAGCAAAAATGATCAAAATACCCCTATCTTTATTTTTAATCTGAAAACAACTAGTCACTAAAGTTTTATTTTCTTAATAATTTAGTTTGTGATGTTTTGTTTTATTAACAATTTATTCATTGTATTTTTAAAATGTGGGTCCCATTAAATTAAAATTTTGAAATTTAAATTATTAAAATATGGATTAATTACTTTAAGGTCCTTAAAAATTTTGGTTAATTACAAAATATCCATATATTTTACAAATTGATCCTTATATATTATAACTATTTATAAATAATCCCTCATAATTGTGTAAAATTCTATTTGTGTCATTATTATTTTAATAATATATATACATGTATGTTTATCAATTTATAATATTTCATATATTATATTATATTGTTATATATATAAAAAAATGAATATGGATGTAAATTGTTATTAAAATAAAACTTCAAGCACTAAATTGTTTTCAAATTGAAAATAGAGTTAAAAACATTTTGGTATTTTTGCTAATTTTAATGAAGAATTAACCATAATTCTACCTGTAGAAACTAACTTATAGGTTTATTAAAATGTCAATGAATAAATTGTTTGGTTTTGAAACTATAGGGACTACTTTGTAGGTTTAACCAAATGCCAGGGATTAAATTGCCAATAAAATAAAATCTTAGGGACTAAATTATTTTTAGATTGAAAATAGAGTTAAGGGCATTTTCGTCATTTTTGCTAGAATAACTGTAGCTTAACTGAAATTTTAACGATAGGAATTATGTTGTAGATTTTGTCAAATTTTAGATATTAAATTGTAGTTTACCCAATTTTTATTTGACTTTTGTTTGACTCGGCTGAGATCACATAATCAGGCTCCATTAGAATAAGTTTTGCAGCCTTTGGTTACTGGATTTCTGTAATACCTAGGAATGGCAGTAGGTCAGGTCAGGGGCAGGGATCGCTCCTCCCGTCCCTGTCCCACAAGAGATTGGGGTGAGGCGGGTTTTCCTGCGGATATTTTTCTTTTTATTTATTTATTTTAATTTATCATTATATAATATAAATTTATTTATTAAAAAATAAATTTAATAAATAAATTATAAGTTATAATTATAAATATAAGTTTTCAAAATAATCTTAATAATATGCATATCTTTTTTATTAAAATTATAATATTTAAATATATAAATACATAAATTATTTTTCATAATTTATCATTTGGTTCTTACTATTTTTGGACTTTTGAACCCATTTACAGCTGGCCATTACTAGTAGCTGTTATTTCTGCTGGATGATCTTGTTTTATACTGCCAATCCTTGTTACCCTGTTACAGTATGCCAATTTGTAGAATTGAAATCTCATCTCATTATATGGTGTTTGACCAGTTCTAAATTGAAGATCTATCTATGCAGGCTTTGATAAAGTCGACTAATAGGCTACGGGACTCATTGCTTCCAAAGGATGAATCAAAGTTGGCAATCCCTCTTTTATTACTTATTGCTCAACATCGTTCAGTGTAAGCTTTACTGCTTTATTATGCACGTTACTAGATGCGTTAGAGATTTGCATTGATGCTTAGGATAGTTGATTGTGAGCTGTGAGGATTTTCATGGTTTTGGCTGTTGGTGTAGATAGGCCTTTACTGTATTGTTCAAGGTTTTAAATTGAAATTGTGACTGAAGTCACATGGTGCCATATGGGGGTGGGGTGTTATGGCCAAACTGCAACAGTTGTTGTTGTGAACTTTAAAAATTAGTTTTAGAATAGAAGGCAGTATATCTAGTGCATGGCTTTAACATAGCATATCAGTCTATTTTCACTTGTAATTCCCAAATAACTATGGAGACATGGCCTTTACAATATAGGTAGGCCAAAATGTTCCACTACGGCCATTGTATTTAAAACCAAGCTTTTGTTTTTATAGTTATATTGACTTCTTGATTCAATTGTATGCTAGTTAGATTAAGTGTTAAAAACCTTAGATTTGACTCTGGACTTTGCTTCTATCAGGTGCAACATGAATTAAATATTTATTATGTCTTAAAATAGTCATGAACACCCATCCTTTTTCATTTATTTTCATTCATGGAAATGCTAATAAAACTTGGGCCAGTTTGTTTTTGAACTTTGCTTGTGTATCGAGGTTTCAATGTGAGGGGATGAATACTTCTTGGCATGTCTGACTTTTTTTTTTTTTTTGTCATATTTACATGCATGTGGGATCTCCTCCCCCTCCTCCTCTCCTCCCACCCACCACGCCCGCCACACCCCCCCCCCCCCCCCAAAAAAAAAAAAAAAGAATCTTTTCTTACAGTTTAGGGGTATAAGTGAACAGCCATTTGGTTTTTTTTTTTCACATAAGAACTGCTGTATTGATGTGCCCATTTTTTTTTACCAACTTTTATGGTCTGTCTTTATATCCTTGCAATGGACCATCTTAAAAAACATTAGGGGAAAGAATTATTATCAATACATTTCATTTTGGGCCCAGAATCCTTATCTTCGATCTCTCTTTTGATACTGTTCTGAGTTCTCCACTTTTTTCCCCTGAGGGCATTTTCCATTTTTTATCTTTTCTTTTACCGGTTCATAAATCTTAATTCCAAACATTTGCTTGTCATTGTTGAGCGGCTGCATGCTCACAACCTCAGTAGTGTTGTGCTTTTAAGATCATGTTTTGTGTTTGTAAAAATGGTACCTAAGTAAATCTTTTCTTGCAGGGTTGTCATTAATGCAGAGGCACCGTACATTAAAATGGTTAGTGAGCAGTTTGATAGATGCCATGGAACTCTTCTTCAGTATGTGGAATTTCTTTGTAGTGCTGTGACACCAGCCAATGCTTATGCCCAGTTGATTCCATCTCTTGATGATCTTGTACACCTTTACCACCTTGATCCTGAGGTCTCTCTCTCTCTCCCTCTGTGTGTGTGTCTGTTTATGTGCCCTTTCTTGTTCTACTTTTGGTGCCCATTGGCCTTTTCATTTGTACATACCATTAGAAATTTAGAAAGGTCTTTCCTCTGCTTATCATTAATTTAATGGTTATAATTTTATGGCAGTTAACACTGTGCTTCAGTGTAGTTTACTGTTGCTTTGCTGCATATTGTAGGTTGCTTTTTTAGTATATCGCCCTGTAATGAGGCTCTTCAAGTGTGAGGGTAGTTCTGATGTTTTCTGGCCTTTGGATGACAATGAAGTTGTGAACAGTACAACTACAAATATGGAGTGTGAGCAAGCAGAATATTCTGGCAAAGTGATTTTGGATCTTGGATCTCCTCAGAAGCCTATAATGTAACAATTTAATCCCTATCTTGTAATTTTCTCGCATTGTTAGCATTTTGTTGCCCTTGCATACGCTTACTATTGTTCAGAGGAATAGGTGGAATAGTAACACCATTCTATACGCAATGGAGATTAAATGTTTTTTGTGAAGAATGTTTATGAATAAATTCTATTCAGGTGGTCTGATCTTCTTGAAACTGTGAAAACAATGTTGCCTTCAAAAGCCTGGAATAGCCTCTCGCCTGATCTCTATGCAACTTTTTGGGGGCTCACATTGTATGATCTATATGTTCCTAGAAATCGCTATGAGTCTGAAATTGCAAAGCAGCATGCGGCTCTTAAAGCTTTGGAAGAGATTTCTGATAATTCGAGTTCCGCAATAACTAAAAGGAAGAAAGACAAGGAAAGGAT
This sequence comes from Hevea brasiliensis, assembly GCF_030052815.1. NCBI lineage: Eukaryota > Viridiplantae > Streptophyta > Magnoliopsida > Malpighiales > Euphorbiaceae > Hevea > Hevea brasiliensis. Next base: position 42,377,157 of record NC_079510.1, on the reverse strand, counting down.
TCAAGAAGCTCTAGATCGTCTGACTAGTGAACTTCATAGGCATGAAGAAAATGTTGCATCGGTTCGTAGACGCCTGTCTCGTGAAAAAGACAAATGGTTGAGTTCCTGCCCTGATACTTTGAAAATTAACATGGAGTTCCTTCAGCGCTGCATTTTCCCACGTTGTACTTTCAGCATGCCAGATGCTGTCTATTGTGCTATGTTTGTGCATACTCTTCATTCCCTTGGGACTCCATTTTTCAACACAGTGAACCATATTGATGTTCTGATATGCAAAACATTACAACCTATGATTTGCTGTTGCACTGAATATGAAGCAGGAAGACTTGGGAAATTTCTCTATGAGACGTTAAAGATTGCTTACTACTGGAAGGTAATTGAGTACTGCATCATTGCATTATTATTATTATCATTATTATTTTCCTTTCTTTTTCTCTTGTAATCAACGTGCATTATCTGTGCCTTCAGAGTGATGAATCGATATATGAACGTGAGTGTGGCAATATGCCTGGCTTTGCTGTGTATTACAGATTTCCAAACAGCCAACGTGTTACATATGGCCAGTTCATCAAGGTCAGTTCTCTGGCAATTATTAGCATTAAATTTTGTTTAATGAATAGCTATTTTCACAAATTTAAGTGTTGCATGGATATTTAAACTATATTAAATTTGGTCGTAAATGCTGTGTATACTCATCTTTAGGGTTGTGTAGTTTTCAGTTTAAATTGAAAAACCAAACCAATTCAGTTCAATCCATTTGGTTTTTTGGCCCACTCGGTTTGGTTCAATTACCTATTTCTAAGAATATTTTTTTTGGTTTGTCCTTTTTTTTTTTACCGATTATAACTGAAAAACCATACGACCGGCCATGTTATATGGTAGCGAGTGTTGGGCACTGAAGGAGTCGTATGTGTCTAAGATAAGAGTTGCGGAGATGAGAATGTTAAGGTGGATGAGTGGCCTTACTAGATTAGATAAAGTCCGTAATTAGAGTATTAGAGAAAAGGTAGGAGTGGTACCAATTGAGGATAAGTTGATAGAAGAGAGATTGAGGTGGTTTGGTCATGTGAAGTGTAGACATACTTATCTCCAGTTAGATAAGTAGAGCACATTAGGGTGGATGATAGAAAGAAAAGAAGGGTTAGACCTAAACTGACTTGGAGGAGAGTAATACAAAATGACCTAGAAGTATTACACATTTCCGAGGATTTAACCCAAAATCGTTTAGAGTAGAGAAAGAGAATCCATATAGCCGACCTCAAATTTTTTGGATAAAGGTAAGGTTGAGTTGAGTTGAGTTGTATAACTGAAAAACCGAAGAAATAGAAACCCAATCTGCTGTGGGCTTCTCCTTCCCATGAGCCGAATGATTACAAGCAAGGCTCGGGAGAAATCTTATCCAACTCCAAGCCCTTTTAGCCTTATCTTTTTCAACCCTAAATCCCTAATTCCTTCCCTCTGCCGTTGTTTCCTCTACATGTACTGCTTTCAATCTCTTCTCTAGTCTCTACTCTTCTTCTTCTTCTTCTATTGTGCTGGTGTGTGTGCCATAGTCTCCTTGCCTTGCCGCCCCTATTCCTGTTTGATCATTATGTTCGTCCTCGTCCTCAACCTCATTGGCGTTGCTCGTCTCATCCCTGTCTCTCGTCTAGTCATCCTTGTTGCTCATCTCACTTTAGCTTTCAGCACTGGGCTCTGGCTTCCTGCTCATTTAGTCGTCTCTGGGTCTCTGCCACGCTTTGCGACAGTCGTCAGATCCTCTCTGGCGTCTTGTTGGGTTTTGAAAATTTTGCTGCCTATATTTACTTTTGTGCAGAGGACTATTTGTTAGGTTTTTGCTGTTTATTTTGATTGATTTTTTTATTTGTATATCATTTGTTTATTTATATATTTGTTAGATTTTTGCTGTTTATTTGTGTATAGTTAGGTTCTTACTCTGATTGCGTTTACTTTGAGGGCCTTTTTTACTCAATTGCTCTTATTGTTGAGGGATTTTACTACTATTCATGCGTGATTACACTACTATTCATGCGTGATTATGAGCATAAAACTGAAGAACCAAACTGCAAATTTTCTGTTTGGTTTGGTTTGGTTTTATTCATATTTCAGTTTGATTCAGTTGTCTATAATTTGAAGTTCGGTTTTTCAGTTTCGGTCCAGTGCAAAACCAAACCAACTGATTGCACACCCCTACTTATCTTGCTGGAGAAGTATTTTTTGCTCCTGAGCATTTTGTGAACTTCTGAAGCTGGACTAAATTAACTATATTACTGGTGGTGTTGTTAAATTGGTTGCTATTTTTATGTAAGGATCTCTGTTGAGAATATTGAACTCTTGTGTAGTCTTGAATTTGCATTGAAGTATACACTTGAAAAATCTTGAGGGCTTTAAGTTCAAAATTCCTTGTCAGTTATACAGTTTTCAAAACAAGAACAAGATTTAAGGTTGAAGCTTGATTATTTTGTAATGTGAGCATTAGTGCGTCATGATTGTTTGCATGTTAATTGGAGATTGTTATTCACCAGATCTGTGACCTTTCCTCTATCTTCCCCTTTTTTCTCTTCTAGCAAATTTTTAAATCTTCTCCTTTTAACTTTTCTGCCCTTGACTGAGTTTAATGTTGCTTTTCTGTTGTTCTTTCTTTCCTCCTCCTCCTCCTCCTCCTCCTCCTCCTCCTCCTCTTCTTTGGTATGTTGTGGATTTGTGGTCTTTTTCTTTTTCTTCTTCACTGGTATGTTGTGGATTTCTGGTATGTTCACCAGATCTGTGACCTTTACTCTGTCTGCCCCTTTTTTCTCTTCAAGCGAATTTTTAAACCTTCTACATTTAAACACCACCCCCCCTTCCGCTCTCCTTTGGCTGAGTTTAATGTTGCTTTTCCCTTGTTCTTTCCTTCTCCTCCTCCTTGCATTAATGTCGAGTTTCTTTCTTCGCTGGTAAATTGTGGATTTATGATATAGTGATTCTCTACCTTTATGCCCATCTCATAAGTGACCTGGGATTTGTCACCCTGTGTAGGACGCTAGTTATTTATTGGTGGACCTTCTGAATTATGTTGTTAAATGACCCCTGTTTTATTGTTCTTTTTGATAGTATCTTGTGCCTGTCTTGATTGTTGGTTGCTCATAAATTGGTGTTGCCCATGTTCTCAATGTATGAGCACCATGTATTTTAAGTGATTCCAAACTTGTGTGATAAAGCAATTTTACTCCTGTCACTTCTGGGTCTATTATCATTATTAATTTTCTGTTTTGCTGATAGGTGCACTGGAAATGGAGTCAGAGAATCTCACGGTTGTTGATTCAGTGCTTGGAATCAACTGAGTACATGGAAATTCGGAATGCACTTATTCTGTTGACGAAAATTTCTGGTGTTTTCCCAGTTACCAAAAGGAGTGGGATTAACCTTGAAAAGCGAGTAAGAGAAATCTAGGGTGATCAGCTCTTTTTTTTTAATAACTTATTATAATGGTATAACCTGTGCACTCCTATTTTCTTCTCTCCATTCAGGTGGCCAGGATCAAAAGCGATGAAAGAGAGGATCTTAAAGTGTTGGCAACTGGTGTTGCTGCCGCTTTGGCTGCTAGAAAGGTGGGTGGGACTATAGGTCTGTTTGAAATTGTTGCTTGAACTATTGTTGAGAAAAGCACTAACTTAAATATATTAGTTAGAGGCCATTGAAAATTGGTTTTAAGTTAAATTTTATATGTGAACTCCAAAATAGCTAAACTGGCTTTTCGAACTACTTTTTCCAACATCTAAAATGGTGCTTCTCCAAAATGCAGGTTGGAAACACAATCCCTAACAGTCTACAATAGTGCATTTGATTGTTTTACTGTATATTTTAAAGTTTACTTCTTGTATGCAGCCTTCTTGGGTTACAGATGAAGAATTTGGCATGGGATACCTTGAAATAAAGCCTCCGGCAGCTTCAAAGTCTTTGCCTAGTAATATAGGAGCTGGACAACATAATTCTGCCATTAACGTCGCACAGAGTGAATCTACTGGGGGAAGAGCAGTTGCCACAGTAACTCATCATGGAGAATCTGGGAATTCAGCCAGAGAACACATATCCAGAGCAAAACCTGCAGATGGGAGGTCTGATAGAACTGAAAGTGTCTCACATGTGAAATCTGACCCAGGACATCAAAAATTAAAAGGTGGATCACTGGTTAATGGGTTGGATGTTCATTCATCTGTTTCTTCAGCTGCTATAGTTGGGACCTCAAGATCAACAGAGAATCAAAAGCAAATGGATGAATCAGCAAATAAAATAGTGGATGAAAGCACAGGAAGAGCTGTCTTGAAGAACTCTATGGAATCTGAGGTATTTTATGTTTTGTGTTTGTTGTGTATGAGTGTTATTGGTTTCTCTGTTTCGGTGACATCACTTGCCATTAGATTATAGAAATTGAGAGCCATCTTGATTATAAATTATTCACCATTGATTACTGCAGCACAGGACTCTTCATGGGTTAAACATGCAGGGAAGGGTGCCTACTTAAATTACCTGTTCTTTTGTCATTTATGTATTTGTCATTTCCTGTGTTTTAACTATCATGTTTGCATTCATAGCTAGCTAACATTTATAATTTGACATCCACTTTTTCTTCCCCTCTCCAATGGATTCACCAGCTGTCACATGGGTACCTGCTCAGCATTGAGCTGCCAACTCAATAAAGATTAAAGGAAACTAAATTGACTAAAATAAAAAGGAAATGGGATTCACCACCAAATGCTATGCAGGTGCCAATGGATCACCTAAAATTAGCATTTTGTGTTATCAGAGATGGGTCCATGGGTTAAATATTATTGGATCTTTTCTTGGTGAAATAGCATGAATGGTCTAATGTGTCCAGCCTCTGTGTTATTAGAAAGAATATTTAAGGGGTATAGAGACTGGCCAATATCAGACCTTGGTCCTAATTTCTGTTGTACTTCTGTTGATTACTATACATTGAAGTAGGTAAGGATTCTATGATTGGATAGAAAAACAAAAATTGATTAATCATCATATATTTATTTGGTGGCTGTATCTGCATGAATTATTTCTCTATTTATTTATGGGGGCAAAACTTATCTTTTGATCTACAATCTGAATCTATTTGTTTAAAATGTTGGAAGGATTTATTATGTTCTGTTCTTTATTTATTATTTGTTGGGCAGGTGAAAGCTTCAGCAAAACGGTCAGTGCCTGCTGGATCTGTTAAAACCCCTAAACAAGATCCTGCAAAAGATGAATCTAAATCTGCAAAAGCAGTGGGTAGAACTCCTGGCACTTCCTCCCTTGACAAAGATGTCCCTTCTCATTTGTCAGAAGGAAGGCAAGGAAATGTTGCTAATGTTTCTTCTGCTGCCACTTCTAATGGTAATGCAGTTTCAGCATCAGCTAGAGGCTCGACCTTATCTGCAAGAACCTCTGATGGTCATGGTGGTGAATTAAAGGTAGATAGTGGAGCTGCCAAATCTGTGGTAAAAGATGATGCCACTGAAGTTGCTGATGTTCACAAGCCCCCTTCTCGACTTCTTCACTCTCCCCGGCATGATAGTTCTCTTTTGTCATCAAAGTCTAGTGATAAGCTACAGAAGAGAGCAAGTCCTGCTGAAGATCCTGACAGATTAAGCAAGCGCCGGAAAGGTGATATTGAATTGAGAGATTTAGAGGGTGAAGTTCGCATCTCTGACAAAGAGAGGTCCATGGATGCTCGATTAGTGGATCTTGACAAAATGGGGACTGATGAACAAAGTATGCATAGGAGCACAGATAAACTTATGGATAGGTCAAAAGACAAAAGCAATGAGAGATATGACAGGGACTATAGGGAAAGATCAGACCGTCCTGATAAGTCCCGTGGAGATGATGTTTTAGTGGAAAAATCGAGGGATAGGTCAATGGAAAGATATGGAAGAGAGCATTCTGTAGAGAGAGGGCAGGAGAGAGGTGCTGACAGGAGTTTTGACAGGCCCGCTGACAAAGCCAAAGATGAACGAAACAAGGATGATCGTGGCAAGCTGCGGTACAGTGATACATCTATGGAAAAATCTCATGGCGATGATCGATTTTATGGGCAAAACTTGCCACCTCCACCACCCTTGCCTCCTCATGTGGTTCCCCAATCAGTTAATTCCAGTAGAAGAGATGAAGATGCTGACAGAAGGTTTGGAACTACCAGGCATACTCAGAGGCTTTCTCCAAGGCATGAGGAGAAAGAAAGACGACGCTCAGAAGAAAATTCTTTGGTTTCACAAGATGATGCAAAACGTAGGAGAGAAGATGATTTTCGAGATAGAAAAAGAGAAGAGCGAGAGGGGCTGTCAATGAAGGTATGCATTAGGTGTTGATTGTTTATTCGCACTTAATTTAGGGGTATTTTCTGTGGTTTGACATTTGAATGGGTTTGGTAACATGCTCAATGGACCAAGTTTGACAATGACACCCCCCTCCTCCTCCTCTCCACTGCCACAATGCGTGCACGCTCACACAAAATACAAAATGAGAAAGAAAAACCCCGACAAACACACCACAACCCCCCCCTCACCCCCCCCCCCCCCCCCCTCTTGTCCCTTTCTTTCCAAAATCCTCTCCCTCTCTTTTTGTGGGGTGGGGTAAGTGTAGTTTGGTTGGATTGAGTTGGTGTTAAGCCCATAATGCATTAATTGGTGCGTTAATGTTTATGGCTCCTTGTTTTTTCTTGTGTTTGATTCACAAATTGCCTAACAGTAGGCAATGATCCATGAGATAGGTAGTTTTTCATTTATCGTATGTAGGCTTTATTCCTTGTAAATTTTTCATACCAACATGAGGATACCAAGTTTACTCGGAGAGTGAACATGTGCACCAACATGAGGATAACATGTGCATAACCATCTTTTTTTCAATTTAGGTTTTTCAGGTTAGCAGGTTTTTCCCCCAACTATTATGTATTGATGTTTTAATGTTACATGTAATGTTTCATGGCATTTTTTTTTTCCTTTTTTTTAAGTTATTGGTAATGAATGGGATACATCTCTTTATCTAATTAATGCCTTGATTTGATTCCAGAAATGTAGTGCTTTATTTTTTTTTTTTTCAATAATAAGCTGAATTTGTATAATGCATGACTTGGCTTGTTTAATAAATGAGCTGAGCTTAATCCTAAATGACTAAGCATGTTTAGATGTTAGTTTTCACTTGTTTCACCGTGCTTGGAAAACTTAAAAGGTTTTTGCTTATCTTGGATCTGATACATGTAGGTGGAGGAGAGGGAAAGAGAAAGGGAGAGGGAGAGGGAAAAAGTGAATCTTTTGAAGGAGGAAATGGATGTTAGTGCTGCCTCTAAGAGAAGGAAACTTAAAAGAGAGCATTTGCCATCAGGGGAAGCTGGCGAGTATTCTCCAGCTGCTCCACCACCTCCACCTCTTCCAATTGGTATGTCGCAATCGTATGATGGAAGAGATAGGGGGGATAGAAAAGGAGCCATGATCCAGCGGTCAGGTTATTTGGAGGAACCTCCAATGAGGATTCATGGTAAAGAAGCAGCCAACAAGATGACTCGTCGTGATGCTGATCCGTATCCTTAAATTCCATTCTTGAGAATGCATTCATGACTTATTCACATGCATATTCTGTTAAAAAAATGTTTAAGCTGTGCCTATGATAACTGTCTTCCAATAAAAATCTAATGTAGGTAGTCTACTTAAGTACTTAGCCTTGATCTGGACCCATCTGGAATATTGCCCTAAAAACTGGCACAGGGCTTGACCTGACCATGTGACCTCCAAGGCAACCCAGGTTGTTAATAGTAAACTCACTAAGGCCCGTACAGACAGTGTAGGACTCTGGGTTATCCTTGAAGTCTTTGTTCTTGTGGTTTTGTATTGAATTGTCCAATTTAACCATCTATTATGTGATTATTGACATTGATCTTCAGTGGGCACAGCCTACTGAAATCATATTATAGCATGCGTACCTTCTTATAATTTTGTCATCTCATGAAAAAAAAAAAAAAAGGTTAGGCTTGAAGCTTGATCATACATTTGAAGTGAGATTATTTACCAGAAATTGCCAGTCCTTAATCTGGTTATAGAATGTATGACCGAGAATGGGATGATGACAAGAGGCAAAGAGCAGAGCCAAAGCGGAGGCACAGGAAGTAGTGTGCTGGAAACAAATCAAGACAAGCTAGCTGATTGGGTGAATCAATATGGGTGTATGTGATTACTTGGAGTTCCCATTGATACTTATATTTCCTGTTATACTGTACCAGACTAGCTGTTATTGCACATGATTTTTCGTGGTTTTTGTGCAAAAGTTCATTAATTGGAAACTGAGATTGATTAACACCATCTGTGCAATGCTGTATATTTTGAGAATTGTAGACTTAGTGTAGTTTTATAATATTAAATATTACTCTTTCAAATTCTATACCAAATGTAAATGAAAAATTTTGAGAAACGTTTTCAATAAATCGAAATTTTACTCTTTTAAGGATTTGAGCCTCCGAGGGTTAGTGTTCTGCTGCTTACCCTGAAATTTCAGGGGATGATCGTATCAATGTTTTATCAAATGAAGAAGGATGGTAAAACGAAAGATGTTTGAACAATGTTAGAAATCCGTATGGAGCATTTTAACAATGTGCTCTTGCCGTTGTAATATGTAGCATAGTTGTAGTTGGGTAAAACCTATTGTTCATGGGGAAGGTGGTGCTTTATGTAACTATATTCATTAGCATGTTTCCAAGAAGGAAGGCCTTTAAATTGAGTTCTACTCGACATTTTGATGAGAAAAATATGATTGTTAAGATTCAATTACATCAAGTTAAAATAGGATAAAATAAGACTCAATGGGCAAATGTACCCAAAAAAAAAATTGTTTGATCCTATAAAAATTGCAGAAAAAGATTTATCAATAATGCATTATGAATGCTTACAATCATAGATGAATAAACTTCTATTTGCTCTATAAAACAAACCTTAATTAATCAACCAACCAAAATAACTAATCTCCATCCAATTCCTTGTTATGACAATATGTTTGACTAAAATAAGAAGCTCCAGAGGCCAATGTTGTCTCTTTGCTTCTACAATCCCCAGGGACATGCAGGATTACTCCCATGGTACCATTCGTAGCAATTTGGCATGTAATAATAAGGTTGGCTAAAAGGATTTAAGGCATAATTATTAGGATTATATACTTGCAACTGCCATTGATTGTTCTTTTCTCCATTTGATGAGTCTTTTCCATGAACCTCACATCCATAGCCATTGCTAAATCCAGTGCAAGGGTATAACAAGTGATTGTTGAGAGGAATATTACGTGAAAGATGAAGTGAAGCATCAAGCAGCACCTCCCAGTCATCGTTTTCACCATCTTCTAATTGAATCAATGGTGCCATCTCTTCTTTATTTTCTTCTATCTTTCTTTGGAATAAACCACTATAATTCTCTTCAAATTTCACCCACTGAGTACTTACTATAATATTCCTTTTATCCATTTGCTTATTGCTATCTGTTTCATCATCTTCAGTCGAACATGATTTATTAGACTCCACCCACGAAGATGGGGATGTTGCAGACGAAGATGACTCTGTTGGTTGCCATATTCCATTGAGGAAATTCCCGAGAGCTCGAATCTGTATCTCTGGAATTTTTTCTATGAAAGGGTGTTCGTGAGAGCCACACAACCCCTTTGCTTTGCACCAGTCATAGAAGTCGCAGAGCTGCTCCGCTTGCAAGGCTGCTTTCTTGTAAATCCCAAAGGACAAGATACAACTTTTGTATGGCATTTGGATCAGGTGGTCCATAACCAAAACAATTTCCTTCCGAAAAGAAGTGTAGCAGATGAAACTATCGCGAATTATATATTTCATGGCAGATTGGACAATGAAACTTTTAGCAGCAGCTTCGGTTGGCCTGCAGTCCATGACTCGATCTATTAGGCTCTGAAGCTGCTGCAGAACTTCAAGAATTCTATCGGCTTCTTTCATTTTTTCTTTTAAGTTCTTTGGCAGTTCTTTGTCTTTTTCTTCTTCCACTACTTCCTCTTCTGTTACTTTCCCGTCAAAGGAAAAGCAATCGAGAGCTTCGTGGAGCAACTGAGCATAGGATCTAATAAACATGGTGTAATCTTCCGGATTTGAGGATGAATGATCACGAAAATGACAGGGATAGAGAGACAGAAGACCGTTGGATCTGGCATACAAAAGTTCAGCTCGGAAAGGGCAGTAATCGGGCAAAGACCTGAGTAAACGGTGGAGGAGAAGAAGACACTTGAGTGCAACTTTCCAGCAGTGAGTTCTGCCAAAACGACGGGAAAAGCTAAGGGAAAAAGAATGAAACGAAGAGGAAGAGATAGAAAATATATTCAAAAGCTCATGTATGTATTTTTCAGGCAATGGCAAGTCATCAGGAGCAGTTGCTTTGACAATGGTGAGATCAAGATCGCAAAAGCGACCAAAAGTGGCCACTTTTGCATAGCTTACGAAGCTGTGCTCTTTTAAGGCACAAAAAGCTTGCCTGAATCGCCTCATGGCTACACACAGGCAGAGAGAGAACAATGGAAAGGCTGTGAAAAGAAGAGGGACGGCCAAGGGTTTGAGATTTTGTTTATAGGAATCAGAGAAAATAACGAGAATGGTATAGTTTTTGGGTTATTAATTATTATTATAATAAATTTGCAGCTGTTATCACATAGTTTAGCACTAATCTTTCTTTGTAATGATCGAATTTAACGATTACGTTTAACGATTACGATTATAATATTTTTGGATAAGCAAGATTAACTTCTACCTCTAAATTTTCTAGGTTACACTTGTCATTCTTGTAAATACATTCGAGCTTCTAACAAAATGATATCTATACGAAGACAAATTTGGAATTCAATTCTTGGTCCATTCATCAGGTATCTTAACAGAGAATAATTCTTTTTTGGCGCTAAATTATAAAGTGAGGCTTTCTTCAGACTGTTAATTTTACAAATCAGACACCTGATCGATCTATAGAATGTAGTGCATGTTCACCACAGTAGAATGCAGACTCTGAGAATGCAGTTTTAGATTGGGTCAACAGGATCATGTTTTCCAGGGAAAAAGACTGTAATCCAGTAGAACTAGTCACTGAAAAGCAATTCCAGAGGCACCATCAGTTGGCTTCCATGCAATTGGTTGTTCACTTGTTCTAGGGCGCAACTCATTCAATTTCATCTCTAAAATTTTCTTTTATTAATAAAATAATCTCATATCTAAATTTTTATATATTTAAGTGATTATTTATTTTATATTTAAATAATTATATATTTTATTAAATATTAAATAAATATTATCATGCTTTTTCAAATAATTAATTTAACTAAAAATTTTAATTAATTTTACATGTATCTTAATATATATATTTAATTTAACGTTTATTCCACACTGTTACTTATTCCACACTCATTTTCCATAAATTCGAATAGAATTGGCAAACAAGAAAAAATTTTAAAAGAAAAATAATTATAGAATTAATTCAAATTAAATTAATCAAACTTTGTAAACTGATAAAAAAAATTCTCACTTTTTATGGACCGATTGACCCCTATTCGGACAAGCAAGACTGATACATGCCATCCATCTTGCATAATATTTGCTTGGTGGGTCAAATTTAATCTTGCAACTTTCTCTCTTGATTGGCCTTTGATTTCAATTCTAGTCAATAAAGTACACCTGAACCTGTATTTTAAAACTTCCATTTTATAAGATATTTAATCGACAAACTTTTTGAGCGGAGTAAGGCTCAGTCCATTAAATTTTACTTTATAAACATTTTATTATTTAAAAAAAAAATAAGTGTATAATAAATGGCATTAAACAGCAAGGGATATTACATCTGAACAGTGATATAAGCAAGATGGGGTGGCAGATCCTCCACATAGGTTTGCTTATGATCACAAAACCAAACCATGTTGTAGGAGAAATTATATTATAAACCAATGTTTCACAGGTGATATCATTTATTCCTCCATAGCATGAAAAATGATAAGTAAATAACGCTAAAAAATACACTCCTAACGTTCTTTCACGTTTTTAATTTCAATTCAAATTAATTCGGTCCGATTTTAATCAAGTCGATTATTTTTTTCAAATTTTTATTTTTTATTAAATATTTTAATTTTAATTGAAATTTATTATAAAAGCAAAATGTATTTGGATATACGGAATGCAAGAATTTACTCAAGGGAGGGTTCTGTTCTTTTCTCATCGAGCCACTGAAATCTTCATTCCGTAGTAAACCCCGCGTTAATGTTGCGCAACACGAATTCCCCCGCCAAAACGCACATATTTTCGCGTTTCGAACGCGTACAATAATAATAATAATAATAATAATAATAATAGATTAGAAAAAATTATAATAATCTCACATGCAAGGTTAGTGAGTCCAAACCGACCCGTACGTTGACGAGCCCTTCAAATTAAATTTTGTTTTTGTAGTCAAAGTTTTGATTCATTCCAATTTCTAAAGCCACATCCTCTTCAACGGTCAAATATTCAAAACCTCATCATCGTCATCTTCTTCATCAATCAAAAAACACCTTCCGGCCTTGATTTTTTTTTTTTTTATATCTTTATTAACTCTCCCTTTTTTTAATTTTCTACCTTGTGTATTTTGAATGTTGAACAAACTCGTCCCCATGTGACACAGCACAAACCTTCTCTCTATATATACTCCTTTCTAACAAGAAACTATCACCAATTAAACAACGCAGCAAGAACAGACGCTTTCTTTGATTTCTTGAGTACTATTGCATTTCATCATGATCTCTACCTGGAGGAGGAGGAGGGCGGCCCGCCGTGCAGCAGAGAAGCAGCGGCTAGAGGGTGAACACTGCATCGACATGGAGCTGGCCATACCGAAAGATTTTCGCTGCCCTATATCGTTGGATTTGATGAAGGATCCGGTGACTTTGTCGACTGGGATTACTTATGATCGTGAGAGTATAGAGAAGTGGATAGAGGCTGGGAATGTAACCTGCCCCATCACCAACCAGGTTTTGAGGAGTCTTGAGCCTATACCAAATCATAGTATACGTAAAATGATACAAGATTGGTGCGTGGAGAATAGGTCTTATGGGATTGAAAGGATTCCTACGCCTAGAATTCCTGTGAGTTCTGTTGAGGTTTTGAAAATTCAGGCAAAGATTACTGCAGCGGCTTGTAAAGGAGGGGATCAAGTTGGATGCCGAAATTTGGTGGCCAAGATCAAGACCCTGATGAAGGAAAGCGAAAGGAACAAAAAACGTTTTGTGAGTAATGGGACAGGTAGTGTATTATCAGCTGCTTTTGAAGAGTTCTCGAGAGCATGTTTCAATGAAAATGCTACGGTTTTGGAGGAAATATTGTCGACTCTGACATTAATGTTCCCTCTTGATGGAGAGGCCAACAGCCACCTTGGCTCGGCTGCTTCCATGGATTGTTTAGTCTGGTTCTTGAAGGGAGGAGATTTATCTGGGAGAAGAAACGCAGTTTTGGTGCTTAAAGAGCTTGTTTCGTCGGATACCAAAAAATTGGAGGTTTTATCAGCAACTGAAGGAGCTACAGAGGGATTGTTTAAGCTGATTAAGGAACCCATTTGTCCTGCTGCAACAAAAGCTTCTCTGGTGACCATTTATCAGATGGTCACATCAACCCCTACAAATGTGAAGGCGATTACCAAATTTGTAGATATGGGTTTGATCTCATTGCTGGTAGAGATGGTTGTAGATACCGAAAGAAGCGTATGCGAAAAGGGGTTAGGCGTTCTTGATGGAATCTGTAGCTGTGATGAAGGGAGAGAGAAGATGAATGACCATTCTCTAACTATCCCAGTTCTAGTCAAGAAAATTCATAGAGTTTCAGATTTGGCGACTGAGTTCTCTGTCTCCATTTTATGGAAGCTTTGCAAGGCTCAGAAGAGGCAAGAGGGAGGTGTTCTTCTTGAGGCTCTTCAAGTGGGTGCTTTTCAAAAGCTCTTGCTGCTCTTACAGGTTGGTTGTGGGGAGAGAACCAAAGAGAAAGCAACTGAATTATTGAAGATGTTGAACCCTCATAGGGAGAGATTGGAGTGTATTGATTCTTCAGATTTCAAGGACCTCAAAAGGCCCTTTTAATTCAAATTGAGGGAACCGCTTAGAATCAATTTTACCAAGAAGGCTTAAACCATATTTGCTTTTAGTTCATGTTCCATAAGAAAAAAAAATGCATACGTATGCAATTGCAGATCTTGCCATTCACACAGTGATTTCTCTTGCATCTCTAGCTTGCTATCTTGGATTTGAATAAGTCGTGTTTTGTGAGGAATGTCTTATTAATAATTAATTAATTGCAATGCCTTAATAAATAGATTATCATTAAATAAGTTATACAATCACTATTATTTTCTTTTAGTATACTAGAAATTATTAAAAAAAAATTTACCATTCAAATACTAACCGTATTACAAGAGTTGGTGCTTGACTATTTGAATGAGCAATATTACAGGGAAAAATATAGCATACGGTGGGCTTTTGGGTTTCCAATGATTGACTTTATTAGTTTGGTGAACAAGTTCTAAATCAACTTTTTTTAAAAAAAATTAATGAGTTAAAATGATAAGTATACCGTGAAAGTTGAATTTTTTAATTATTAATTTAGTCTTTTTAACTACAGGTCATTGATTGCCAACGACTAATCTTAATCAATAAATTAAACAGACTTTGTTTTTCTTTACATTAGAAACCTTGCTTCCATGGAGGAAGCAATGCATGAGTAAAATCTGATTTGCTTTTTACTAGGGGAAAAATTCAAAAACAAGAGAATAAATGGTAATAAAAAAGACTCTAGTCTCCGGTCTTCCCACATGCACCGCAGCCACAGCCACCTTAATTTAATGTTATTAACACTTAATATTTTAGGCTGGCTTAATTTAATGCTATTAACACTTGATAATTTAAGCTATATAGAATTGAGAGAAAGATAAAAGTCACCATCTAACTTTGAGTGAAACTCAAAATCTCATCATCATAAAAGATTACTCTAATATCGTTAAATTAAAGTCATTATTTAACTCTGATTTGAACTCAAAACCTCATAACTATAAAGATTATTCTAATTCCATTAAATTAAAACTCTTATTAATCACTATCGATTTTTGTAGTGCAATAAAAACTTATGTGATCTCCATTTAACAAAGATGTTGAATTGATATATGTGTCTATTATTATATTCTCTATATCTCGCACATAATTTCGTGTTGTATTTCTTTTTTGGGTTTTCTAGAAATTTTGTGGAAAATTTGTTGGATTTCTAGAAATTTTGAAGCCGGATTTCGAGTTCATGGTAATTGCACTCTATTTGCTTAGTTGATATAGTGTGCATATATGGAAAATGTTATGCAATTTTTAATGAATTCTTATGTACTATTTCAATCTGAATTGATTTTTTTTTAATTTAATGATATAGTCAAAATAAAGTTTTGATGGTTAAAGGTAATTAAGTAGTATAATAATTAGTTAGCATCATTATTTATATATTATAAATTAAAGATTTTTTTATTTAGATCAGATCAAAAGTAAATTTTTTTTTTCTCTATCATATGTAATGTATGATTTGGTCTCCCAAATGGGATCGCTTTTATATAATTTTTTGCAAAATATTATTTTCCTTTTTTTCCTTTCTTGAATTAAATTTATGTATTTATTGTGTAATTTTATTTTTAATATATACATAAAACTAAAAGAGGATTGTAGTTGATAGTCTTTTTTTTTAATTAGAGTTATGGAAATCCCTCCATTTATCAATTACAATTTTTCAGTATAAAGTTAGCTTTTAAATAAAATAAAACAATTTTAGAAAAATAAATTTTTTTTTCATTTTAAGTATGCAATTTCTATCGGGAGTTCTCAAGTCTTAATAATGACAACTTTAAAATTTAAACTCCTGACTTTACATATACAATTTACTTAGAATTAATTTTACATGAAGCAAAGATAATGTATTTTTTGGGCTAATGTTTTTAAGATTGAACCAACTGACTAGTTCAGTTGTCGATTCAATTCAATAAAAAATTTGATTAAATAAAATTTAAAATTAAAAAAATTATTATATATTTTAAAATGAGATTATATAAAATAAATAAAAAAAATTAAACTAAACAAATAAATTATTAATTTGATTCTTAATTTAATTGATTCAGTGGACAATCCATCTAGAACTAATATCTCACAAATTAAAAACACCTTCAATGAAGGAGCATTGTTAAAACAAAATTTTATTGACTTCTTATTTAATATCTCAAGCGGTGGGATACAAGTCCCACCAACTATTTTAGCTCCAGTGGTTTAAATCCTGTAAATTATTTGAATCAATTAAAATTAAAGAGTTATAATTAATATCAGAGCCATTTAAACTAGAAAATTAACATAAAATTTTCATGATTTAAAATACTAACCTATCATTAATCACCAACCCTGTATAACAATTTTCATGATTTAAAATTTTCATGAATGAATTTTGGATTTATTGAGACAAATTTTAATGGTGGTTAGATTGATAGCCGAACATTATAGAGAGAATTAGATAATGACATTAACATGTGAAAATGAAAAAGATTGTCTTGTAGGGTTTGAAGGTCAAAAACTATAAGCCGATACTGTATATAACTGGCTGCAAGACATTATTTTCTTATCTGGCCATCTAGAACTAAAAGATTTTCTACGGCCAAACCACGATCATCTCCTGTTAATTAGATTAAAATCTTGAACGTTGAATATACGCTATATATGAAAGTAGCCATTTTCACATTAGCTGGTGTTGAATTTCCAATTAAAACACCCAAGAATATGTATATATATCATATGTATATAATACTCTGAAGATGGATGGATGGTTAACTTCTGAGCTCATCAGTTGTGACCTGGGACACAATTATTTGGAACAAGTTTTGAAGTTTCCTAATTAAAAATAGAAGAAAAAAAAAAGGGTAATCAAATTGGACTCAGCTCTGAAGTTTCATTACAAGTTATGAAAATTTTCTTAATACTCTTAAGGCATTTTCGCTACGTTGTCCAAATTAAATATTATTATTTAATAATAATGATTTTTTTAATCTCGTAATTATAGTCAAGGTATTCTCTGATTAATTTATACACATAAAATTAATTTTTTTAGACAAATAATAAGAATGAACATCATGTTGAATTTTTCGAACTTAAAAACTTATAATTTTAATTGATAATAAATTGCACTATACTTTTATTGTGAAAAATCTCGCAAATGAGGAAAGAAAAATCTTGTATTTTGGTGGGTCCGAGTTTGATAACTATATATTATATTCTAGCTGTACAAGACTTGTTCACTGTTCTGTCTTAACCCTTCATTAAATAATGAAGACCACGTATTTGTGGTCAGTGAAAGGGCTACGTATTGAGAATAGTTGGGTTTAGTTATTGTGGAAAATTTATTGGGTTATTATTAACTTAAAATATAAATATATAAAATTTAAATATTTAATATATAAATTTTATTATATATTTTATATTTTAAATTCATAATAAATTAAATTTAAATAAGAAAGTTCGTAAACTTTTCAAACTTTTTGGTTACTAGTAATTGCACTCTATTTGCTTAGTTGATATCACGTGTACATATGAAAAATATTATGCAATTTTTAATGAATTCTTATGAACTATTTCAATCTGCATGGATTTTTTTTAATTTAATATTATAGTCAAAATAAAGTTTTGACGATTAAAGGGTACGTAATTAAGTAGTATAATAATTAGTTTGCATCATTATTTATATTATATTATAAATTAATTAAACTACGTATACCGATTTATAAGACCAAATCATATGGCCTTTGAACATTGAAAAATGAAAATATACCTTTCTAGGGCAAAATGATCATTCCAACCATACTTATCAAATTATGGGAATCAAAATGTAAATATATATTTTTTCCTTTAGAATGTTATGTATGATTTGGTCTCTCAAATGGGATAATATATATTTCTTTTTTTTTTTCAAATATAGTTGTCCTTTTCCCTTTTCTTGAATTAAATTTGCATATTTATTGTGTAATTTTATTTTTGGTTTTTAAAACAAATATGAAATCAAAAGAGGATTGTAACTGATAAAGTGTTTTTTTTTTTTTTATCAATTACAATTTTTGGAATTAAGTTAGCTTTTAAATAAAAAATTGAAAAAAAAAATATTGAATTCTTAAATAACAACTAATACATGAAGCAAGAAAATGTATTTTTGTGAATTGCCTGAATTTGACCAATGTTTTTAGGATTGATTGGTTCAGTCCATTCAATTCAATAAAAAATTTTGATTAAATAAAATTTAAAAAATTGGTATTTTAAAATGAAATTATAAATTAACTTTCAATGTAACATCTCCCATATTGTGAAAAATGAAGATATTCCAATTGGTCCAAGGCACAATGAATTTTTAGTGAGCATAATATTAAAAAAATTTAAATGGTCTCTATCTCGTGGATATGCTTTAATTTTGGATTTACTGAGACAAATTTTAATGGTGATTGATATAGAATATGATTATTGTTATAGAGAGAGGATAATGACACTAACAAGTGAAAATGAAAAAAGGTTGTCTTCTTGTATAATTAAAAGATGTAAACAGAAGATTGAAGGTCAAAAACTATCATCCCATACTACATGTAACTGGCTGCAAGACATTATTTTCTTGCATGGCCATCTAGAATTAAAAGATTTTCTAAGGCCAATTAAATCACGATCATCTCCTTTTAGATGAAACTCATGGACATGGAATAATGTGGTCCTCTAAATATGAAAGTAGCCATTTTCACATTAGTGTTGAATTTCCAATCAAAGGGTCCAAGAATGTGTGTGTGTGTATATATATATATATATATATATATATAAGTGCCAAAGTCAGTCAACTCATGAGAAATTAAGCCCTATCATCATATTATCCACCTGTATGAATATCAAATTGTGATCAATTTTATAATATATCAAATTAACCAATCATTCTGATTGTTAAAGATATATAAATTAAATGTAAAAAAAAAATTCATATTTATCTATAATTAAAATCAATTTAGTAAAAAATTCAATATAAATAAATATAATATAAATAAATTTTACATTTTTATTAAGTTTATAATTAATTATTTAAAAAATATCAGTTTACCAAAATTTTATAAAATAAATTATAAAATTTTGTTAAATTATCTTATTTTCATAATAAAATAGTTTTATTTTTTATAATAAAAACAAGTATACACCAAATTTTAATGTTTCTCGGACATTTGTGAAGTTAATGGTGTTGTCCATTTCCTTGCTAAGTTAGCTATTAGCTCAGTAGATGCCGGGAGTACTTGAATGGAGGAAGTTGCTCATCCCATTGTATGTGCTATTCTACGTGAAGTGTTTGAGCTTCCAATACAAAATTAGTTCTTCTAAAAAAAAAAAAAAAAATCTGGGCCGTAGGAAGTTATAGGAGTGTGCAGCTCCAGTTTGACTTGGGATCTGCCTAGAAATCAAAATAGAAATGAAATTTCAATGTGGTTCTAGTTTGATTCTTCGTTGTTTCATTTTCAATTCGATACGGTTCTTAGTTCGATACGATTCTTAGTTCTTCGATTCTGATTCGATTTAGTACAGCTTCAATTTCGATTCTTGATTCTTGAAAATTTTGATGTAATTATTTCTTATTAATATTTAAGTTTTGAATTGGGTTATTAATACATAAAATATTATATAATGTATATTTTAGTTATTTTTAAATTATATAATATTTAACTATAAAGTGCATATATAATTTAGAATTAAATATATTATATAATATAATAGTATAAATATATCATATAGTATACATTTTAATTATTTATTAATTATGTAATGTTTAATTATAAGATACAAATATAATTATGAATTATCATATATATGGTATAATAGCATATTTATAATTAAAAATTATAATGTAATTTAATGTAACTACAATTATTAAGAAAATATAGAGAAATAAAATATAAAATTAGGTTGTATTTAGTTTATCATTATATATATATATATATATTAAAAGTATATAGTACATTTAAAAAGATAAAAAAATATATGTATAAGTTTGGTTCTTGATTCAGTTTCAGTTCGATTTTTAGTAAATAATCAGAATCAAATTAAAGTATCAAAATAACTTCAGTTTGATACGATTCCCATTGATTCAATATAATTTTTTAATTCGATTTAAAATCCCAAGAATCGTGCACAACCCTAATAAGTTGAATCCCATCAGAATCTCTATGTTTTTTTTTTTCCTCGAATATCCTCTAAGGGGAAGAAGGTTCTTTCCCCGGACAGAGCGATCTCCATTTATAGAATAAAGCTTTTAAAAGTATTATAATTATTTAAATTTAATGACTTACATATAAAAATAATATATGTAATGATAAATGCTTGTTTTGATTTATTTTCCTAATTTTTTTATCATAATTATCACTTAATTACCATTAACACTATTACCACTATTACTTAGATCCGATCATCACCGTCTAACTACTATTCATCACCGTTATTATATTCTCTTATTATTATCATCATAGTGTTATTAAATTCAATCCAGAGGTTAAATCCATGAAGAGACTAAATTAATGAATCAGTGATTTAATCAAAGGATTATTAAAAAAGTTAATTAAATATATATATATTAATTAAAAATAATTAAATATAACACTTATTAATATATATAAATAAATGAATAAATTAAAATTTTAATTATTTAAAATCAAACTTTAATATTTATTAAATTATATTTACATAAATTTTAATAGTATTTTTAAATTTTATATTAAAGTATTCAAGTAATATAATACATATAATTTTTTTTAAAAATATATAATTATCTTTTTAATTTTTATGAAATATGAAGTATATTTTAAAAATAAATAAATAAATTACTTTGTAAAATTTATTATATTATTATAGAATAATATATATATTAAAATTACAAACACAAAACTATAATGTTAGCTCAATTGGTTTTGATTTTAAAATTTTTTTATGAAATTTTGAATTTAATTCTCATCAACACTAAAAAAATATTGATTCCATTGATTAATTGAACTAATTAGATCAATCGAATTATACCGATTCACTGGTTTAACCATCGAGTCGACTGAGTTACATCGGATTCCCTTTTTATCTAGTTTAATTATAAACTCAAACCATTTTGAAGACCGATTCAGTTTAAATTTAATAACTATGCTAATAAAAAAATATTAAAATAAAATTATCTTACATTATATTATATCTATTTTTATTTTTACAATAATGTGAATGCAATGAAAATTAAATTATATTACATTGCCCTTTTATTATGTAATTAGATGACATTATATATATTACATCAAATATAACCTATTTAATAGATAAAAGAGAATGGTTTATTTGAATTTTTATTTTTATATTTTGGTTTAAAAAAAAAAGGAAAGAAGAATGTTTGAATTTCTGTCTTCTTATACTATCACATTTAATTACCATGCTAGGAGTACAAAATAGTATCAAGCTGGGGGATGGTGCAATCCCAAACATAAGAATTGGAGATGGTGATGAATTGAGGCAATTTCAGTCAATCCTACGAGCATTACACATTGAAAAACTGAAAAAACCTAAATTTTAATATCACCTTCAAATAAAGAATGGAGTCTATGAGAGAGGATGTGCCCATCTTTGAACATTCCTCAATTGGGTTCCCCAAATCAGTCTTCAGCTGCCCAAGTTGATACGACAAGGACTCTATTGGTTGACTGCATTGGCCATATATAGGAGCCCAATCCTACCCGTTTACAACAAACTTGAAGTTACGGACCGCTCCTTCTCCTCCACATTTCTATCAACTACCCTCATAATTGGGCCGTCTAAAGAAGACTGTTTTCATAAACAATTATTCTGACCAAGTCATTTGGTTTGTTGAGTTTCAAGTCCACAACTCGTGAAAGTAAGAAAATTTGCCGAAAGAATATTAGCTGTGAAACTTGGGCAGTGCTTTTGTTTGGAAGAAGAAATTTATCACTTAAAAGAATGTATTTAATAGAAAATTAAAAAATTAAAAATTAAATATTATTTTTATAAATTTTAATCTTTAAAAAAGTAGTTTTTAATTTAACCCTCAATATTAATATTTGCCTTTTAAATATAATATTGATAAGAATTTAAAAAAGAATTTGTTCTAACTCTACTTAAAAAAAACTAACTTGAAAGAAGAACATTTGTATAAGCATTGTTATTAAATCCGGCCCAGAAGTTGAGCCAGTAAATAAATATAGTGAATGGGTCAGTAGTTCAATCAGTAAATTATTAAAAATTAATTAAAAATACAAATTAATTAAATAAAAAAATATATTAATATAAATAATATAATTAATTAAATTTTAATTATTTAAAATAAAACTTCAATATTTATTAAGTTAAAAATTATAAATTTTATATAAAAATACTAAGTAATATAATGTATAAAAATTTCTATAAATGTATAATTCTAAATATTAAGTATATATTAAAAATAAATATCTTAAAATATAGAACACATAACTGTCAAGCTAGCTCAATTAATTTTAATTTTAAAGACTTTTTATGATATTTTGAGTTTAATTTTTTATACTAAATTTTTTTTTCAAAAAAATGAAAATTTTATTAAATAATTGAACCAGCTGAGTCTCAGTAGTTCACTATTTTAACTACTGGGTCATGCTAGATCACTTCCTTATCTAATTTAATTACAAATAAAGACCGATTTAAGGGTCGATTCACTGATTCACTAGTTCAACTAACTAATTTAATTCAAATTTAATAATTATATGCATAAATTTTATATATAGCTCAAATACCTCATCCAAACAAATGTGGGACAACATTAACCTCGTATAATATCTAGTCTTACTGTTTCTTGTAATTATGGTTATCACTCATTTGCCACTCCTGTTTCTTGCACATGACTCTCTCTCTCTCTCTCACACACACACACACACAAAAATATAAGGAATTTTAAGGAACATTTCTCCAATCTCCATTTCATTTTCCTTTGCCTAAATAAAGCTTGAAGCCAAAATGTTTGCATTAAAGGTGATTACGCTGTCCTATCAAAATAGACACCTACTACAAACTATATAAATATTATCACTACCCAATTCTATGGGTCGAACCGGCACTAGGACCTGGGCTAGTATAAAACTCTCGAGGCTTATAGTAAGTCTCACTGTTTCCAAAACCATAACCAGGATTAAGATCAAAACCCAACATGTAAACAAAATAAAATAAAATATTATAAATTTATCTAAGCCAACTCAACTTGATTTCTATCAGAAATCGCCTATTAGGAGAGTCTAGCTTAATCCTGTTACACAGCATCTATAAACTATTTCATATCATTAATCAATACAATATATTCATAAACCAGTGTCACAACGAAGTTCTAATAATTAAATGAATAGATAAATAAATAAATAAACATAATTAAAACTATTAAACTAAGAAGTACAACCTGCAGAGGAAAATATAGATTTGACTTGAAAAATAAACTTGCTCATCCTGCAACTTGAAAAGAAAATATTTGAACCAGAATGAGCATTCGATTCAGAGAGTTTAGATATTGATTACAGATGTAATTTCTATAACTATCTAAAACTAGTGCAATCCTACCATGAAATGCACATCCATTACATATAAAGATAATTCATTCAATATTCGTACGAGAAGATAATTTAGAGCTACTCACACACTCAGTGTGTCACATCAATATATATATGGGAGCTGATCCCTTATACAGTTTTTTTAATCCAATACTTGCCAACGAGGTCAACTCAAGCCAAACTTTCACTTAATAATTCAAGTGTAGGGGCTAGTGAGATCAACTCAAAACCGTACTCACCCCATCTTTTCATATCCATAAAGACTGGATTCTAGCGAGACTAGCTCAAACCGTGACTACCCGTCCAATATATATCCATATATACCATATATAAATAACACACTCAACTTCAAATTATCCTCAGGGTGGCATTAACAAATAAATATCAATAATTAAATATGTAACAATTAAAATGCCCCTATATATTAACTATTCATGTATATAATTAAATATTTATAAAATGCATGAACATACCAGATATATAATTATTATTAAAATTATAAAAATAATTAATATCTAACTCACATACTAGTCAATCCGATTGTAGATGGTATGGTTGGAGAGAAGAAAGACAAGTCGGTACCAGTCACCCATACAGACACTAACCTCTTTCAATTTACTGATAGAAATAGCCAATTAATTTAATTAAAGAAGCAAAAATAATTTCTAAGGTCTTGCCGAAATTTCAACAGAGTCTTCCCTATAATTAGGCCTAACTCCCTTGCAAGAAAAATACAACAATAACAATACACAGGACCTCAGGACCACAACAATAATTATAATATACATCCAGGGCCTACAAGAATCATAATTTAAGTCCAATCCTCCAAATTTCAACTCGGGTCCCTAACTCCTTTACAGTTCAAATAATTATTTTCAGTACTTTAAAAATTATAAAAATATTCTTGAAGGTCCTCTACATTGTCCTTATATTAATTACAGTCATTTTACTAAGTCATAAATATTTTACAGATTTAACCAGCTAGTTTAATCAAAGCACAAACTCTACAACTTGAGTTAGGGACTGCCTTTGTAAATTCTGCTACCTGGAATGCATTTGAAATGTTTGAAAACACTAGGAATGACTTTAAACACGACCCCTTTCCGAGATAACTCGTCAGACACTCATACTAGATCCAAAACTCAATCCCGATTGCTAGTGAGCTATCCTCGATCCAATCGCACTTAAATGAAGCTCATAAATTATTAATAATTATCATATAATTATTTTTAATTTACTGGAATTGAAAAGGCCAAAAAATCTCAACGAGCTATCTAGACCGTCCGATGATCGCATTTTTCAAACGATGTCCGATCGGAGCAAGGTTGGTCCCATCTCGAAGGTTTCGTTGCCCTGAGCTCATCAATGGTCTCGGATCTTTGGCCCCAGAAGTTTCTACCTACAGTTTTCTCTCTCTTCTCTCCCTCGTTAGAAAACTCCATGGAATCCGATGAGAGGAGTCGAAAAAGGAAGCTGGAGGCATGGGGGTTTGAGCACCACTGTCCTCACGGTGATTCGGCACCAGAAATGTAATGATCGGGCTCCAACCACTAGCGGAATTGTCTGTTTTGGCTATAAGCCTCACTGTTTTGTCTCATAGGTGGAATGGAGAACTTCCCAGGAGGTCACTCATCCTAGGATTTCTTTCAAGTGAGCACGCTTAATCCTAGAGTTCTTCCAACTCTCCAGGCCATTCCACCAAAAGGCGCCTCTTGTGATTAGTTTCCCTATTTTATATATCATTACTTTTTGAACCCAAGACTATCTCCGTACTTTGTCGATGTGGGATTTGCCTAAGGGACCTTTCTCCCCCCCTTTCGGGACTCAACGTCCTCGCTGAGGTTTGCCCCACCATCACCCAAGAGGACACGCGAGCGGCTATGATACCAATAAAGGTCCCTTAGGGAAACCCCACATCGGCAAAGCACGGAGATGGTCTTGGGTTCAAAAAGTAATGATATATAAAATAAAGGAACTAATCACAAGAGGCGCCTTTTGGTGGAACGGCCTGGAGAGTTGGAAGAACTCCAGGGTTAAGCGTGCTCGCTTGAGAGAAATCCTAGGATGGGTGACCTCCTGGGAAGTTCTCCATTCCACCTATGGGACAAAACCGTGAGGCTTATAGCCAAAGCGGACAATTTCTCTAGTGGTTGGAGCTCGATCGTTACAATTGGTATCAGAGCCGCTCGCGTGTCCTCTTGGGTGATGGTAGGGCAAACCTCAGCGAGGACGCTGAGTCCCAAAAGGGGGGGGGGGGGGAGAAAGGTCCCTTAGGCAAATCCCACATCGGCAAAGCATGGAGATGGTCTTAGGTTCAAAAAGTAATGATATATAAAATAGGGGGAGCTAATCATAAGAGGCGCTTTTTGGTGGAATGGCCTAGAGAGTTGGAAGAACTCCAGGGTTAAGCGTGCTCGCTTGAGAGAAATCCTAGGATGAGTGACCTCCTGGGAAGTTCTCCATTCCACCTATGGGACAAAACCGTGAGGCTTATGGCCAAAAGTGTAACACCCCCGTTTGCATAGCCTGGTAGATTTCACTGTTCTGGTGACCAGTGTCGGTCCGGACAATTAAGGAGATTAGAGCCACACTTAAGACAACTTGAGAAGCCATAAACACAAATAATTAGTAATGTTTAATTAGTTAACTATAAATAATAAAAACAGAACATAAGAAGTTAAACGAGCCGAGAGTCACAGCGATGAGTGACCTCCTCGGGAACGACGGCGAAGTCGTCTTAAACTCAAATTTCGAACTGTAAAAAGTGACGCTGCCGTCCTTAAGACCCTTATAGACACAGTGGAAATGAGAAAATCACGAAAAAGAACTGTTAAGCCAGTCAAATAATTAGGTCAGGGAGCCGGAAGAAATATGAAATTATTTGCAAACCGGGATGAACCGGCGAGGGGCAATTTGGTCAATGGACCCCGAGAGCTAACTCTTGACCTAACTGTCAAATAAAATCGAAGAAAAGAAAATTTCAGAGTCGAGAATTAAATTAAAGAACTAATAGAAAAATAGAAAAAAAAAAGAGAGAGGAAAATCAAAAAGCAAAAAGGTGATGACATCATGCATGATGCCATAAAAGGAATTAATTAAATACTTATTAAATTAAGTTTTTGTGGTCTTCCATAAGCAAAATAGATAAAAGAAAAGAAAAGAAAAAATTTTTTGATTACTTCATTCCCGTCACTCCTTCTCCCTCATTTCTCTCATTTCCCTTTTCACCATTAACACCCATCTCAAGCTTTCAAAAGCTTGATTTTATTTTATAAACTCCCAAACTCCTTTAAGTAAGTCTTGTTCTTGGACTTTGACAAGCATCTTGACAACAAAAAGAGGAGGAAAGAAAGAAGATTTGAAGAGGGAGAAATTCAACAAAAGAGGTTAGTGGTTAGTTTTTAATATTATGTTTAAATTCATAATTAAGTAGTTGAATTACACTAGAAATTGTAGAAAAATGAAATGAAATAAATTGTTGAAGGACCAAACCTAAATTTTAGTCAACTAGGGTTTGAGGATGTGTATGCATGAACTTGGTGAATTTAAAGGTGTATGTGAGCTTATTGGTGTTGAATGATTAGCATTAAAACCATTAAGTGTGATTAATTACAATAATTAAGTGAATTAGGGTTTGGAGGCCTAGGGTTTGAGGCAAATTTTGTAGAAATGCATAAATGATATCTTTGACCAGTTGTGGACTGAAAAATGGTCAATAATGACCAAAAGAGATGTGTGGGAATTGTTGGAATGAAAACCAAATTCGTAGGTCCAATGGTCATGCTGCTGGCAGCATGACCAAACCCACTTTGAAGGACCAAAACTCAAATTTTACAAGTCCAATTGATATGCCACAAATTGGGGATGAAAATAGACATAAAAGAGCATAATTTTCATTAAGGAACCATGCCCAAAAACTGACCAAAACTGGGTGAACAAATTGACCAAAGTGAAATGAGAGCAGGCTGCCACTGCACCAAACTGACCAAATGAACAGTAACCGTTCATTTGGTCATAACTCGAGCTAGGAAGGTCAAATTGACCTGAAATTTTACCAGCAATTAGATAAGGTATAGATCTAAAACTGTTATGAAGAACACCACCCCAAATTGTGCCATTAACCCATTCAAATTATTGAGCAAAGTTGAGTTACCAAACCTGCAACTCTGCAGAATTTCTATTGAGCAGTAATGTTTGAAGGGTTATAACTCTCTCTACAAAACTCCGATTTAGGCGATTCTTGAACCGATGGAAACCTAAGACATAGTAGAACATTTCATATGAATAAATTTAGACCAAATTATGAACTTAACTTAATCAAATTACTGACCAAAGTTGGATCAAAATCTGCCAGAACCTAAAATCTCAGCATAAACAGTGCACGTGAACAGTAATTTTATTTTGGCCATAACTTGAGCTACAAAACTCCGATTGAGGTGATCCAAAAATGAGAATACACTTAAGACAATAAGGAAAATTTTCTATGAATGAAGTTTTGTCAAATTCCAACAGTAGATTGACCAATGGAATAGTGCAACTTAGAACTCCAAAACCAAAAATTGGCAATTTTGCCAAAATGACCTAAGCTTTGAGAAAACGACCAAAACCAACAAGTTTAATGACCAAAATGTGGTATGTGGGTGAAGTTGGAGTTCCCATACCTATTAAGCCTTAGAAAGTCAACTATTTGACTTGAATAGTGCAGTGAATAGTAACCCAAAATACAAAATTTCAAGGACGTCGAAATTAGCACGTTAGAGCTAGGTATAAGTGACGTTAAATTTATTTTTGGATTTATGTTAAATTATGGTACTGAAACACTATAAAATTGTGTGTTTCAGTGGAAAAGAATACCGAGACAGAACCCGAGGAGTCGAGTTAAGGCCAAAAGGCGACTCATTTGAGGTTTGTGCACAACATCTTTATGCTTTAAAATTCATTGATAAAGTGAACGAAATATGTATTTTACTTGTGATTTGGAATTGTTGAAAGTTTATTTGTGACATTATTTATGATGTTTTGATTAAACTGTGAAAGTTATTGTGTATATTTGAAATAGCAATGTTTAGCAAATTGTTAAGATAAGTTTTGAAAACAGTTGTCATGACCATATATTTGAACACCTCACTAGCACGACTAGTGGGGGTAATTAGTTTCGAATTTTGATTCCTTCTCTGGAGAAGTGTTGAGGTGTGCCAGTAGAAGAGGATGTGAATGGATATCCATATATTTGAGCTAGCTAGCCTTGTGATATGATTTCTCTTTAGCCTCTGGCTATTGAGATTCTATTTGTTTCGAATGGCATGATCTAACTGTGGGTTTTATGAAATGTGTTTTGATACTTTGAAATGAACTTGGTTTGCATTAAAATCTCATAATTCATGTTTTGTGTTTAATGCTCATGTTTAGTCAAATTTTTTAATAAATGTGATTTTATTTTTGCATAAAGATTATTTATGTTGTGTACCACTGAGTCCTAGTACTCAGCGATAGCTTCTATTGCTGTCGCAGATACAGAGACTAGAAGAGCAGCAGACTGAGTTGTTGAGGTGTGAGGAGCTATCATCTTGAAGTCTTCGGGTATAATTTATACCCTGCCTGTAAATATTTATTTTGATGTACGTATTGCATATAAAGTTATGGACATGTAAATGGGTCTTGAGCAGCTTGTACAAATTTGTATGAAGTTTGTAATAAAATTTAGTTTGTATTTTTTTTGATGTGAATTTTGTAAGGATGTATATAAATTTTTTTGTCTCAAATGAAATGATTGTGGAATTGTTGAAATTGATAGAGTTTGATTGTGAAATTGAAGTTGTGGTTGAGAAAATTTTTTAGAAGTGCTTTTTACAGGTATTTGAAGAACGGTTTTCTCAAAATACAGAGGAAACTCTGTCAAAATTTTTATAAAATTTGCAAAAAAATAAAATGGGCCAAAATTTCCAACTAGCTTTTTACTTAAGTACATGTTTTAAATACTTATTAGAAATGTTCACCACTTACCAAAAGTAAGAAATTGTTTTAAAATTCCTTGTAGGGTGTTTAATGAGTTATCGGTAGATGAAGTTCGGTAGTTCATTAAGTATTCTACGGGATCATGTTATGCCTTACAGAGGAGTAAGGTGTGACATGTTTTAGTGGTATCAGAGCAAATTTTTGAAGTATGTTTTAACTTATGAATTTGTGTTTTTCCTTGTTAAGTACAACTGCTCAATGTCCATAATTGTTACATACAGTGCATTACATCATGAATATGAACTAACGGGGGGAAATCTCCATCTATTATTTGTTCAGGAGATACCCTAACTTCAGATTGAAATGGAAGAAGGGGATCGCTCAGTTGAGCAGTCTGTTGAAGCTGAGGCAGAAGGGGAAGCCCCAGCTTTACCGAATGTTAGTGGGTCAGCAACACCAGCCCCACAAATGCCGCAGTTCCCTGCACAATTCGCACAGCAGATGGCTGCGATGTTTGACAGAAATGGTCAGGGTATGCTGTTCAAGCTCCACCCCAACCACTGTGGCACAACCACGCCTCGGCCGGACAATATGATAAACTACTGAAGTATGGGGCTGCAGAATTTAAGGGTACAGTGGACCCTTTAGAGGTAGAGCAATGGCTTGAAAGAATGGACAGAGTGTTTAAGAAACTACATTGCCAAGATGAGCTGAAGTTTGAGTATTCCGTGTCTCTACTGCAAGGGGATGCGTATGATTGGTGGAAGACCATCCCCCACAGCTTGGTTAAACCACCAGTGCTGACCTGGGAGGACTTCATCAGAGAGTTTAGACAGAAATACATCCCAGATGCATATGTTGATCAGAAACTGCAAGAATTTTTGAGCTTAAAACAAGGAAATCGATCAGTGGCAGAGTATGAGAGGGAGTTCTCCCACCTGAGTCACTATGCGGGAAGCCTCCATACTACCAGCAAGGCAAGATGCAAGAGATTTGAGACGGGTTTGAAGCCCAGCATAAGGATGCAAGTTGTGGGATTTCGACACAGCAACTTCTCAAAGCTTATGTCGCAAGCACTTAAACTGGAGAGAATTGAATCAGAAGCAACCCCAAGGAAAGAAAAATCAGAAAAAGCTGAGAAATCAGAAAAAGACAAGGGGGAAAAATCAGTTGAACAAAGTTCTGGTGCTACCTCTAGAAAGAGAAAGAAGTTTAGTGGACCCAGCAGGGGTCGAGGTGGAAGATTCAATAGGGGCCGATTCTCCGGACAGAGACCCCCTAGGTGCAGTGGTGATCAGCGGGGTTCATATTACGCCCACTGTGAGACTTGTGGCAAGATTCATGGGGGGGAGTGCTACTGGGCCACTGGAGCCTGCTTTAACTGCGGAGGCAAGGGCCATATAGCTAAAGACTGTACTAGTGCTTCGAGATATAGTCCAGCTCCTACTACTGCCGAGGGATCTATTCAGAGTCCTGCTCTCAGAGGTTCACAGTCAATTGGCAGAGGAAGAGGTAGAGGTAGAGGCACTACTTGAGCGATCGAGGCACGATTGGTCGATCGAGGACAAGGAAGTGCTTCAACCAGAATCTACACAATGAGACAGCGAGAAGAAGCTGAGACTTCTGATGTGGTAGCTGGTACATTCTCTATCTTTGATCAAGAAGTATTTGTGTTGTTTGATCCGGGTTCAACCCATTCATATGTTAGTGCTAGCATAGTCAGTTCACTTGCTGTTCCATGTGTGCAAATGGATTTTAAAGTGCTAGTAACTAGTCCGTTAGGACAAGAGGTCCGGGTCAACAGAATTTATAGAGACTGTCCTTTGGTGATCCAAGGACATGTTTTCCTATCAGACTTGATTGAAATGCCCTTCAGAGAGTATGATATCATCTTGGGCATGGATTGGTTAGCCAGGCATCATGCGATGATTGACTGTAGATTGAAGACAGTCACTTTTGGTCTCCCTTTATACGGTGATGTGGTAATACATGGGGAGAGACATTTACTGCCATCAAACATCATTTCAGCTGCATTAGCAAGAAGGATGATCAGAAAGAGGTGTGAAGCATACTTGGCACATGTGATAGACACCCAAGTGGGGAGTCCAAAGACTAAGGACATCCCTATCGTATGTGATTTTCGGATGTATTTCTGATGAATTGCCGGATTACCTCGAAAGAGAGGTTGATTTGAAATTGATGTTATGCAGTGTGGACCCAATCTCCATAACGCCATATAGAATGGCACCTGCAGAATTAAAAGAGTTGAAAGTACAATTGCAAGAGTTGCTTGACAAGGGCTTTATCCGCCCTAGTGTGTCACCTTGGGGAGCGCCAGTATTGTTTGTAAAGAAGAAGGATGGCACTCTCCGGTTATGCATTGATTATCGGCAGTTGAATAAGGTGACAATAAAGAATAGATATCCATTGCCCCACATTGATGACTTGTTTGATCAGTTGAGGTGCGGTATGTTCTCCAAAATTGACCTGAGATCAGGTTATTATCAGCTAAAAGTATAAGAGCAGAGTATTCCTAAAACTGCCTTCAGAACCCGCTATGGCCATTATGAATTCCTAGTCACGCCATTCGGGTTAACTAATGCTCCGGCTGCTTTTATGGATCTGATGAACACTATCTTCAGACCATACCTCGACCAGTTTGTTGTGGTATTCATAAATGATATATTGGTCTATTCGAGGAATGCAGAAGAGCATGATAGACATTTGCGGATTGTACTGCAGACTTTGAGGGAGAAACAGCTATATGCCAAATTGTCGAAGTGTGAATTTTGGCCGAAAGAAATATCTTTCTTGGGGCATGTAGTATCAGAAGAGGGCATTAAGGTAGATCCAAGTAAGATTGAAGCTGTCCTTAATTGGAGGCCACCTAGAAATGTCACAGAAATTCGTAGTTTTCTGGGTTTAGCTAGATACTACCGTAGATTTGTGAAGGGATTCTCCATGTTGGCATCTCCATTGACCAAGCTGCTTAGAAAAGATGTGAAATTTCAGTGGACAGATAAATGCCAACAGAGTTTTGATGAATTGAAAAGATGTTTGACTTAAGCTCCAGTCCTGACTTTACCTACTCCGGGTAAAGAATATACAGTATATAGTGATGCTTCTCACAATGGGTTAGGTTGTGTATTGATGCAAGATCGAAATGTCATTGCCTATGCATCATGCCAGCTAAAACCGCATGAAAGGAACTATCCGACACATGACTTGGAGCTTGTAGCTATAGTGTTTGCTCTTAAGATCTGGAGACATTATTTGTATGGGGAGAAGTGCTACATCTATACAGATCATAAGAGTTTGAAGTATTTGGGCACCCAGAAAGAGCTGAATTTGAGACAGAGGAGATGGTTAGAGTTGATAAAAGACTACGATTGTCTGATAGACTATCAGTCAGGAAAAGCTAATGTTGTGGCTGACGCCCTAAGTCGCAAGACTATGGTAAGTCTACGGGTTACTCCTTTGTCTTTGGTACATGAGTTAAGATCATTACATGCCAGCTTAGAGATTAATGATGATGAGCAGACAGCAGTTGCATGGCATGTACAGCCAGTGTTGATTGATCAGATTAGAATGGCTGCTCAGAATGATCAGAAGTATCAGAAGTTGATGGAAGAAGTCAGGCAGGGCAAGAAACCAGAATTCTCAATCAGAGATGACAGTCTACTGCTACACCAGGGCAGAATCTGTGTTCCCAATGATGTTGAATTGAGGAAGATCATTTTGAAGGAAGCACATGAGTCTCCTTTTGCCATGTACCCTGGTGGCACAAAAATGTATAGGGGGCTAAAGGAGCATTACTATTGGATGGGTATGAAACGAGATGTGGCAGAGTTTGTATCCAAATGCCTAACTTGTCAACAAGTAAAGGCAGAGCATCAAGTACCCACTGGGTTGTTACATCCACTACCAGTGCCCGAATGGAAATGGGAAAGAATAACGATGGATTTTGTGATGGGACTTTCGAGGACACAGAAGAGTCATGATGCAGTATGGGTCATTGTCGACAGACTAACTAAGTCTGCTCATTTTCTGCCAGTCCGGATGGATTATAGTTTGGAAAGATTGGCCAAGGTATACATCGATGAGATTGTGAGACTGCATGGAGTGCCAGTATCCATCGTGTCAGACAGAGATCCTAGGTTCACTTCTAGATTCTAGGGTAGTCTTCAGAGAGCCCTAGGAACTAGATTGAACTTCAAGATCGCATTCCACCCACGCAGACGGATGGCGACCGAGAGGGTAATTCAGATCTTGGAGGACATGCTACGGGCTTGTGTGATTGAGTTTGAGGGCAGTTGGGATACACACTTACCTTTGATTGAGTTTGCTTACAACAACAGCTACCAATCAAGCATTGGAATGCCTCCATATGAAGCTTTGTATGGCAGAAAATGTAGAACCACGTTATGTTGGGATGACGTGGGTGAAAGAAAGATGATTGGACCCGAAATCGTTCAGCAAACTAAAGAGAAAATCAGGATGATTAGAGGTCGACTTAAGACTGCATCAGACCGTCAGAAGTTCTACATTGATTTGAAAAGAAGGGATATTCAGCATGCAGTGGGTGAGAAAGTTTTCCTCAAGGTTTCTCCTTGGAAGAGAATTATGAGATTCGGCAGAAAGGGGAAACTGAGTCCTCGTTTCATTGAGCCATATGAGGTTCTAGAAAGAGTGGGTCCTTTGGCATATCGGTTGGCACTACCTCCAGAGTTGGAAAAGATACATAATGTCTTCCATGTGTCTATGATGAGGAGGTACCGATCAGACCCATCTCATGTATTACCAGTAGAGGAAATTGAAGTGAATCCAGACCTCACATATGAAGAAGAACCCATAGAGATTCTGGCTTATGAGGTAAAGCAGCTATGGAACAAGCAGATACCATTGGTAAAAGTGCTATGGAACCATCATTCAGGCCAGGAGGCTACTTGGGAACGAGAAGAGGACATGAGGAGACAGCACCCATAGCTATTCAAAGATTAGTACCAGGTAAAATTTCGGGACAAAATTTATTTAAGGGGGGGAGAATTGTAACACTCCCGTTTGCATAGCCTGGTAGATTTCACTGTTCCGGTGACCGGTGTCGGTCCGGACAATTAAGGAGATTAGAGCCACACTTAAGACAACTTGAGAAGCCATAAACACAAATAATTAGTAATATTTAATTAGTTAACTATAAATAAGAAAAACAGAACATAAGAAGTTAAACGAGCCGAGAGTCACAGCGATGAGTGACCTCCTCGGGAACGACTGCGAAGTCGTCTTAAACTTAAATTTCGAACCGTAAAAAGTGACGCTGCGGTCCTTAAGACCCTTATGGACACAGTGGAAAAGAGAAAATCACGAAAAAGAACTGTTAAGCCAGTCAAATAATTAGGTCAGGGAGCCGGAAGAAATATGGAATTATTTGCAAACCGGGATGAACCGGCGAGGGGCAATTTGGTCAATTGACCCCGAGAGCTGACTCCTGACCTAACTGTCAAATAAAATCGAAGAAAAGAAAATTTCGGAGTCGAGAATTAAATTAAAAAACTAATAGAAAAATAGAAAAAAAAAGAGAGAGGAAAATCAAAAAGCAAAAAGGTGATGACATCATGCATGACATCATGCATAATGCCATAAAAGGAATTAATTAAATATTTATTAAATTAAGTTTTTGTGGTCTTCCATAAGCAAAATAGATAAAAGAAAAGAAAAAAAAAATTTTGATTACTTCATTCCCGTCACTCCTTCTCCCTCATTTCTCTCATTTCCCTTTCCACCATTAACACCCATCTCAAGCTTTCAAAAGCTTGATTTTATTTTATAAACTCCCTAACTCCTTTAAGTAAGTCTTGTTCTTGGACTTTGACAAGCATCTTGACAACAAAAATAGGTTGAAATAAAGAAGATTTGAAGAGGGAGAAATTCAACAAAAGAGGTTAGTGGTTAGTTTTTAATATTATGTTTAAATTCATAATTAAGTAGTTGAATTACACTAGAAATTGTGGAAAAATGAAATGAAATAAATTGTTGAAGGACCAAACCTAAATTTTAGTCAACTAGGGTTTGAGGATGTGTATGCATGAACTTGGTGAATTTAAAGGTGTATGTGAGCTTATTGGTGTTGAATGATTAGCATTAAAACCATTAAGTGTGATTAATTACAATAATTAAGTGAATTAGGGTTTGGAGGCCTAGGGTTTGAGGCAAATTTTGGAGAAATGCATAAATGATATCTTTGACCAATTGTGGACTGAAAAATGGTCAATAATGACCAAAAGAGATGTGTGGGAATTGTTGGAATGAAAACCAAATTTGTAGGTCAATGGTCATCTTCTTGTGACATGACCAAACCCACTTTGAAGGACCAAAACTCAAATTTTATAAGTCCAATTGATATGCCACAAATTGGGGATGAAAATAGACATAAAAGAGCACAATTTTCTTTAAGGAACCATGCCCAAAAACTGACCAAAACTGGGTGAACAAATTGACCAAAGTGAAATGAGAGCAGTGCCACTTGCATTAAATCGACCAAATGAGCGATGCGTTCATTTGGTCATAACTCGAGCTAGGAAGGTCAAATTGACCTAAAATTTACCAGCAATTAGATAAGGTATAGATCTAAAACTATTATGAAGAATACCACCCCAAATTGTGCCATTAACCCATTCAAATTATTGAGCAAAGTTGAGTTACCAAACCTGCAACTCTGCAGAATTTCTATTGAGCAGTAATGTTTGAAGGGTTATAACTCTCTCTACAAAACTCCGATTTAGGCGATTCTTGAACCTATGGAAACCTAAGACATAGTAGAACATTTCATATGAAGAAATTTAGACCAAATTATGAAGTTAACTTAATCAAATTGCTGACCAAAGTTGGATCAAAATCTGCCAGAACCCAAAATCTCAGCATGAACAGTGCACGTGAACAGTAATTTTATTTTGGCCATAACTTGAGCTACAAAACTCCGATTGAGATGATCCAAAAATGAGAATACACTTAAGACAATAAGGAACATTTTCTATGAAGGAATTTTTGTCAAATTACAACAGTAGATTGACCAATGGAATAGTGCAACTTAGAACTCCAAAACCGAAAATTAGCAATTTTGCCAAAATGACCTAAGCTTTGAGAAAACGACCAAAACCAACAAGTTTAATGACCAAAATGTGGTATGTGGGTGATGTTGGAGTTCTCATACCTATTAAGCCTTAGAAAGTCAACTATTTGACTTGAATAGTGTAGTGAATAGTAACCTGAAACACAAAATTTCAAGGACGTCGAAATTAGCACGTTAGAGGTAGGTATAAGTGAAGTTAAATTTATTTTTGGATTTATGTTAAATTATGGTACTGAAACACTATAAAATTGTGTGTTTCAGTGGAAAAGAATACCGGAACAGAACCCGAGGAGTCGAGTTAAGGCCAAAAGGCGACTCATTTGAGGTTTGTGCACAACATCTTCATGCTTTAAAATTCATTGATAAAGTGAACGAAATATATATTTTACTTGTGATTTGGAATTGTTGAAAGTTTATTTGTGACATTATTTATGATGTTTTGATTAAACTGTGAAAGTTATTGTGTATATTTGAAATAGCAATGTTTAGCAAATTGTTAAGATAAGTTTTGAAACCACAGTGTCATGACTATATATTTGAACACCTCACTAGCACGACTAGTGGGGGTAATTAGTTTCGAATTTTGATTCCTTCTCTGGAGAAGTGTTGAAATGTGCCAGTAGAAGATGATGTGAATGGATATCCATATATTTGAGCTAGCTAGCCTTGTGATATGATTTCTCTTTAGCCTCTGGCTATTGAGATTCTATTTGTTTCGAATGGCATGATCTAACTGTGGGTTTTATGAAATGTGTTTTGATACTTTGAAATGAACTTGGTTTGTATTAAAATCTCATAATTCATGTTTTGTGTTTAATGCTCATGTTTAGTCAAATTTTTTAATAAATGTGATTTTATTTTTGCATAAAGATTATTTTAGTATGTTGTGTACCACTGAGTCCTAGTACTCAGCGATAGCTTCTATTCTTTATCAAATACAGAGACTAGAGCAGCAGAGTGAGTCTTTGAGGTGTGAGGAGCTATCATCTTGAAGTCTTGGGTATAATTTATACCACACTGTAAATATTTATTTTGATGTATGTATTGCATATAAAGGTATGGACATGTAAATGGGTCTTGAGCAGCTTGTACAAAATTTGTATGAAGTTTGTAATAAAATTTAGTTTGTATTTCTTTTGATATGAATTTTATAAGGATGTATATAAATTGTTTTGTCTCAAATGAAATGATTGTGGAATTATTGAAATTGATAGAGTTTGATTGTGAAATTGAAGTTGTGGTTGAGAAAATTTTTTAGAAGTGCTTTTTACAGGTATTTGAAGAACAGTTTTCTCAAAATACAGAGGAAACTCTGTCAAAATTTTTATAAAATTTGCGGAAAAATAAAATGGGCCAAAATTTTCAACTAGCTTTTTACTTAAGTACATATTTTAAATAGTTATTAGAAATACTCACCACTTACTAAAAGTAAGAAATTGTTTTAAAATCCCTTGTAGGGTGCTTAATGAGTTATCGGTAGATGAAGTTCGGTAGTTCATTAAGTATTCTACGGGATCATGTTATGCCTTACAGAGGGATAAGGTGTGACAAAAAAGGACAATTCTTCTAGTGGTTGGAGCCCGATCGTTACAAAAAACTACAGAATCGATGCCTAAAAGAGCATCGCAGGATCTCTCCTTCAAGTCACCATTTCTCGCTGTCCAGACATTGCCGCTACCGTTGACGCTATCGTGGAGCTTGCCAGTTGTCACTGGAGTTCAGTGGTCCACCATCAGCGTCGCTGGTTCACCGGCAGGATGGAAAATAAGAGAGAGAAAGTGAGGGAGGGTGTGCGGTCGGGGAGAGAGAGAAAAAAGGGGGGGTCTGTTGCAGTTTTGAAATTTCTTTTTTTTTTAACTTTTAAATTACCTTTTTAGTCCTTGAACTTTTTAGGTATATTCAAATAGATCCAAATTCTTTTATTATATTTAAATTAAATAAAACTTTGGCAATAATAATAATAATAATAATAATAATACTCTATAGAAATTTAATTCTAAATAACTCTAATTAATTTTGATAATGACAATACTACAAATAACAATTTAAAATAATAATAGTAATAATAATACATGTAAAATAATATTCATAAAATAAAATAAATATAAAATATTATTATTACTATGACAATACTAATTTAACATCATGAATAAAATAGTAATAAATTAATAGTCTAATTAAAAATATAATATATATATTGCTATTATTATACTATATATTTTACATTTATTAATTTTCATCCCTCATATTGTTATTAATATAAACATTTTTGAGATTTTAAGACATCAAAATATTTAATTATTTTAATACCCTTATTTTAAAATATTGCAGATAAAAAATATAAACAAATTACAATTTTAAAATAAAATTTTAATTTACACACAAACTCCAATCTCATAACCCAATCAACAGAAAAATGAAAAAAAATAATATCTACGTTTAATCAATATGTATATATAATTACAGTAGACATTAATAAGCACATTAATTTAACATTTCATTGTAATTAAATTTTGGTTATGCTTTATATTTTTGTTCTTTTCATCTGCATGGGAAAGTCAATTAGTTCCCATTCATACCAATAAATTCAAGCCTTTAAAAGTGTTAAAAGTTTTTAACCCTCGCCTCAAACACTCAAATAATTGCCACACCGCATAAACTATTCCTTGGTGTTTTACTCGTAATAATATATAGTACTATAAGTTATAATCCTAATTCAACAAATATTCTTCAAGTTTATTATATATTACAATCCTATATAGAAGAGTGTCCGCCAAAGGAGATTTTGTATACATATATGTTTCTTATCCATATATACAGCGATAAATTTTTTCAATATCCTTAATTAACTATTATATTATTTATAATATTAAAAAATCTTAATTAGTACTATAAAAATATTGAAATGAAGCCAATTATATATATATATATTCAATCTCATTAGAAATTTAATATTTTTCTTTTATCTTTATTCTTTTCCAATCTCTTCTAATTAAATCCCTCCTACTGTTTTTATTTTTTATTTTTCACTTATTAATTTCTTATTTTAGTTAATTATTTCTTATAAAATTTTATATTTAATTGAAATTATAGAATAAATAAAACTAAAAATTTTAAATTTATATAAACTTTAAAATTAAAAAATTTAAATTTATTTAAATTTTAAAATTAATTTAAATAATAAAAATATAATTATAATTAATTTAAAAAATAAAATTTTTTTTGACAAAACTAATATTCTCCCTTTTTCACATTTATATATAATAAATTAAACATTAAAATAAATGAATTCAAATAATAAATATCTAACATATAAAATTTAAACTAATTATAAAAATTATTTTTAAATTTTAATTCATTCTAAATTTAATTATATATTATTTAAATTTATCTTATTAAAATTTAATTAAATTAGATATTCATAAAAACTCAGACACACTGCCATTCTATGCTTGTGGCGTGATGATATACATGATTTCACATGCCACCAATACCATTTGCCTTTATTTATTATTTTTTTTTTCCTTAATTAACTTGAGCATAATTTGTGGCTGAATGTCCGGCTTAGCACTGCCAGCAAGTTCAACAAAAATTAGAAAAAGGATAATTGACATGCTAAGTCAACAATGTTAATTATATGTATTTATAAATATAATTTATAGAACCACGGACTCTAGAATGATCACCACTACGATTAAGACATCAAACAACGTAGTCAGTAGTCACCGCCTTCCATTACAGAATATTTAATGTGGTAGGCAATAAATACTTGCAGCTGGCATGCATATCATACAGCCACTCTAGGACTGACACGTGGCATTCACTTATGTCACAAAAACGACATTGTTTTTATCAGCTATTCAATGATAAAAGGATGACCTGTCTCTTGCGTCTCAGTCCCATTTGCATCACACCCTCCACCTAAAACACTGAACAAACATACATATAGGATTAAGAATTCTTCTTATCAAGAAGTGACGTCCATGATGGATCATGGAATCCCACACCTGTGAAGTATGAACCAATCAAATGGGTGCGGTTGACCTGCTCATTCCACATCACATAGAGTGGGACCCTTACTTTATCTGCCAATGACTAGTGATAATAAAATGCAAAAATTTGGAGCTCAGATGCATAGGTGAAGGAAAATTAACACTAGCAAAACAAAACATTTTCACATCAGTGGTTAGAAATGGCTTCAAGCCAAAGCATTATGATGGATTGAATAAAACCAGCTCAACTGAATCATCTCTAGGATTAAACATCACAAAAGAATTTGGTTCTATTAAACAAAGGATAAAAGAGATGGGGTTTTCAGCATCTGCTTTACGAAATATAAATGGGATCCTGTTCAAGTAATGGCTGCAATGGAAAAGTTTTGTGCTAGGTATCTTGTAGAACAAAAGAGAGACGCTGAACTAAATGTAAATAAGATCTCAAGAAGACAAAAAAATAAACAAAAGAAGCGAAAAGATGACATATAAAGATGATCTCACTCTTCTATATCTGTTTGCAATTCCTAGCATCTTAGAACACCAGAAAAACGTAAAACTTCTTTCCACCTACAGGGGGAGGGCAGGGGTGTGAAAGAGAGCATGAGCAAAATATTCATAGAGAGGGCAAACCTTACAAGAACAAGCAGAAGGAATACAACAATCTGATTAGGAGCATTTCATCATATCTCCAACTTTTCTTTTCTTCATTTACCGTCCATCTTCTGATGTAAATGATTCTGCAAAGCCAGATGGTCGAGTGGGTATACTGGTTTGGGTATTATCCCCACTAGTAGCAAATGAATCCAAATTGCTTTCCTCAGATGCCTGCCACTTCTTGAGTGCGTCAGGCAAGGTCATTTCAAGGTCAATCCCATACACGTCATCAGGATCTGGTTCTGACGGTTTCCATAGCTCAACAAGTGATGAAAGAACATTAACCACATGACCCATGTCAGGCCTCTGGTAGGGCTCCCTAGCAGTACAGTGGCCTGCTAGCTCAGCAACCGTGCTAATGCTGGCAAGAGTTCCCTCATCAAGATCAATAGTTGGGTCAATAATCTTATGGAATGTGTCCTTGTTGATGTGCATCCTACGAAACCAAGTAACAAGGTGCACGCTATCCTCAGGCTGGGTCTCATCAAGCGCTTTTCTTCCTGTGATCATCTCCATTAGGATAACACCAAAGCTAAACACATCAACCTTGGTAGTCACTCGTCCAGTCACTGCAAGACATTAGAAAAATTCCAGTTAAGCATGTTAAAACCTATCTCTAACCTGAAAAAAAAAAAATTATTTTTGGACGTATCCATATTTCATACATACAAATAAGAACGCATTATTACAGATCAAGTAAAGATTACAGGGAGATAATTGCTTTCTCTGTTTTGCCTTCTCAAAGATGGTGTTTTCCAATTGCCCATGGCACAAACCTTAATTACTCTACTATTTTTGGTCATAATAAGCAGTGAATAAAATACTACTCTAATCACATAAAATGAAGCATGAATTTAAAGATAAGTTACCTGCATATTCTGGTGCAAGGTATCCAAAAGTTCCAGCTAGTCTTGTTTCAATTGAGGTTTTCCCTTCCGGAGCAAGACGAACCAGTCCAAAATCTGCAACTTTGGCCCGCATATCATCTCCAAGAAGAATGTTGGAAGGCTTCAGATCCCTGTGAATAAAACTTTGATGTGCTAGTCCATGCAGATATTCAACACCCCTAGCAACATCCAAGGCTATGGTCAATCTTCTAGTCCATTCAAGTGGTTTTAACCCATGTACCTCCCAATTAAAGAGATATCTACTAAGTGTCCCCTGAGGCATATATTCATAAACAAGAAGTCTCTCATTTCCATCCAAGCAATATCCAAGAAGTGCAACTAAGTGACGATGTCGGACCTTAGTGAGTACTGCAATCTCAGACCTAAACTCTGCCAGACCCTTTTCAGTCATCACTCCTGATTCCATTCTCTTTACTGCAATTTTTGTCCCATCATGCAATTCTCCCTTGTAAACAGTCCCAAAACCACCGTTTCCTAGTATGTTCTCCTCGCTGAAATTATTAGTCACATTTCTCAAAACTTGAATTGAAATCACCATATTCCCAGTATCAACTACATGAATGTCACTAGGTCCACTACTATCAGTGAAGCTCTCAGCCCTACCATTAGAGCTTGATTCGGCAACAGTAATTTTCACAGCATCCTCATCTCCAGAATGGCGAGGATGAATAACCATCATATTTGGACTTTGTACCTTACTGTACTGTTTCTGTTTCCTACTATAGAAAAACACACCCAACCCAACGACACATAATCCACAAACAGCACCAATTACAGAACCCACAATCTTTCCCATACTAGAATTCTTACCACCACTTGCATCAGAACCACTACCTCCTCCATCTTTGCCAGGCGTGCTGGGTGTCCCAGGAGGTGTACCAGGGGGATAGAAGCTACTGTTATCCTTCCCAATATCAGGGTTTCCAATAGTGATCACTTCCGCTAGCCTGAAAGTAGGTACCTTACCGTACAGCCTATTGTTTTCAACGTTTAATAAAGTGAGACTAGGCAGAGTTGTAAGCTCAGTTGGTATAGTACCAGAAAGCAAATTATCTGCCAAAATCAATTTTTGCAATGAAGGAATCAGTGAAAAACTTGGAGAAATTGTACCAGTAAGGCCCATATTCTGGAAGTTGATAACCGTAATGTTCCCTTCAGGTGAACATGAAATACCTTTCCACTGCGCACAAGGGTCATTTCCTTCCCAGCTATCAGCTAAACTAGCAGGGTATCCAAAGTCTTTCACGATTAATAACAGAATATCCACACTATGGTTACAAGCAACACCAGGATTAGGCGTGCAAAATCTATTAGACCCAGAGTTCATATCTATTCTAATTCCGTTAGGAAATTCAGGTGTTGGACCCTGAAGCAGATTGTTAGTCAAATTGACAACAGAAAGAGAGGACAGGTTTAACAGTGATTGTGGAACAATACCTGTGAATTGATTATCTCTCAAACTCAACTTCTGTAGGCCAACTAAACCCGTAAATTCTGGCAATGGACCAGTTAAATCATTCCCATGTAACCAAATCTCAGTCAAGCCAGTCATGTTCTGTAACACAGCAATTGTTCCATTAAGCCCTGAATTACTCTTCTGGTCATTAAGCCAGAGGGAAGTAATTGAAGCCGCCCGTGAGAAATCCACTGGCAGTCCACCCTCAAAAGAATTCATTGCCAAATGCAGACTTTCCAGTCCAGGAAACACATCATTGTTGAAAAAATCAGGGATTGTGCCAGTTATATTTGCCCCATTAGCAGAGAAATCCTTCAATGCCGTTGCACTTTTAAGACTTAAAGGAATCTCCCAAGGTTGAAAAGGGTTATAATCCAAACTCACGGAGGTTAACGACGTCATCCCCTCAAAGAAATCCGAAGGAAATGAAGTGAAATCATTATCATTTAAATATACAACTTCAAGCGAGCTTAACCCAGAAAGGCTCGGTACTGAACCCGTTAAATGGTTGCCCATTACCTCAAATCGTACTAAAGCCGTCAGATTTTTGAGCTCTGTTGGAAGAGTGCCCCCCAGGTTCTGATGGCCGATTTGGACTGCTATCACCTGGTTGTTGCCGTTGCATGAGACGTGCAACCACTTACATGGATCAGAACCAGACCACCCTATATTTGATGAGTTACCAAGGCTCTCTCTGAGTTTAAGCA
This sequence comes from Hevea brasiliensis, assembly GCF_030052815.1. Classification (NCBI taxonomy): domain Eukaryota; kingdom Viridiplantae; phylum Streptophyta; class Magnoliopsida; order Malpighiales; family Euphorbiaceae; genus Hevea; species Hevea brasiliensis. Next base: position 42,332,714 of record NC_079510.1, on the reverse strand, counting down.
TCACAGCAGTATCACCGCTTTGTTGAGAGCGTGCGAAGGAGAAAAGACATACTAAGAAAAAAGGAACAGCAAGACCCAGATGGCGTTTCTTCATTGTATTGAATTTTTTTTTTCAAAGGAGAAAACAAGAAAGGAAATTCTTCTGAATTCTGTGTGAAGAAGGAAGAAAGAGGAGACCAGAGTAGATATCAAATGAAGGGAAAAAGTGGAAGTGGGTATTTGCGTTTCTGGGTTAATTTTCCGTCGTTGAGAGAGAAGAACAAAGCAGAGATTTTTGGAGGGAGGGAATAGAGAGCGGTGACTGGCAGAGAAAGCGGCAGGGCAGAGGATAGTGATGTGGAAATTGAGTGGTAAAAATTAAAAAAAGTTGGTGGCATTCAGATTCGACATTCGAAAGAGAAAACCAGAGAGGTGTATATGGGGAATTTTTTTTATTATTTTATTAAAATGGAAAAATTAGTGAAAGAGGGAAACAGTTGGCACTGCCGCGTGGGTCGCTTCGTGGGGTTGAGTCTGGGGATCGGAGATATTTATTGCATTTGTGCTTACTCTTTCCAATTCCTCTACTTATTCCTGCCAAAAAAATTAATCCTCTACTTATTGAGGAGATATTTTATTACATATCATAATAAAAAGTTATTTTAAATTAATTAAAATTTAAATTTAATATTTTAGTACACTCTACACGTTTATGGGGTGGGTTGTTTTGCGTGTAGTAAGCGTTAGGATTTTTATTTTTTTTATAATTAATTTAATTGATATTTAAAATATTTTATCATTTTAAAAATCACTTTAATATCATTAAAATTATTGAATAAAAAATTTATTATTTAAAATTTATTTAAATTAATTAGAATTGATTGTATATCTTTTTTATTATTTAATTTTATTTAAAATTAATTTTATATTAATATTTAAAAATTATAATTTGAGATGGATAGAAAAAATGACAAGTTAATCTGTTTCAACTTTAGTACCTGGGTCTTCTTCTCCTATTAGTTTAGTTAATCTAAACTCTTACTGAAATCTTATTGAAATCTCTCACATTCCTAAAGGTGTTCAAGAAAAAGAACTTCTCATTTCCCTTTTGAGCAATATATATAGAATATCTGATTCTCTTACTAAAAATATCTGATCTCTTATCTCTTCAAGAAGATTTACTAGTAAAGAATATATACAAACTTCTCATCTTGATCATTGTGCCCTCAAATCCACTATTTTACCGCTGAACAGTGTGTCACTCTGGAGATTCTTCTCTTTATATCTTTCGGTAGAAAAGACAATGGTATACTCACCTGCACTTTGGAGCAGTCAGAATAGTCCTCACTTTATATGGACAAAGAGGACTATCGGTTACTGCTAGACTCTCTTTACTGGATATCAGATTCCTTAAATATTAACATGCTATGATTGGTACTTGCATCTCCACTCTCCATACTAGGAGCGTGGTACTTACCTTTTTTCACAATTATAACATGTTTCTGTAAGGTCCAAATCTTTTTACGGGCCTAAAAGTTCAAGTTCAACTAGTTGGAGCTGAACAGATGGTATCCTCTATGGTAGTAACTCTTCACCACCAAATCATTTATTGCCTTCAATATCATACTATTGATTTGTCTCAATCAAGAGTCTCTTCAAATGCTCTATATATCCTTTCAGATACAAAGTCGACTTCCACAATTGTTCAAATATTGCAGCAGTTATCCAAAGATGAGTTGGTAAAACTGATTACCACGAAATGGCTGACCAACTATGAGAAACTTCACAATAATTTTCATCCTGTATAGGCCATAGAACAGTCATTCCACAAACAATCCGATGGAACCATTAAAATAGTGTTTAAAGCTCCGATAAGCTCTTTTGAATCTTCATCAGCATTTTTTCACACTATGATGATCTCTCCTTTCACAAAAAAGAGAAATAATATTCTTATGCATACATTTATGATAAATGAAACACCTGTTTACACTGATAAAATCAATGGATTTTTCATATGGGATATCCTTAGATTAGGAATGTGTGATGAATGTTACAACTACATCTATGAAATTGAAAAAGACGAGTGCCATCACAAAAGATGAATAGTGCCAAAAAGATTCTCTTTATGTAAAACTTACGAACCATAAAGAGATTCTTCTCTAGATTCTAGTCCATTGATCGACATCAGCAAAGAAATACAAAGGTGTAATCCTCTGCCAATTTATGAAATGGCATTGAAAATTTTGAAGAAAGAAAGAGAAAAGGGAAATAAGCAGGAAATTGCTCCATCTCCTGCACTTCCTTTAGTCTCTTATTGTATGATGTTCTCTCAAGAAGACTCGCCAGGAAATAACATTCAAGTTGCTTTGTTTTATGACTTTCTAAATTTCTCTCTCTCTTCTGAAAGTAAAAAATTATATTTTATTCATATCATCTTTTACTAAGGCATGAGTACACTCTACACTTGTCACTCTTAAGTGGATCATGTGTATCAGAAAATGCTAGTTTATTGATCCATTGTTACTGTTCTCTAAATCTAATTTTGTATAATAATACAAAATGATAAAGTCTTGAGATTTGTTTGACCATGGTGGCTTGTTGTATCTCAGCACCGTATGAGTATTATTATACTTAACTCAGATTTGGAGGCTCTCGGCTAGCCATCATTATAAGATATCAGTAATTTAAAATAAAATAAAGTTGACTAACATAAAAAATGAAAATTAACAATTAAAAATTTTATGTTATTGAGAGTTTAATCTACTTGAGAGATAAATTACATTGATAATATTCAAATTTTATTACATCTTTTTAATTAATTTCTTTTTTATTATTAAATTAAAATCTTATTTGACATTGAAGTTTTGAAAGAGAAAAAAAAAGTTTTAAGAAAAAAATATTATTTTAATTGATGTAAAAAAATATTTTATTATTCTAAATTTTTTTATTATTAAAATATATTAAATCTAATTTTAAATAATTTTTAATATATCATACTTAATACATTTACAAGGATATTTTTCTTGAAAGCAATTTAAACAGCAACATCAAACTCCCATTAAAATCTAACTATTTCAGTCAAATATGGTAATCGGAATTTTTTTTTTTTTGAAAAAAAAAATTACAAAACTGAAATTGAAAAGGCTTATTTGCCATATTATGATAAGATCAAAAAACATAAATGCGAGGCATCCAAATGTGGCAAAATTAGCTGGCAAATGTTCCCACAAGTTACTCCTATAAATACCAATATTTAGCTTTCACTTATCACTTTAGAATATATATATATATAAAGGCTGACTGGGTTCTCCCTCGATTCTGCAATTCCATTTGCTAAGTGTATGTTAGAGAGAGGGGAACATTTTGGGGTGGGTCTGATAAGAAAGTGGTTGGTTGCTATTGGGCTGAATGTTGCGGAAAGAAGACGCATGGGGTTTTGCAAGTTAAAAAAATGATAGGGGAGGGGAGAGGGGCATGTTTGGCATTCATTTTGCTTTTCTTTCTCTCTTTTCCTGCTCATAATGCATTTTGAAACTTCAAAAATTTTGAAAAAAATCGAAAAATATATATTTTAAACATGTTGATCATTCTTTAGAAAATTTAAAGCAAGTAAAATGCAATAAACAAAATAAAATTCAAATAATGCAAATAAACCCCGCAAAATCTAGCAATGTAAATTAAAAACTCTACTCATAAAATTCAAAAAAAAAAACATAAAAATTGCATAATTTATTTGCCATAGTAAAGCAGCCAATCCAAATTAAATTCTGAAAATGTTATTATAATATTAAAAATAAAAATTTGAGACATTACATTTTTTACCTTAAAAAATGTATGAATGAGATAAAAATAAAGTAGTAGTTTCATTTTTTTAATTATCATGCAAAATTCAGATATGACAGATAAAAATAGACAGAGATAATAATTTATTTGACTTTAAGCGTGAATTAGATAATCAAAGAAGATATTGCAAGCCAAATATCAGCAGTATATGTAAGCATATAAACTCTACATATAACATATGCATTTTTCAGACAAGTAAACCCAAAAATTTGAACCACTCATTTGGTACTGATCAGAGCAATCCAGCTGATGAATAAAAGAAAATTTTGTGTATCTTCATTGAAAAAAACAATTTGAATAATTTATTGACAATAACACACACAATCAGTGTATGCTGATTAGATTTAGAAGTGGTTAATCAATTCAGGATTTGCTGAGATTTTAGAGCAACATTCTAGGCACTGATTGCCACTGTATTTTTCTGAATTATTTTAATTATTTCTCAATCATCATCGTCATGAAAGAAGGCAACTTAACTCACATTTAAAGGGCTAGGCCTGCAATGACAATGTATGAGATCCAGAACACTGGATGAGAGAGTTGCAGCAATGTTTACAATGTCTTTCTATGGGTCAAATGGGCAATGAGGCCAAATATTCTCACTATTTCGCAGATTATATGGGCTGAGACTGCAAACATTCTTGGCTTTAGGTAGGGGTCAATTACAGAATATATTCTGTCGATAAGTGCTTTAAGAAATGCAGCCGAAGATGGAAAATGTAAAGCAAAAAGAGCATAGAGAAAAGTATCCTTTCAAAATCAAATGGTAATTTTTTTTTGTTTCCAAAAATCAAGTGGTAAATTGAAAGGAGAAATGATGATGATCGTTATCATCATTTTCATGATTTTGGTACTTTTATCCCAAAGGAATAATGGGTGACTCACGTTTGCTTGGGAAGGGACCAATTTATTGGCCTCTAGTTCGATGCCACGTTTGGTTGTTGGGACCCTAATGTAAATGTAAAGCTTAATTACATTTTTATTTGTAATTATGAATTTCATAAAGTTTCACTTTAGCTTGTATATCAAAATGTCATCTCTTGATGGAGGCAATAAAATATATATATATATATATATATATGTAAAATATAAAAGAATTTAAAAATTTTTTTTATTAGAATGAGAATTAAATTAGTTAGCATATAAAAGAAAAGATAATATAAACTAATTTAGTATCTCAATTATGAATCTAAAGCAGTTTATTATTATTATTGTTATTATCAATTTAAATATACAAAAAGATATCTATTTTTTTATTTTTTTTAATAATCCCTTAAATAAACTAAAAAGGGCCAATAATATATAATATGATCAATAATATATAACAAATATAGACACGCGTTGCCTATTAATAAATGAATTTAATTTATTTAAATTTAATTTATTATAAATTTAATATATAAAATAAATAATAAAATTTATTTATTAAATATATATATTACATACGTTTATGTCAACCTTGTGTACTTGAATGCATAACGAAATAGGTGAGGTTGATACTGCGGATGCTGAGGCTTTTTGCAATGAAAGGGACAGAGGAGCTGTTTCAAAATCAAGATCTTTGCCAAGAAATTTTATATGCAGAGCTTTTTGTAATGAAAAGGACAGAGGAGGAGGTAGTTCAAAATCAAGATCTTTGCCAAGAAATTTTACATGCAGGGGGCTTTGCGCAATGAAAAGGACAGAGGAGGAGGTGGTTCAAAATCAAGATCTTTGCCAAGAAATTTTACATGCAGAGGCTTTGCGCAATGAAAAGGACAGAGGAGGTGGTTCAAAATCAAGATCTTTGCCAAGAAATTTTACGTGCAGAGGCTTTTTGCAATGAAAAGGACAGAGGAGGTGGTTCAAAATCAAGATATTTGCCTAGAAATTTCAAGTAGAAAACACTAGCGGCGTCAACCCACTAAGCTACATCAAACATACAAGGATCTGGAACATGTGGAAATTGAATTTTGGTTAGATTATGATATGAGTTAGGTCATAACTAAATATATAAACAGTCGCAGAATTACATATATCATGGAGAGTCACGGCCCTCAAAAATTTTGAAAATTAAAACTTTATTTCTAATTTTAATATATATTTAAAAAAAATTATTTATACCCTTAAAATTTTAAAAATTAAATTTGAGTGTATTTTTTAAAAAACTACCTCCAATATTCCTATTTTTGTATAAATTTTATTTATATTTTATATTATATAATTTTGATCTCTTAATATTTTTAATTTAGTTTTTATATTTTTAATAATATTTCATTTAATTTTCTTTTAACATTTATTTTTGACCTCTCAAAAATAAATTTCTAATTCCTCCTCTCTAGCATCATTTACACTAAATATCACAATCAATGGCAAATAAATTTAATCTATTTGATCTCTTCAAAAAAACATAATGGGAGAAAAATTTCAATTTGCAAACTTTTCAAATATTGAGAGTATATAATTTTAATTATGATAGAGTTTTGGATTTGGCCATAACAACTTTTATTGGCAATATAATAGCAATCTTTAATAAAGGAGAAATGAGCAAATGCATCAAGTGATGGAAAAAAATATATATATATTTACACTAAATCATCATTAGTCAATTTTTTTAAATCATTGTTTTATAATGAAACCTTTATGCTTGGTCAAATTTGAAAAGTTAATGATAAATTAAAATATATATAGTCACTGAAATTTTATTTGATTAATAAAATAAATTATTAATTTAAACTTTATTTTTAAATTTTTTATTTATTATATAAAATATATTTTATTTTTATTTTTATTTTTAATTAAAATTTATATTTAAAAAATATTTTTATTAATTAAAATATATTTTAATATCATAACATTATATTAGTTATATAAGGGGAACAATTTATTTTTCATAACATCTAACATATTTCAATTTGAAATTTCTAACTAGCATTTGATTTTTTTTTTTTGGGACATTCAAATATATCATAAGCTACTTATGGGTATTTTTTAATTATAATTATTATTTTTAATACCTTTTTAGTGGAAAATGTGAAACATAAACTTAGATATACATTAGGGAGACCTTTTGGCATGATTATAGATGAAATATATGTAAATAAAACTTAATGAACTATTATGTTAATCAAATAAAATTATAAAGATTATATTGTTAGTTATTGTTATTTTTTTTATGTAATTTAAATCCATTAGCTACAATTATGATAAATTATAAATATTTAAATATAATATAAAAAAATTAAAAAAATTAATTATAATTATGATTTAGTTTAAACGTTTTGCTTCTATTGTCCATTAAGCCTAAGTTTATACCAAAAGAGCAAAAATTATTAAATGGATGAGGGAAACGTGTTAAGTGACATTGCGACCATTTGAATTTTTAATATCATATATTCATATTTTTAACGATGAGAGTGTCCAAAAAAAAAAAATAGAGCGTTTTAAGTGACACACTTAAATATTTAATCATCTTATTTTAATAATTAATATATATATATATATATATATATATATATATATATATATATATATATATATATATATATAAAATTCATTTATTTTACTATTATCATTAATTAATATGTAAGCTTTTAATTTTTTTAATATATGTTACTAATAGTGAAAAGTTTGCATATTTCTATTTTTTTTAATTATATTTTTATCTTTACTACTAATTAACATATATTATGTAAAATTTATTGATTTATTATATTATTTATTTACATCGTGACTCTTTAATTTTTTAGACTGATTCATTATGAAATCAAAATATAAAATATATGATAAGATTCACTTATTAAATATATGAATTTTATATAATTATATATTAAATTAATAATAAATTAAATTTAGATAAATTTTTTTTGATAACATAATAATGATAAATAAAAAAGAAAAGCTAATTATGGTTTTTCATATGTACGCTCGTTCATTTTCTTTATATATTTCTTAGATAATAATAATAATAATAAAAGTGTTCATACTTACTCATAATTTTCATGCATTTTTGAGCAAAAATGCAATAATGAAAAATCACATAGAAAATTTCCAATCTCAAACTTGCAAATTATTTAGATAATTTTCTTAAATCATTGTTCACATTATTTTTCCTTTCTTTTTATATAAATAATTATGTGAAATTAATAAAAATAAAAATATAATGATATTTTATAATTTTATATAACAATAATAATATAAAAATTTTAAAAAAATCCGCAAACATCCAGTCAAACGTCTAGGACTAATAATTCTTCAGAATAAGAGATTAAGCACCGTAATCTTCTAGGGCCACTTGTGAGGCAAGGTTGGGTGCATGGCCTTTGTCTCATAGCTAAGGGACATGAACCAGCCACATTGTCCTGCAGAGGTGAATGTGATCAATGATTTATGCTTATCTAATAGACTTTATGTGTTCCCTTTTTTTTTCCTTTTTTGGTTAATTTTTAGCTATATAAACGCAAAGATGTATGGGCATATGTGCATGTTGAACAGCAGCAGCTTGTAAAGACTGGAACAGAGCAGAGAGAGGTGTAATGGGAGTACATCTGGCAAGAAAAAAGAAGTTGGAGATTGAAAAGAACAGCACAAATCTGATCTCAAACTTTCTAAAGTGGGAAGAGAATGAAATTTAGAGATGAACCACAAGCATTTCTCTTTTGTGAGGCTTATAGTACTCTTTTCCCTATTTGCTTTTGCTGTCTCTTTGTGTGCTTCTCTCTCTCTCTCTCTCTCTCTCTCATATTCATTGCTCTGTTAAAAGACTGGAGAAGCCCAAAATTCAACCGGAGTGGTAAAGTGTTACTTCACCCTTTTCTGCTCTTTCTGACTTCTCTGACTTTGCTCCATCATCTCCATTTCTTCTACTTCGGCTTTCCCATAATTGTCTGCATCTTTCTCCCTTTCTCTCTCTCCCTCTCTTGAATCTTGATGAGCTTATCTCTTCATTTATTCTCTTTTTATCTACCTCCACCCACTCATAAGTGGTAAAAATATGAAAAAACAATTGCTACCGTCTTTTCCTTTGATACTCTCACGCTTTCTCCAAAGCAACATGTCCTTGAAGCATGCTAGCCAATTTGAAGAAATTATCATGTAAGGAACTTTAACTACCTGCCTTATCATCTCAAGATTTGATTTTTATGGCTGTTTCTTTTTCTGTCTGATGATGCTTTTCCGCCCATCCTTTTTGTTGTTTTAATCTTTAATCTCTTCTCTTTTCAATTTTTTGGGGCATAAATTTACTTATTCTTCGCTATCAGCATTGGGTTGTTGTCGATTTTGCCTTCTGTTAAGGGTCTCAGAGTTTAGCAGAATTCTGGGTTTATCATGTGTTCTGCTACTTGAAGATGTGATTGTGGGATATTTGCTTTGTGGTCCAGTTTTTATACTTCTTGGTATGCTGATTTGAATTTCGATGTTTCTGGAGGAATGAAGGTTATTCTCACGCTGGCATGAAGGGGGAGTTTCTATTCTTATTGAAATGTACAAATTCTCTATTTGAACTAATTCATTGTTAAAATTTTCCCTACCTAGAAGTATTATCTTTTCATAATATAGCTAGTTTTCTTGTATTGGCTTCCCTAAGATGAAAGATGGTTTCAAGTTCCAGTATGGTGTGCCTTAAATTTATCCTATTCAGTAGATGTCTGGATGTAAGAGTTCTATTAGCTTGATAAGAGTGGATGTGAAGTTGTTAGTTTCACTGGGCTATTGATTTAGATGTCCTTGAACTAATACTGCCAATTACTGATAGAGTAATGGCTCTCTTTTGGAAGAACATTTATGATAGGAAATTATGGAGATTTTTTGCTATTTGCCTTTGTTATAAGTACTATTTCAGGGTTGTCTGCTCCATGGAAAAGGAGCCTGGTTACATTAGACTGATAGTGGTTGGAGAAGAATTTAGTTTAAAACATTAGTGTGTTCTGGTATGGACACATTCTTCATATTACTAGCTCATTGTCAGAAAGAAAGAGAGCACCTTTTAGTTGTTTCTCTGGCAAAAATTGTTTGGATTATCTGATTGCATTGGTGATCATAAGCTGGGTGCTGATAAGAATTAGTTCTGGATCTTGCACGTGCTTACTGATCTTAAGTTAGTAGCCCTGCAATTGGTTATTCTATTCTTAACTCTGAAGAAAAATATTTGAATTATAGTGACTATTGTGATGCTGGGTACCGTGCTCTTCTAGAACTTTTGTTGCCTGATATTTGGTCATTGCTGGATTTCACTTCCTTTTTTTCCCACTTGACGTGGCTTTTGGTGAGTCCTCTTACATGCAAATAAAATCTATGTTGTTTATGTAGACTGATGTTATTAGCCTGATTTCTTGTTTTGGGATAAAATTTCATTGTAGCCCATCATTGAGGAATTATTTTGTCCATCTTATGAACTTGTTATGTCACCAATTTATTGTTTTTAGAGTAAACCACCAATGCTGAAGCAATTGATTATCGAATGGGTCTACAAAACATATGCTATCAGTAACATCTTAGATTGTGAAGGCCTAAAGCTTGGTGGTGTAAATACAGTCTCTACTGTTATGTAGCAGGTTATATTCAAGTCTTCTGAGAATTACATAAGAAGGTTTGTGGTGCTTTGAATGGTATTATTGATCAATAACAAAAAGGTTCAAGTATAATATTTGTATGTTAGAGAATCGGTTTAATTTGTATGAGAGATGATTACTGGGATTAGGATACAAATGATAAAACATAAAACAACAATATGAAACAATAATGAATCAAGAAGGAAAGACTGAAAGAGAAGATTCTGTAATCATGTTTTGGCATGTTCCATGGAATTTACTTGAAATGATCTTGGGCATTATGTCTATGAGGATATATTACACTTCCAAATGGTTTGGCATGTTGTCATATGTGGAACTCAATGGGCTCATTGGTAGCTAAGGAAGTTGCCAAGGCGATTTTAAATACCTAATCTCATATTGAAAGAACAGTAAAGCATAGTGCTTGAGTAACCTACTAGTTGTTTCTTTGATCCTTGCTTTAATATTGGATTTGACAATTTATTATTGGTAGTTTAGCGATCTTTTGCTCCCTTTTCAGTCTGCTGATAACTTTTGCTTGTCACTGAACCACGGAGGCAGCTGATTGAGGTTTCTTTGCTCCACGTTTAAGTTTTCTTTAGGCTAGGATTTAAAGGTTGTCCTTTTGAACCAGTAGCTTCTCTGTTTCCTGCAAGATCAATGATGAGCCTATGTTCATTTTTGATTGCTCGTACAGAGGTTTTGACAAAATAATCGGATTGTTATATACTTCCACGGGGCTTTATTATGGCAACAGTTGTAATTTGATTCTTTTTCTTAAGGTCATATGGTAGCATAGCACTGAAGTATTTATGTATTTTATATCAGTCTATCCTTAAAGACATAGTCAATCATGAGCAATCACTTACGTTTTCACGTAAGTATCAAAGTTCACAAATTTTAACTTTTTCTTGCATGCCTTAATTGGGAGTGTGAGACAAAAATACTTTAATGGCAAAGGGCAAACAAAGCTTACAGGGACTAAGTTAGGAATCAAATAGCGCTCAAGTAGTTTGCTAAAAATATAAAAAGCCCGTGTCCAACCAGATTATAAGTGATCCTTACTGTTTTAATTTGCACGACTTCGAAAGCAGTTACATGACTGCAAGGAATTTCATCCCAGCCTGCTGGTGTACTGCGCTATGGCATGTGTCTTGAGTTAGATGATGGTGATCATTTACTTCTTTGACTGATTGTCTATTGGAAGAATTTGGCGCATCCTTCTTCTTTGCTCAAGTCCGAAATGTGGGTATGATCATGAGGTTTGCAGTTAGACATGAATATCCCAAGACCTAGAGAAATGATTTCTCTAATCATTTATGTTGTCATGGTCTACATTGTTATTGTAGGTATTTTTATTTGCCTAATTTTTTGTTTATGCTAGTATATTTTACTCTTGTTGCATGATCTACATTGTCCTCGTCTATCCGTGGTACATTCCCACTACCAAGGCAAATAACCTCATCCCTTGTGCTGCTGTGCATGCAGGTGAAGCATTAGTCATTCAGCTTCAGCAGCTTGTTTAATTTTTCCCCGATTCATATAGAGCAAAGTACTTTTGCTTTACGTGATCATGACATTGCAGAACTCCAAATTGGAATCTGAAAATGAGTCTGAAATCAGCAGCAAAGTAGCATCCAATGTATCTTTGCAAGAACCATCGCCTGATCCTTCCAAGGACAACAGCACCCCGGCTTCCTCTCTCACAGAACTTGCTAAGCTTCAAAAACAACAGGGTCCAATACCAGTTTCCCTCGACCTATCACTTACCTTTAACTCCAATGACATCAAGTTGAAAGGCACAGGTGAGACTAGCAATGAAGTAGCTGCCCCTTCTCCAGCTGAAACCATCCCCAGAGTTTTCACATGCAATTACTGCAGGCGCAAGTTCTACAGCTCACAGGCACTTGGTGGCCACCAAAATGCGCATAAGAGGGAACGAACAATGGCTAAGCGTGCAATGCGTATGGGAATATTTTCAGATAGGTACGCAAGCTTGGCATCTCTGCCACTTCAAGGTTCTGCATTTAGGTCCCTTGGGATCAAAGCTCATTCTGCAATGCATCAGAATATCATACCATCACAAAAGCCTCCAGGTACAAGAGGTGGAGCTAGATTTGTGCAAGGCTATTATGGGATGCCAGTATTCATGGAAGATGATGATGTTAGCTTGCATTGGCGTGGAAGTTTTAGGCAGGTGGGTGGATCAATTGGTGGTAACTCAGAGTTAGAGTTGGCTCAATGTCCAAATATGAATATTGTAGGAATGGCACCACAGCAAAGGACAGATTCATCTGCACCAGATCTTACCTTGAAGCTCTGAATTTTGTATTTTCTTATTGAATTTATGATTTAGACATGCTACTCATAATAATCTTTGCTTTGTACAGTGAGAAATGCATTGGCAAGAGGGCTGAGAATTAATTTTCCTTTAGAACAATCTTCTTCTTTTTCCTATATTAATTCTTATTTGTACTTCGCATTACTAATGGTGTTGGGCAAGAGATTCTGGAGGATTTAATTAATATCTAATGTTAATTATAATAAAGCCTAATGAAATATAATGTAATAATCATTGTTGTCAGAATCATATTGGCTGCTATTGTTCTTAAGAGATTATTAATTTTATTATATATATAATATTTATTTAATAATATATTGATTAAATTCCAATTTAATTTTACTTAAATTATATACCACTTAATTATTTATTTTCACTAATTTAATGATGGGACTAAATTGAAAACCTTAATAACATTGAATTCCATCAAGTTTCAACTAATATTAAATTAATTATATTTCAACAAATTGAAAGAATTTATCAGAAGCTTTTCGGTCTATGGTAAGTGGGCTTTCGAATGGGTCGGATTGTTGACCAAAAGGCCAAACCCGATTGGTAGAGCTCAGGGTTTTAGTCTGTTCAATAGTATATTAACACTCTAGTTCTGAGCTCCGACCTCGAAGGGTTTTACTGAAATCAATCCATCGTTCTGAGGTACCCTCTTTTACGAATTTTTAAATTTCATGAAATCAATTGATCCTTACTTTTAATTTTTTTTTTATCAATTTCTTTGCATTTCTAAAATTGCTACGATTTCATTTAATTTTGAAAGTTTCATTTTGGTTGCCGAGAAAGCTGATGAGAATTAAAGAAATCGTACCAGGCAGGTTGTGATTTTTTTTTTCCATAGCCAAATATTCTCTTAATCAAGAGCTAATCGTGGTGTAAAATAAGAATTTTTAGCTAATTATGTTGGTCCTTGCGGAGGACTTTAGTTATTTATGTTTTAAGCGTCTTCTTCATTCGGCTGCTTCATTTTGTGCCTCAGATTCACGAAGAAAGAGGAAAATCAATAGCTAACCGTAGTCCAGAATCCAGAGCGAGCTAGAAAATATTGAAATGGCATTTAGAGGGAAGGAGATGATGAAGAAAGTACTGAAAAAGGTAGGAGAGAACAATTTTACACCTGGAGTTAAGGAATCTCTGAAGAAATCCATACCTGATAGCAGGGTCGTTATGGGCCGAGCCAAGCGTGGCCTTTTTGCCGGCCGCCATATCCAGTTCGGCAATCGCATTAGTGAAGATGGTGGTAACAAGTTCGTTCTCTGTCTGTCTTCGTTGTATTGCATTTTTATTAATTGCAACTTTTTTCAGGGAAATTGGGAGTTCATATTTTTGGGTTTTGAAGAATATCTGATCTTGTGATGATGGTGAATTGACGTATGGCTCATTGAGAATTCCTGTCATGCTTTTTAATTTTGTGGATGCTGGTGTTTGCAATCATGTTATTCGCTTTGAAATGATGTTGATTGCCAAGCTTGTTAGTTTGCGTGTGGTCATTTATTATCTTCCCTTTGCATGAAGTATCATATGATGTTGCTACTGATGGATATAGTTTTGGAGTTATAATGAGAAACGCTAAAAATTTCTTTTTGAAAAGATGCGCATGATCTTTGGTTCAGTGTAGTGGGATAATGCAATGGAGATTATGCATGTAAGAAAACTTTTGAACTGTCAGCACTCTTATATCTTTGAATGAGATGTAAAGAAACATTCTGGATTTTGATATAGTAATGCAACATCATTTGGTTAGCTAGAGTTCAGAAGCAAAACTGCTGCATACATAAGCAAACAGACCAATGTAATAAATGAATGATATGGCGGGGTTATTATCAGAAAAGGTGATGTTGAAAATGTTTATATGTTTAGACAAGTCAATAAAGCTTATAGAAACTTCTAATTGTCCTTGTCCAACCAAAGAATTTAATCCATGATCATGAGGTGAGCTATTGTTTGCTAATTCCCTAATTCTCTTTAAATATGGTTTTTTTTTTTAGCATTTCTTGTTCGATATGAGGTATAGATGAATGTTATTAGATTAAATGCCAAATTGCTGTTCCACATTCAGCGATTTGATCTTTAACAGAGCTGACTTGCATTCGAATGATGCTGTACTATTTTTTATTGTCATATAATAAAGATTATATGTAGTATGGAAAGCTAAGTAGATAACTAACAGGTTTAGGGCATACCTGTCAATGTCATGATTTTCTGTTGTTGTGGCTGGGTTGGTACAAAGTTTTTATTCTAAACACAACAGTATTAGATAATGTCGGATGTTTGGAATCTATTTACTGTTGCTGGCGTGAGTCACATGAAAAGATTTATTGCTTGTTGTTCATGTTTCAAAATTTGAAGTGCATTTTGTGTGTCTGTGAATTGTGATGACAGGTCAAGGAGAACTTGGAAGCCAAATGTCCAGGAGAAGAGGCTGTTTAGCTACATCTTAGACCGCCACATTAGAGTCAAAGTTACTACTCATGCCCTTCGTTGCATAGACAAGGCAGGAGGGATCGATGAGTACCTTCTGAAGACTCCTTACCAGAAAATGGACACAGAAATGGGCCTCTTCTGGAAAGCTAAGATTGAAAAGATGTATGAAGAGCTTGGGAAGATGGAGGTAGCCTTCTTTTCGCCTGAAGATGAAGCCAAGCTTGAGCAGGGTTTCAAAGATTTAAAACTATCTGAGCGGGAGGCTCGTAAGCAGTTCAGACAACAGATGTACGCCACAATGGCCAAACAGAAGCAAGCGGACGAGGGAAGAAGCTATATTAGTTTCGTCTTAGCAAGCTCTGATGATTATCCTGAAAAGATAGTGGCTAACTATTGAGTTTAAACCTCGTTAATTAGCCTGGGGATGTTGGTCAAATTTTTGCCTAGTCTGAAGTTTTTGTTTGTTCATCTGTAATGTGTTTTAATATTGGAATTTTTAGTGATTAGAATATGGAGTCTGGCCAAAAAGCTTTTATGCTAATATAGGCAATTAGAAATCCCTGTAAAATTTTCTTTGCAAGTGCTTGCAATTATTAGTTAAGATAATTGTGGCAGAATTCCTTCTAGATCCAAGTTCAACTTTGGTGAATCAACTTTGCTGCCTGTCCACTGATTATTTTAAAGAATGGAGATAAAATAACCAGCCATTCAATGTATGAATTTGACAATTTAAGATGATGAAAGTCATGACTCTTCTCTTCATCTTCTTTCCACTCCTTTCTGTATTTTTTTTATTTTGTCATCGATCGGCAATCTCATCAAGCTGGTTATACGACTGTATCAGGAACTGGTCATATTTCAACATTTACAGCGCTATCTCGGACCTGGATTATGAGCCCAACTACTGTTTTTTAGCCTCAAGGACCAAACTCTTCGAAAAGTAAAAGAAGGACAAGTCCAGTGGACAACCTGGATTTCATTATTTTATTATTTTTTTCAGGATTCCCGGATTTGATTTAATGTCAGCCTTTTTTTTTATAAATAATTCTGTTTATATATAAATGTTTTAATATTTTTACTTCATTATCAGAAAAATATTTTTTTATTAATATATTTTCTTAAATATTTCAAATATTAAAAAATAATAAACAGATCGTTAATTTGTTAAAATAAATTCCTTGTTCGCCTATCATTCCACATTGTCTTTTTTAATTTTGATTTCACATTGTCCACTTTTAGGATTTGAGACGCGTTTATATTTTAAGGTTGAGTTGGACTTTTTATTTTAACACAAAATCAATCTTATCATCACATATTCATTTACATTTGAGAAGGCTCATGTTATTCTAAATGCCTGACACCTGTCATGTTATTTTAATAAAAAAATTATTTAATATATTTAAGGCATTAAATTTTAACATTCTTCACACTCACATAAATTTAAAATTTTTTATATATATATATATATAAATTCTAAATCCATTTAATTAATTATATAATTTACCTTATTTTATGTAGGAAAGTTGCACATGATTGGGTGGGTAATATATGCTCTTCCATAAATCATTGGCCAGAACCAAAAAGAAAAAGAAAAAGAAAAAGAAAAAGAAAAAGAAAAAACAGTGACTTTTCATTACAAGGAACTTTAAGGGCATTCTAGTACTCAAAATTTGCACGCAGAAAGCCAATTACTTTACATCAAAGCGTCCTTTCCAGTGTTAGAAAGATTCTCAGTGACAAAATTGTTAGCTTTTTTCTTAAACCAAAATTTGAGTAGGAAATGATGAAAAAAAAAAAACATTATTTTCTGAATTAATAAATAAAGTGGAATATTTTTTTTTAATTATTTAGTACAATGGAACAGAAAAAATACAGAATATTAAATTAAACAAAGTTATCATGAACACTAACAACCATGTCTTATTTATATCTTTGTCAAGATCCATCCCTGTCTATGTTTCTGTGATATTGGATTTATGCTGCCATTTCAAATGTTGTCTTAAAACTCTTTACCCTTAAACTGGGGTCAATGTTCAAATCAAGCGTAAACATTTGTCCCTAGCAATCCACTCTTATGGCCGGCCTCTAAGTCTAAACTAGAACAATGGTTTTATCATTCTCATTGGTGCTTAACAATCAAAAATTTCAAAATATTGAAAAAAGAGAAATAACTTTTTCAATAATTGGACCTATAAATTTACGACTTAGTATTATTTAGTTTGATTTGATTTAATAAGTAAATATATATTACAAAATTAAATTTAAATCTTTACTTTTTTAATCTCTCCTACATAATATTTAGCAGCAATATCAAGAATATTAATTTCAAGATCATTATTTTTCTTACACCTTGTTTGAAGATGAGAAAAAGGCAGAGAAAAGAAAATAAATAAGGGAAAAATGAATTGAAATTGATACTTTTCTTTATTTGAAAATGAAGATAAAATAAAGGGAGGAGGAAAAATAACTCTTATTTTTTTCTTGTTATTTTCTCTCTAATTTTAAGAGAAAATAATAAAAGTATGAGATTATAAATTAAAATGATAAAATTATCCTCTTTTAAAGTTTTTTTTTAAATATATGAGATAAAATTATAAATTTATCATATTTTTCTTTCTTCTTTTTATTTTTTTCCCTTTTTATTTATACAAGAGAAAAAATATATATATATTTTTTATTTTTTACTCTTTATTTTTTTTTAACTTAAAAGATTTATCAAACAAAGTGTTAATGTCATTGTCAATTGTCAAGATGAGAAAGGCAATGATCAATTGAATTATGCAAAGAATCCAACGCGTTTCTTGATAATAATAAATAATTTTAAGTCATAATTTTTTTTTAATCAGAAAAAAAAAATTAAATGTCAAGTCACCATCTAATTACAATATGATTTTCCATTTAACAAACTAATTGATATAGCTTAATAGCTTTTACCTAATACCTATCTATATATATATTTTTACGATGAAAATTGGACTCTTCCAGTGTAAATGTCAAAAATGGAAATCAAAAGCTTGAAATATTAATACTTTGAAACTTGGAAGAATTTTTTTTTACCGAAGAAGATAAACGCATACACATAGAAATATGAGAATTATTGTCCCAATACTCATATTCAATCCATTATTGATTGGAAGTAATCTTAATACATGTCTATAAACTCCTTCACATACGTATTCACAATCGATGTAAGAGCTCAAAAGCTCAATTCCAAAGACCCTCCACATGAAATTTAGAAGAATAATAATTAAGAAATTGTAACTCATCATAGTTCTTATGTCAACAGTGATATTGATATCATTTCTGTCATTACTTGTGGAATAACTTCTGTTAATGGGTTAATTTTGGATTAGGATGAAATCAACGAAAATGGTAACCAATTTGTTCAAATTTATGGAATTCTCTCCCAAACCAAAATCTTCAACGAAAATTTGTTTTTGGTTGGAGAAATTAAAGAAAAAAAAATTAAAAAATAATATATTACATATTCATATAAAAATTAATTACATCATGAACTGGATGCAAATAATAACTTATCAAAAGGGGCTGATGGGAATGTTTCGAAGCATCTTTGTGGGGGGAGCAGACATGAAAGCTGGAATTGAGATTGGCAAGAAAAATCGCTGGACGCGGCTGCTTTCAATTTGATCAGAAGATTCAATGGCTATGACATGCAAGGCCACAAATCTTGACTTTTTCTGTCCTTGCCAAGAAAAATCATGCCTTACTATCATTTCCCATCGTTTTTCGCTTTTGTCACATTCACATTTTCGTTCATCAATTTTAGTACACAAATACTCGCTTTTTTAGTATAATTGATCATTTGTTTTTGACATGTATGATTTATTTTCTCTATTTTTATGAAAAATCAATCAAATTTTAAAATATTTTTATTAATAAAATAATCCTGTTAAAATTCATTATTAGTGACAGAGAAGATAACGCTCAAGCTTCCCCCTTAAATATTGCATGAGCCATGGGGCGTGGACCAGAAGAATGTCTTTGACCCAAGTCTCCAAACCCTCAATAAAAAAATATATTATTATTACTTTATTAAAAATTAATTTATTTTTATTTATTTAACTATTTTAATATTCTAATTTTAAATATATATAATATAGAAACATAAATACCTATTTTTTTAAAGATATGATTGTAATGGCACTCGCAATGATTGAGAAAAAGAAAAAAAGGATGAATAGATGAATAGATTGCAAATGGTTTCAAAAATAATAAGAACAAAAAGGTCCCTACATTGACTGTGTCGAACTAAATTGGAGTGAGCGACATTCAACGAAACAACCGTGTTTTTTGAACAGTTCTGCCTCACTCTTACAACCCGTGTCTATTTCAGTTTCAATTCTGCGATTCTTGTCCACACAGGACTTTTGAGTCGGACGGATCACTGGGACCATTTTCTCATAATTTTAGTTCGATTTGAATTAAAATAATATAATAATTAAAATTCTTTTCTTCAATTTTTTTTATTAAAATAAACATTTAAATCAGATTGAATTGCCGAGTCCAACCATTACTATTTAATGTAATTTAATTTATGGTTTGATAAAGAGAATTTGAGCCGCATCTTTAATGATGGCTATTCCAAACTATTTCAAAATCGCCAACATCTCAAATTCAAGTTTAACCAATCCGATTTTAATTTGTACCGATTTAATTCTAATTCTGTTCACCGTTTTTACCCACGCCAACTAGATGAGTAAAAAAAGCATAGAACCATTAAAAATGAAAATATTCCAAGACCATGGGAGGAAATGGATGGGTAAGTGACGATGTGTGTATTAGAAATGTTCATAGCAGAAATTGAGGTGGGACTTATGAGTCTGTCAAGTGGATGACTTAGGTGCAAATGACAGCTTTGTCTTAAATTATAAAAAAAAAAAAAAAAAAAAGGTGACCGTTAACTAGCCATAAACTGCTTCACCAAGAAAACAAAGACCAGTCCACCTGACCTAATTTATACGGCCTCGCTTTTCTTTCCTAGTATTTGAAGAGAACAGAGGAGGGAAGAAAAAAAGAGAGTAGGTTTGGTGTATCCTTTGGGCTGTGAAGTTAGTCATTGTGAAAAAGAAAAAGACCAGCGGCGTTTTTTTCTCTGTAACTCCAATGGGGTTATAACTGTAATCTCGTGTTCTAGGCGAGAAACAAGAAAAAGGTATCGCCGTTTTTGTTATTCGTGTAAACGCTTTGAAATTCCAGCCGTTGTCCAGAGACAGAGGCAGAGACAGAGACAGAGAGAGTTTTCTGTAGTTGCACTAGAGATTCAAGAATCAACCCAACATGAATTGAAGTGAAAACCCACCCCCAGGTTCTTCCAAATTTTCCGTTTTGCCCAAACTTGTTTTTTTTGGTTTTTGTTCTTCTCTCTCCTCTCCTGGTAAGTCTCTCTTCCTCTGTCTTTGAAAGACGACCATGTTTGGAGAGAAAGATCATCATCTCTCCAACGGTGAGGCAGAGAGCTCACGTAACCACGCTAACTCAAAAGAGAAAATTAGTTTGTCTCACAAGGGGATTGATTTTCTCGCGGAGTCGAAGATGGGTTTTGATGGGTTTGCCTCAAAACCTCAGGAGCTGACTCTTAGCTACCTTTGTGAAAATCCCAAACTGGGTTTCACTCAAAAGGGCAAAGAAGTGATCTTTTCAGAGAATTCAAATCAAGATGAGAAATGGGTAGAGAGAGATTTCATGAATCTGAGTGAAACCAAATCCAATTCATCTTCAAAAAGGGAAGTTCAAGAAGAAGAAGATATTGGGAGGGAGAATTCCTCCAGAGATAAGAAGCCAAAGCTAGAAAGTACTTTAAATCTTTCTCTAGCTTTGCCTGATGTATCTCTCTCACTAACTGCATCAAATGCATTGCAAAATGCTGAGCCCGTGGTTAAGCCAAAGCCTAGCAGGAGCATACAGTCCTTAGGTGCCGCACCATCAAATAACAACACACAGACAACCTGTTCTAACGATTTCACCACAGCTTCACTTTCCTACTCGTATTCTCACCCATTTTCACACAATCCTAGTTGCTCCTTGACCCGTAATTCAACTGAGAACTATGATTATTCTGTAGGAAGGGATGATCAAATTTGGTGTGGAGGAGAAGGGACTAATGGATCGGTTCATAGTCGGTTCAGGCCTATTGGAGATGGGCTTGTTGCTTTGAACAATAACAATCATGGCGGCGGTGGCAATGGAGGATTTTCCATGATGCAGGGTCATCGTGTAACGAATAAGGATTCGTGTAATAACAGTCTCTATAGAACTACTAGTTCTGAAAATCTTTCGTTTTTCCCATCTGAATTGCCCGCTAGGCCACGTTTAGACGCTCATTCAGGTGATTCTAGGAGAAGGGATTCGGAGAATATGAGAGGTATGGAGGGTATAGATGGAGGAGGAAAGGCAGGAAAGCTCTCTAGACCGGAGAGAATTCTTCGTGAAATTGTATCGGAGTCTATTCCCGTTATGGCTCAGATAATTCAGGAGCTGGCCGAAGAAACATTAGAATCGACCAAGGAGTACTTAAATAATCTTATTGGGATGCCTGAAAAGAGAGAAGAGTTAGTAGGTCTTCAAAACCGGCTTGAGAGAAGATCTGATCTTTCTAAGGAGGCTCTTTCCAAGTGCCAAAAGGACCAGCTAGAGATTTTGGTTGCAGTGAAAATGGGGCTGGCAAGTTTTATATCTGGGAAAGTTAAGCTTCCTCCAAATGAATTGGTGGAAATTTTCTTGTATATGAGGTGTAGAAATGTGAATTGCAAGAGTATATTGCCCGTTGATGATTGTGACTGTAAGTTTTGCAGTGCAAACAAGGGATTTTGCAGCTCCTGCATGTGTCCAGTTTGTATGAATTTTGACTGTGCTAATAACACTTGCAGTTGGGTTGGGTGTGATGTTTGTTCCCATTGGTGTCATGCTGCTTGTGGTATTCAAAAAAATCTCATTAGTCCAGGTCCTAGCTTGAAGGGGCCAAAAGGGACTACAGAGATGCAATTTCACTGCATTGGGTGTAATCATGCTTCAGAAATGTTTGGATTTGTGAAGGATGTGTTTGTGTGCTGTGCAAAGGATTGGGGTCTAGAAACCCTAGTCAGAGAACTTGACTGTGTGAGGAAGATTTTCAAAGGAAGTGATGATTTTAAAGGCAAGGAGTTGCATGTTAAAGCGGAGGAGTTGCTCTCCAAGCTTGAGAATAAAATTATATTTCCTTCGGATGCCTGTAACATCATTATTCAGTTCTTCAACTGTAAGTCCCCTAACTTTGAACTTCTGCATTTTCCATGCATTTTGCAATTTGCAGTCTTTTTCTTGTTGCTTGAATTATGACTTTATCCTAATCTGCAGAAATCAGAATTCCTTTGTTGTGATACAGACCTCTGATATATGAAACTTAGAATTTCGTGAACAACGTATGATATGTACTTGATTTTTCTGTTGCCATTCTCCTTGTGGAGGGAGGTTTGTTGCTTAAACGTGCATATTTATTTTGGTCAAGTAACTCCTTAAGGTAGGAACCATCTGTTTCTCTAAGGCTAGGAATCAATATTAAATCTGCCAAATTGAATCAGATGGGAAATGAAGCTCGATTATTGGGTTCAGTGAGATATTGATGCAGTTGTTAGTTGCTGAATTGCTGAAATCAAAACAAGGGAATGAAGCACACATAGCTGGTATAAATGATATTAACACGAAGAAACTTCAAATGCTTTAATTGTAAATAGATGATATGACATTAAAAGCCAATCAATGAATCTGAAACATCTGCAGTGTTAAGTTCACAAAGTGTGGGGACCACTAACGACATCGAGATTGTCTGGTGCAACTGTTATGTATTCTAACTGTTGATCACGGTAGGTACCCTGTGGGTCCCACCATGATCAACCGTACGAGTGCATTTGTTGTGCATACAACAGTTGCACCATAAATCACTCCAAAGACAGAGTTGGGAGCATTAGCATGACTGAAATGAGTACATTTGATTAGTGATTTTTACAGGCTGGGAATGGGAACCTCATTGCAACCAAAAGCCTAATGAGATGAAACAAATTCCAAATACATGATGAGTTAAATCCCAAAGTTCTAGTCCACATTTTCCCATTCATTGTTGGAGCTTCTGTCAGTCTTTCCTGGCTTATTCAGCCATTAGATGGGCCAAACTAGGCTACAAGGATAATGAAATATGTGATCAACTGAAATAATCAGTTCGACTAATTTTAAGTTGTTGTCTCTATCTGTTTGACACAAGAGATTTTCTTATTTCAATTGGATTACACCAAGATTCAGCTGAAAGCCCTTACCTTTTTACATTAGTTTTAGATGAATTGACGAAACACATACAAGAGAGTATCCCTTGGTGCATAATGTTTGCAAATGATATAGTTCTGATAGATGAGACGCGAGAAGGAGTCAATAGAAAGTTGGAGCTTTGGAGAAGTACTCTAGAGTCAAAGGGTTTTAAGTTAAGTATAACGAAAACAGAATGCATGTATTGCAAGTTCAGTGAAGGCCGAACTGGTGATAGGGAATGAGCTAGTTTGAATGGAGTGTTATTGCCTTAAAGTAATCACTTTAAATATCTCGGCTCAATCCTTCGAGTAGATGGGGGATGTGAGGAGGATGTTAGTCAGCCGAACCCAAATTCTTGGGATAAAGGCTTAGTTGAGTTGAGTTGAGTTGAGTTGAGTTGAGTTGAGTTGAGTCTCCATCTGTTTGACCAGGTAAATCTCCTTAGATGTCAATGGATTGAGGTCAAGGTAATTTGAAAATGGGAGAGTACAATGTTTTTATAGTAAGTTTATTTTTTCGGCATACTAGTCAACCATATGAGGACATAACCTGGGGTTTTTAGTATAGGTGGGTTAATAAATTGTCCAGCATTGTTAACCCAGACAATCCTGTTAGGATTAACCAATAGAAATATTTGGTTTCAATTGTGAATGGGTTCCTTATGAAGTGCTTTCCTATTCGGTTTTCCAACATTTATAGAGCTCACAGGTAATTGCATACTTATTTAGCTCCTAGGATCTCTCTAATTGGAGGTAAGCGTGTAATCTAGTTTAGCTAAAAGCTAGTGTTTATGTGATGGACACTGTATATATAATGGACCCTTGAAACTCAAGCTTGTTTGTGATATTGCATAATGGAAAATGCTCAAGGTGAGCCAATCCTGGTTAAAAACTGCTAGTGGAGGAAGGCTTCTTACAGATGATAGAAATAGGGCTAAAGAGAGGTGCCAAAGGGAATTGACAGTGTTGGGTTATTCCTGATTTTGTCAGTTTGCCTATTTTGGGAAGTTCACGTTCATGCTTCCTACGGCTCAAGTATGGTTCAAAATATTTTTAGATGGAAGCAAATCTTGGATGGGTAAATGGTTCTTCCATAGTGTTGCTAAATATAGCTCAGCAACTAACACTTCTTTGTCCATCAGTTATTTCCTGTCTGGAGATCACAAATAATATGTTTGATCTGATAGTTCTAGGCATGCATGAACTTGATTTATAAAGTGCACCAGGATGTCATGCATTGTAGGATCCCAGATGTCACAGTTCATCTGGGTTGATGATACACTTGAAATGCAATCTAAAGAGAACTCCGGACAAACATCATCCCTGATCTCCATGGTGCTTGACCTGTTAAATTTTGAGCAAAAATATGGTCAGATTTGGTCAGAATGTTGTGTGCTTGTGTATTCCTATATTTTTTGCCACTGGCGGAGCAGGGGGCGGGGGAGGTAAAGATATCATGTTCAGATAAATGAATATTATTATGGGTGATGAGCAACTGTTCATGATAATCCACCTGATATTGGATCGGAGTGGATGGCGTTGTTGACCACACTCTTGATGAATCGAGTAATTTTCCCCTGATGGCCATACATGCCCTATAATTTTTGCTGGATCTCTTGCCTTAACTAGGAAATGCAATCTTCCTGATTGGTTGCGTTTCCTTTATGTTAATCAATCACCATTTGGTTTTCACTGGACTGCCTACTTCACCTGACATCCTATAATTTTCATGGTGACTCCTTTATTTATTTTAAAATTTTGAATCGCATTATGTATCAACATCTGGTTCTTAATGTTTTATTCTTTTCTTCTTTGAAATTTTAGATGCAGATAGTATTTCTGATTTTCCTGCTTCCAGTGTATCTGCAAAAGAATTGATGCCAACTGAAGCTAGTCTTAGAAAAGATGATGCACCTTTACCACCAGCTACTTCTCTTCCCCCAAAATACGCTTTCTACAATATGAACTCTTCAAGTGGCCGGCGTGATTCACTATCAAATGATCACCACCGAAATAACCTCAAGGCTGCACTCCTTGGCAACTTGAAAATCAATGATGAGTTTCAGTTTGGAAAGACATCAAAGAAAGATGGAATTGAGAGCTTAGAAAGCATTGTACGAATTAAAGAAGCAGAAGCCAGAATGTTCCAGAGCAAGGCAGATGAAGCACAAAGAGAGGCAGAAGGCTACCGGCGGATGATTCGGGCGAACTCTGAGAAGTTGGAGGAAGAGTATGCAGAAAAGCTTGCGAAACTGTGTTTGCAGGAGACTGAGGAAAGGCGGAGGAAAAAATTGGAAGAACTGAAGGCTTTAGAAAATTCACATTCTGATTACTACAACATGAAGTTAAGAATGCAAGCTGAGATTGCTGGTTTGCTGGAGAGAATGGAGGCCACAAAACAGCAATGGGTGTAATTTAATCCTATTTTCCCCTTTCTTTTCTTTTATTTTTGTTGACAGAGATTAACTTATAGTGTGTAATTTGTTTACATCTTCACCAACCAACAACTTAATCGTGTTTCTCCGAATGCTAAAAGGCATGGTTTTTTCAGTTGCAAAATTCAAGCTTTGGAAGTTCATGGCTTTATTGGAAAGAGCAATGAAAAACCAGAAAGAAAAAAAATGGTTGTTTGTATATTTCAATTTGTTTTTATATTGTTGGATTTCATAGGACATCAAATGTGACAAAAATGGGTGCATGTGCACAAAAGGGTAGGTGAATTATAGGGTTAAGGTAATAAAAAATGGCAAATCCTGACATTGCTGTATGGAAGCTAGGAGATTTAGCCAATATCCTGTCCTAGTCTCTGCTTTTGATCTCCGTTCATATTCTATTCAATGGATTCATGCCTGGTTCCTGGACCACAAATGTCAAGTATTACCTGTACTAGTTGCTGCTATAATGTATGAATATTATAATACATGATTCTGCATATAACAATAGAAAATGGACATATTCTCCTGTACAATATAGTATATGTTTATTCTTTTTCTGCTCCTTGTGAAAGGAACATAAGAAGTGATTGGCACCATTGAAGATATTCTGCAAGAAAATTGTGATGGAAGGATAAAGGTGTTTCAACAGCAATTTGGCTTTGACTAGAAAATAATGATGTCTTGGGACCATTAAAAATTGCCTGTGATGGTGGATATTGTATCATTAGTGCTGTGGTGTCAAATTGCACTTTGACATTATGACTCAGT
Source organism: Hevea brasiliensis (assembly GCF_030052815.1). Lineage (NCBI taxonomy): Eukaryota > Viridiplantae > Streptophyta > Magnoliopsida > Malpighiales > Euphorbiaceae > Hevea > Hevea brasiliensis. The sequence continues at coordinate 42,306,091 of NC_079510.1, read as the reverse complement.
GGGCCCACACACCACTATTGCCATGAACCTTAATTACTTTCAAAATACAAGAAAGAAGATGAAAATAACAGTAACAAGTTTTAAAATTACAAACTAATGAGCATAAAAACACATGTTAGTTGATAATATATTATAATCAGTGAAATTATAAAATCTAAAATCAATTTTCTGCTATTGTAAATTAATCAATAAATTATAAACCCCCTTTTATTATTAAGTGAACAAAGATGCCACAAACAAATGGTTACAAGAATTTTTCTCTCTTTTCTTTTTTTGGCTAGATCAAAGGAGCCAGGGAGATTGAAGAGATCTCAAAATTGGATGGATATATCTGATGATCAGTATCCTCGAGGAAGGACACTACTAAGGCCAACACCAACTGCAAATAGAACAAGCAAGAGTCCTGTGAAGTTCATTATAAGCCCTTCTTGGTTTAAGCTATAGAACCTTTGAATCAGACCAGTCTGGGCTGTGCAAATAGCAAGAAAGAATATAAACGTTCCACCAAAAACATGCCATGGCATATATGAGGTTCTTGCTGACATTTCTGCTCTAGGGAACACAAAAGAGAAGAAACCTAACACCCACTGCAAACAAATCATACAAGATTTGGTTAATCTGTTTCTTAAATCAAATATCAATTAAGATTTTGAACACATTAAAGTGCATAGAAAATTAATTACCTGTAGACCAAATAGGCATATGGTAATCATGCCTAGCCAGGAATGTAAGGTAACCATATCTTTATCTTCAATCTCATGCTTAAACTTAAAAGCTGCATAGACCCCTACAACTCCAGCCACGAGTGCTATCAGATGCAATGTTAAGTGAACTGCCTTTTGCACCTTCCTTTTTGCTGGAATTGTCTTGTATGCCATAATAGCTGCCTCAAATGAAATATTGATAATCCTTATAAATTTATAATTAGATAAAATTTAATTAGGATCATTTCTTACCTTCTCCTGCTACAAGTATGAATCCAACTATCATTAGAAACGTGTGCACCTGTGCATTGGAGAAGAAACATGCAAGGGACAAGAAAACGTAATTAGTTAAACCCTTGGACTCCTGCAATACTAAGCAAGCTACTCAAATTTGTTCATGAAACTTACATTCAAAATCTTGATTTTGTTAAGTGATTTGAAAGCAAAGCCTTCCTCAAAGTGTAGGAGCCAAACAAGCACAAGGGTTGCCACAGCTACAACTATCAAATGTGCAAGCATGGTTACTGGGGTAGCAGAGACTTGGTAACTGCGACTTTTTGGTGGCATTGCAATCTTGCAACTCTATAGCTTCTGTCTCAAGGCAAAAGACAGCTAACTAGAGAGGGAGAGAGAGAGGAAAAGGAGTAGTTGCAGGTTTATATGAGTCTTGATTTGGGTGATGATGATTTAGTAATATTGGAAAGAACAAAGTGATGCATTTGTTTCTATTAGCTAGAATGGTGTGTAAAATTATTTTCTGGCCAGTTATTCCAAAATTTTGTTATTTGATATGTGCTAAGAAAGCTTACAAGAAAAAACGCTATCAAATTGGAATAAGCCCTCCGGCCGGCAGGAAAATCTTTGGGTGGCAACTGCAATAAGGTTGAGGAGATTGAGATTTGAGAGCTTTTTTGCTGGATTTGGTTTTGAAAGTCCTCCAATCATACCTTTGCCTACTAGGCTTGTCAAAGCATTGGTCTGATACATTCAGAGAGTTTGAATTTTCTCATATTGGCATGATGCATATACCTTTAAAAATAGAATCTTAAGTAGGAAAAAAAATCTTAATTAATGATGTCGCAACGGGATTTTGCGGTCGCCCGGACGATCACTCACCGAAGTGGGAAAAGTGAGGAGTCGCCACCTTAGTTTTGAGGGAAACTAAAGAAAACCATTTAGGGAGTTAAATTAAAAATGAAACCACTTCAAAACAGAGATTCTAGGTTCGGGGTCCATTAACGGGTGGGGAAGGTGTTAGGCACCCCACCTCGTCCCTTAACAAGGGTAAGTAGATTTAATTTTGTGTCATTTATAAATTAGTTAGAAGGGCTATAGTGGGAATGTTAATCCTTTTGGTAAAAGGAATGTTTGATTTTTCACTAATTAGGATTACCTGGATACATAAGTAAATGAGACACTTTAGTGAGTTGGCGTTACAATTGTTCGGGTTTTGGGATTATCTTGCATACGGGTTGAAATTTGGTGTGAGAATAGGATAAGAAATCTCCTCCTATCTCTTTTTAATATTTATTTGAATAGAGACCGGATAAGAACTCTCCTCCGATCTCTACTGGATTATTTATTAAAATTCTAATTGGAGGTCGGGTGAGGGTCCTCCTCCGATCTCTTTTAGGTATTTATTAAAATTTCGAGATGGGAACCGGATAAGAATTCTCCTCCGATCCCTATTTAATAAAATTTTGAGTTGAGACCGGATAAGAACTCTCCTCCGATCTCTTTTAAATTAGAAAGGTGCCTGAAAGGTATTTTTCCGATCTCCAGAATTTTGGTGCCCTAAGAACCTAGAGATAAGGATCCTGAAGTTTAAAGAGGTTGGGGATAGGACTTATCAATATCCTTCGGCTAGACGGGGAAAATGAGACCTGATTTACCGACCTCTCATGTATTTATTTTACCAATATTTATTTATGACCAATCTACTCTGCTTCTTTTACTTCCATTTTATGGCATCTTTGCCGAATCTGCTTGCGTCACCTAATAGTTTGACTATCTTCCTTATGTATTATTCAGATTTTCCCTTTAAGAGAGATCTTTAGGTTGCGATTTCACGCCTTACGACCATTTACACTCTACTAGGAACCAGAAAAGCTTGTATTCAGAAATGACGAAGATTAATAAAAGGCACACTAATCACTAAAGAGATGACCTGAGAATAACATTTCTGGGTTTCTTTGCACGAGATGAACTTGGAGAAAAATCACATACGTAAAAAGGACAGAGAGACTACGGAAGAAATGAACGCAAACACTTAATAAAACAGCGACGTGAGCTCTTACCTGGGAGGAGCTGAATCTGTAGGAATAATTATGGGGTGGCCACTAGAAACAAGACCGCGGACTGATTAGCCTGAGAGTTGATGTTCACCGTGAACTGGAGGGAGCTTAGCTATGATGTGATTAGGTCAAGATAACAACTGAGTGGGATTTGAGCTCCAACAGAAGGGATGAAAATAGAGATGATAAAGAGTTGAAAGTGAAGGCGTGATCAGGTGATGAACAAGCTGGAAATGTAGAGTTCCAGTGTTCAAAATCCTTTTTCAAGAAACACTTCAGAAAACTAGTTTCAAAAGTCTTTCCAATCAATACTTCAAAGTAGCAGAATAACAAACTGAATGAAATTTTCAGAGTTCTTCCGCTATAATAACAGCCTTTCTTTTTTTCGTCCGTCCTCCCCCCTTGAACAGTTTTTCATGCAGGTATTTATAGGAATCGGGTGCTCCCCATGAAGGGTCAGGATTCATTTTGAGGGAGATGGAGGGTCAGGATTTTGAAGTACATGATCGGATGTTCAGGAATTAAAGAGAATCAAAACGAATGGCTGAGATCGCTTCTCAAAATATTTGTCCTTTTCCTCTTTTAATCCGACGGTCTTGAATCCTTTGTCCGGAACGATCCGAGAGTGAAAGACGCCGTATTGTCGTCTTCTCACTTGATCAAAGGGTTCCGGATTCATACTTAAAAGTGAGATAAAAGGTGGGGATTGGGATGTACAGGATCATGACATACCGCACTGTCACAAGATTGCGGGCGATTCTTAGGCGTGCGGTGGGGATCTCGTCGCCACGCTTTAACTACCTCGGCTCGATTCGGCGGCGGTTATCGGAATTTGTCTTATTCTTCTTGTCTTCCGATCCCTCCCCTAGCTCCCATTCCGATCTCTCATGCTGATCTCCTATCTCCCGATCTCTTTTATCCCTTGATCAGTCTGGATTCGGTCCAAGCATTAATTACATCTCGATTTTCGAAGCGTCCGCTTCGTTTTCCGCTCAGCATTAAATGCCCATTTTCCCCTATATATACCCCTGTTGATAGTGGCATTTCCTTCATTCGATTTTTCTCTCTTTCTCCTTGTTTCTTGGTTCTAGCTGTTCCGGGGAAAGTTCCGGCTACAACTGTGGTTTTGATCCTCTTCCGATGGAATTCCCTTTTCCTCGACGGAAAATTTACGATCCCGGTGATTGGATGGTCCTAATTGGCGATGGTGAGAGAACTGAATTTGACCGATCCGTATTGCGGGCTTCGGTTGTACCGATCTCGAGTTGCTCAACTGAGTTCATTCGGCTTCTCATCACATTGAGTGTTCCGACAGCGATTCTGATCCACATTGGGTGTTCCGACAGCGGATGAAGCATCCGGTCGGCAATATCCTTGGGATCAGTTATAAACTGATCCTTAGAACACCTGGGAGTATCCTTGGGATAAGTTATAAACTGATCCTTAGATCTCCTGGGAGTATCCTTGGGATAAGTTATAAACTGATCCTTAGATCAGCCTCTTCAGATAGGATTTTTCACCGGTCTCTAGAGATCGTCCAAATGATGTAATTTTTCAATGTAATCAGATCTCTAGAGATCGGCCACATGATGTAGCTAGACCTTTATTGTAATCCGATCCCTAGAGATCGCCCAAATGATGTAATCCGATCTTTTGAGAATAAAGACTTTATTTTGTCGGTTATCATCTTATTTTGCATTGATTATTTTCCGATCTCTACTGTGTTTATCCGATCTGGTTCTTTACCTGAATGACACTTAACTGATCCTTTATTCAAAATATTTAACTTATTATGCCGATCTCCAATTAACTGATCTCTGATCATTCGGATATTTGAGAAAAGTGTCAGAACAGCTGTCGAGTCTCACCAATTGATGCGCCGCCTAGAACCTCGCGAGCATTAAATGCTCGGACTAGTATAAATAGGGGAGGGTTAGCCAGTTGTTTTCTCATTCCATTTTCAATCCCTGCTCACAACTTCAAGTTCTCTCATTTTCTCCGCCCGACACCGATTAGACTCGTAAGGGTTTTAATCTTCTTTTTAGTTTAAGTTCTTTGTTTTTTCTTGAAAATGAGCGTGCCGAAGGTCGAGAGCGAGCCCTCCTTCCATTGAGTTCTCTTGGTCATCGTCGATGAAGAAGAGGCGATCGGCCAAGCGCGCAACCCGACCCCTTAGGGTCCTCGCTCCAGTCGGGGGTCGTCGTACCATTAAGGCGTATGCGCCCTTCTTCAAGAGAGAGACCCTTCCTATAGACGAGCTTCCATCGGTTCTTCGGGAATCCGACCGCAATCGCTTGTTCAAGAATACAACATTTGTCCCGATTCATATGAGTGATCAAGTGCCATGGCGATCTTCGTGTCGATCATTCTTTTGAAGAGGATGACATGGTCATGGTGTACGAAGAAACGCTTAAAGGCGGTCTGAGGTTACCTCTAGCCGATTTATATAATGAGGTCCTAAAATTTAACCGAATAACCAGTGTACAAATCCACCCCAACTCGTGCCGGATAATGGTTGCTTTCCTAGGTCTATGCCGAGCTAAGGGAATCGACCTACTGCTAAAGTGTTCGCCAAGCCGCACCGCTAACTCACCGAAAGGACGATGACCATCGGTTCTTTCAGCGGCCTAATCGCGGCTCTTTCCGATCTGCCCTCGTCTCTTAAGAACTGGAAGAATCGTTTCTTCATTGTGAGGAGCAAAGATCCGAGCCGCTTTGAGGACTTCCCCCGCAGCTGGTGGTACCAGGGACCCTTGCTTCCGAACCATATTACCCTGAGCGAAGAGGAAAGTTTGATAGTGATGGATCTCAAGAGTGAGGCTGCCACTAAAAGTATTCTTGTTTGGATTCGGTGGATCGCCGAGCCGCACCATTGGATCGCTTCACCGCCACTGGCCAAGACCGCGAACTTCAGCTCTCTAACCTCGGCATCGGTATTTTCTATATCTCAATTCTCACGACCTTAGTGATCTCACTAACCTTTTCTTTGTGCAGGTATGGCGGGTGGTGAGGGTTCAAGGAAACGGAAGAAGGAGAGAGAGATCTCCCGGAAGATAAAGGAGATAAAGCGTTCGGAACGACTCCAAACGACCGGTCACGACCCTCGGGAGATACAAAGTGATCCTCCCCAACCTTCGGTCCGCCGACCACCGGCTACCCGATCTCCTCCTAGATCGGAGGAGCACCTCCGACTCGCAGTTGTTCCAAGCAGGGAAGGGGGGCCTTCTCAAGCTTCTGGGAGGACCTCTTCTCGGGGCGCTCAAGTACTGATCGACTGCTTGAGGAATAACCGGACTGTCAAGGAGAACTCTGATTTCGCCAAAGTCCTGGGGTCTACCATCTTCTTTCAGGAGGATCGGGACAGGCTATCCCAGAATGGCCTTGATGACATATTGACTCGGACCATGAGCTTAAACGTGGAGTGTCCGTGAACTGGACCATGATCCGAAAGGATTCGTACCGGGTAAGGAGATCGGGAAGAAGAACCAGAAGTGGATTCCTCCGATCCGAACTCTCATCGGCTCGGGATTATATATCTCAGGTCGAGGGACGGGCAAAGCTCCATGAAGACCGGTTGGCCGAACAGAACCGTATTTCGGACGAGAGGGACCGCGCTCTTAAGGAAGTCCAGGCGCTCCACGCCAATGCATCCTCTCAGGTCGCTCAACTTATAGAGGAACTCGAGGCGAAGGATAAGGAGCTTAAGGAGAGGGATGAGGAGATGGTGACGGGAATAGCTGAGGCCTATGTGAAGGCTCACAAGGATCTCTTGGCCGCACTCCAGGAGCGTTACCTGTAAGAAGACTTTTCTTGGATGGACGACTGGCACCGGGGCGATGGTGAAGATAGTGAGGATGAAGCCGAGGGTGAGAGGGAGAGAGGAGTGATCCAAATGTAGATCAGTGGGGTGATCCCCACCAATAACTTGTACAAATTATGAAATGAAATGAAATGCCTTTTGTTCAATGAATGATTTTGATCGGAAAATTTTAAACCATTATATGTCAGAGTATTTGATTGTATGAGCAAAGCAAAACAAAAAATAAAAGTGATTATTAATATAAGTATGATAGAACGGAAATCACTTTAAAGATGAGATAGGAAGGGCAGAAATGCTGAACGGAAAATGACTGAAAATTTAACTCGAACACTTAAGATCGGAATCGAACCAAAACTTTAGCTCTTAAACTTTCGGAAAGGAGGTCGGCAATAAAACTGGTAGGAAAAGATCTAGTGCTAGTTCACTCCATTTATCAACAGGGATCGGGAATATTCTTGACAGGTCAGGAAATCAGGAAAAGGGTATGAAGGATCGGTAAATGATTTGAGAGATCGGCTGAGTTTCAAGGGATGCGTAGGACTTATCCTTGATTCACGTCTTTGCGAGGAGAGGTCGGAAATGTGACCGCCTACCAAAGAGGGATCGGAACCGTGATTAGCTACTCCGAGGTAACTTAGCCCCGGGGATCGGTTTCAAAGTATTTTAGGATCGGCCAAAATATGGTGTCGACAATGCCCTCTTTACGTAATTTCTATTAAAGGAAAAATTTCCGTATAGGAATTATGTAAAGATTCCGACTCATATTTTGGACGATTAGGTATTTGAAATTAGGGAACTAAAGCACACCTAAGTTAATGACCTAGAAAATTAAAATCAACTTAGATCTATAAACCAGAGGTTGATAATGTAAATTTAAATTGCATGAAATTAAAATCAACTTAGATCAAGGAACCAGAGGTTGATAACAGAAATGTAAATTGCATGAAATTAAAATCAACTTAGATCAAGGAACCAGAGGTTGATAACAGAAATTTAAATTGCATGAAATTAAAATCAACTTAGATCAAGGAACCAGAGGTTGATAACAGAAATGTAAATTGCATGAAATTAAAATCAACTTAGATCAAGGAACCAGAGGTTGATAACAGAAATTTAAATTGCATGAAATTAAAATCAACTTAGATCAAGGAACCAGAGGTTGATAACAGAAATTTAAATTGCATGAAATTAAAATCAACTTAGATCAAGGAACCAGAGGTTGATGGTGGAATTGCAGGAAAATAAAATCAACTTGGATCAAGGATCCATAGATTGATGGTGGAATTGCAGGAAAATAAAATCAACTTGGATCAGGGATCCAGAGATTGATGGTGGAATTGCAGGAAAATAAAATCAACTTGGATCAAGGATCCAGAGGTTGATGGTGGAATTGCAGGAAAATAAAATCAACTTGGATCAGGGATCCAGAGGTTGATGGTGGAATTGCAGGAAAATAAAATCAACTTGGATCAGGGATCCAGAGATTGATGGTGGAATTGCAGGAAAATAAAATCAACTTGGATCAGGGATCCAGAGGTTGATGGTGGAATTGCAGGAAAATAAAATCAACTTGGATCAAGGATCCATAGATTGATGGTGGAATTGCAGGAAAATAAAATCAACTTGGATCAAGGATCCATAGATTGATGGTGGAATTGCAGGAAAATAAAATCAACTTGGATCAGGGATCCAGAGATTGATGGTGGAATTGCAGGAAAATAAAATCAACTTGGATCAAGGATCCAGAGGTTGATGGTGGAATTGCAGGAAAATAAAATCAACTTGGATCAAGGATCCAGAGGTTGATGGTGGAATTGCAGAAAATAAAATCAACTTGGATCGGGGATCCAGATTGATGGTGGAATTGCAGGAAAATAAAATCAACTTGGATCATGGATCCAGAGGTTGATGGTGGAATTGCAGGAAAATAAAATCAACTTGGATCAAGGATCCATAGATTGATGGTGGAATTGCAGGAAAATAAAATCAACTTGGATCAAGGATCCATAGATTGATGGTGGAATTGCAGGAAAATAAAATCAACTTGGATCAAGGATCCAGAGATTGATGGTGGAATTGCAGGAAAATAAAATCAACTTGGATCAAGGATCCAGAGATTGATGGTGGAATTGCAGGAAAATAAAATCAACTTGGATCAAGGATCCAGAGATTGATGGTGGAAATTTAAATTGCAAGAAATTAAAATCAACTTACAAAACAAGTCTGACTTTGGCATATGAAGTTATTCCCTGAAAGAGTGTACTCAACAAGATAACGAAGGCGGACGATTAATGGAGGAGGAGTTGCAAGACCTGACCTATGATCTCATTCTTTCGGATGCCCCTTTTCATTCCCGACTTTCTTCTTATTCTACGGAAAGCGCCCTTGCGGGTTTTCACTTTCTCTTCGTCCATTCGGCTAGAAGCGCCCTTTGGGGTTTTCGCCTCTAGTTTTTTTTTTTTTTTTTTTTTTTTTTTTTTTTTTTTTAAGGCCGTCATTCCCTGCAAATCTCATAGCAAAGTACGTGAGGTTATCAATTCTCGAATTCAAATCTTATGGCAAAAATTTAACTAATTAATAGCACATTAAACAAAGAGAAAGGGCAGTATTAAAAGCGGGCAGGCAGAAAAATAAGAGCGGAAGGAATAAAGTATAACTTTATTATGGTCTTGAAAAAACGAAGATAAACTTTCAAAGGGAAAGGCCATAGGGATAGATCTCACATATTCCTTATGGTTAATTTTGAAGTCTTTTAACTGCCATTATTTCGAGTTCTTTGAAGCTGCATGTCGTAACGGTCTCTTTTCTATCCGTGGTTTCATGCCCCCTTCCTTATTCCTCCACTTCGGTTCTTGGGACGCCCTTTTGGGTTTTCACCCCAAGATTTTTTTTTTTTTTTTTTTTTTTTTTTTTTTAAGACGCCCTTTCGGGTTTTCATCCTTTCTCCTTTTCATGCATAGTATCTCTTGACAGTGTCGGCATTCACAGGTCTCGGGAATTCTTCACCGTCCATGTGAGTCAAGATCAAGGCTCCTCCAGAAAACGCCTTTTTAATCACATAAGGACCCTCGTAGGTTGGTGACCATTTGCCCCGGGGATCGTTTTGGTTTGGCAGTACTTTCTTCAGAACTAAGTCCCCAGGTTGAAATTCCCGTGGGCGCACGTTTTTATCAAATGCCCTGGCCATTCTTCTCTGGTATAATTGTCCGTGACATGCTGCTGTTAACCTTTTCTCATCCAGCAAATTCAACTGATCCAACCTTGACTGGATCCATTCTGACTCATCGATCCCTGATTCCTTCAAAATTCTTAGGGACGGGATTTCAACCTCAATAGGCAATACAGCTTCCATCCCGTAGACCGGTGAGTATGGTGTTGCCCGGCCGAGGTTCTTACTAAGTCCGGTATGCGTGGAGAGCGTGGAAGCATATCATGCCAATCCCTATATGTGACTGTCATTTTCCTGATTATTCTCTTGAGGTTTTGTTCGCGGCTTCAACCGCTCCATTCATCCGGGGACGGTATGGGGAGGAATTGAGATGTCGGATTCGTATTGATCACACGCCTTCCGAATCTTCTGACCGCTCGTGTTCTTGGCGTTATCGGTGACAATTTCATTCGAGACCATGCGGCAGATGATATTGTTTCGAAGAATTTGAGAAACGTGTTCTGCGTGATGTGAGCATAGGATGTCGCCTCGACCCACTTGGAGAAATAGTCGATGGCTACAAGGATGAATCTGTGCCCATTGGATGCCTTGGGATTGATGGGACCAATCACATCTATGCCCCACATTGCAAAAGGCCACGGTGAGACGAGATTGAACAGCTTGTGAGGTGGCATATTTATCGGATCTGCGTAAATCTGACACTTGTGGCACTTCCGGAAATACTCGATGCAATCCTTTTCCATTGTGGTCCAAAAATACCCACGTCGCATGATTTGCTTCGTCATCATGTGACCATTGGCGTGAGTGGCACAATTTCCCTCATGCGTCTCAAAGAGGATTCTCTTAGCTTCTTTTGCATCTACGCATCTCGCACTGCCGTTGGCGCTCCTCTTGTATAGGGTCTCTCCACTGGGAAAGTACCCTAATGCTAATCTCCGAATCATCTTCTTTTCATTCTTGCTTGCCCCCGAAGGGAATTCTCCGGTTCTACAGTAGACCAGGATGTCATGATACCAAGGCTTTCCGTCGGGCTCTTCTTCAATCATGAGACAATAGGCTGGCTCATCCCTTACCTTAATCTTGAACGTCTGAAACGTCTGTCCTTCTTCGATTTGAGCCATAACAGCCAGAGTAGCTAAGGCATCTGCAAATTGATTCCTGTCTCTACTCAGATGAGTGAAAGAGATTTCTTCGAATTCCTTGATCATCTCCAGTAAGTGCTTCTGATAGGGGATTAGCTTGGGATCCTTGGTTTGCCATTCTCCCTTAACCTGATAAATTATCAGAGCCGAGTCTCCATACACCTCCAACTTTCTGATTTTCATCTTTATAGCGGCATGTAGACCCATCACACAAGCTTCATATTCAGCGACATTGTTGGTGCAGTCAAATCCCAACTTAGCAGCTATTGGGAAGTGCTTTCCTTCTGGGGATACTAGTACGGCTCCGATTCCGTTCCCGGATAAATTGACCGCTCCGTCAAAATACATTTCCCATACATTGGCTGGTTCCCCTTCTTCGCAGTCTACTTCATTAATATGCTCATCAGGGAACTCAAAATTCAGAGCTTCATAATCCGGGATAGGGTTTTCTGCTAGGAGGTCAGCAATCACGCTACCTTTCACCGCTTTCCGGGTCATGTAGACTATATCATATTGGGAGAGTATAACCTGCCACTTGGCTATTCTTCCTGGCACGAAGGGACTCTCAAATACATATCTGATAGGGTCCATCCTGGAGATGAGCCATGTTTTGTGATTTAACATGTAGTGCTTAAGGCGATTTGCTGTCCAGGCCAACGCGCAGCAAGTCTTTTCTAAGGAAGAGTACCTTGACTCACAATCATTGAACTTCTTGCTCAGGTAATAAATGGCCCTCTCTTTTCGGCCGGTATCATCATGCTGTCCCAAAACACATCCCATGGAATTCTGTTGGACTGCCATGTACAGGATCAGAGGCCTACCTGCCACAGGTGGGACCAATACTGGTGGGTTTGACAGATACTGCTTGATTTTCTCAAAAGCCTCTTGACAAACTGAATCCCATTGAGTAGAGTTGTTTTTCCGGAGTAATCTGAAAATAGGCTCAGCTTTGGCAGTGAGATTAGAAATAAACCTCGAAATGTAGTTCAGCTTTCCCAGAAAACTGCGCACCTCCCTTTCTGTTTTTGGGGACGGCATTTCTTGAATAGCTCGAACCTTGTCTGGATCTACTTCTATCCCTTTCTCGCTTACTATGAATCCCAACAGTTTTCCCGATCTAGCTCCGAATATGCACTTAGCAGGGTTCAGCTTCAACTGGTATTTCCTGAGTCTTTCAAACACCCTCCTTATCACCTGAACGTGGCTCTCCTCTCCCCGGGATTTGATGATCATATCATCCACATACACCTCCACTTCTTTATGCATCATATCGTGGAATAATGTGACCATTACGCGCTGGTAAGTAGCCCCGGCATTCTTCAACCCGAAGGGCATGACCCGATAGCAGAATACCCCCCATTGGGTGATAAAAGCAGTTTTATCCTTGTCTTCCTCGTCCATTGGGATCTGATTGTACCCTGATGCCCCATCAATACACGAACATCTGCCCAAACCCGCGGCATTGTCAACTAACACATCAATGTGGGGGAGAGGGAAATCGTCTTTCAAACTAGCTCTATTAAGATCCCTGTAGTCAACACACACCCTGACTCTCCCGTCTTTCTTCATCACTGGGACGACGTTAGCCACCCATTGGGGATATTTGACCACTTCTAAGAACCCGGCGTCATACTGTTTCTTGACTTCATCCCGAACCTTGAGCAGTGTATCGGGATTCATTCTCCTCGCCGCTTCACCGGGATCGTTCCCGGAATTAAAGGAATCTTGTGCGTCACTATCTGAGGGTCCAAACCGACCATGTCATCATAGCTCCAAGAGAACACGTCGAGAAATTCCTTAAGCAGACCGATCATATCTTCCAACTCCTCACTCTCCACTATCTTAAGTTCCCTTTTTACTTCTTCCGTGCCTAAGTTTATTGTGCACGTTTTGTCTTCACAAGGCACGAGGGAGGGTTCATCTTTTTCATTGTTTTCTTCTGTAAGGTCTTCCTCAGAATTACTTGAAGTAATGGCAGTTATGGGGATTTCAAAATTAACCAGAGGAATTTCTGAGTCTATTGGGTTATTAGGTGTTAATTGATGAATTGTCCTGAAGGAATAAAGAATAGAACATGTTATAAGGATGGAAAGAAAAAGAGTATTGAATTAAAAATGCGCTATTAATTCATTAATATTAATGCCATAAGAAAAGGTCCATTTACAGTATTACACTTGTCACCATGGACAAAGTGATCAAGTGTAGATAACCAGAGGTACTTTACTCGAGATTGAGTACAGGGATATCCTCCGTTGTCCAGTTGTCAAGCTCCTGCTCTTCAGCCATTGGCGAAATTAGGGCCTCATACAAGGAATCCAGTTGGATGACATCTATGGATGGATCATCAGGTGATTCTTCTGTACTTGCCGGATGTTGAATGACCGGTTTAGTGAAGATTTCCGTGATTCTCGGGACTACTTTCACCTTTCCTATCTTCTGGTCAAATCTCTGATCCCGAAGCATTTTTCTCATCCAGAATCGCCCATCCACGAGGGCATCCTCCTCATATCCCAAACCACAACGGCCTATCTTCTGAATGGCCGGTATAGGCTTGACAATCCCTTGTAATGTGGCGCCTAGGCCTTTACCCTCTTCATACCCGCTTCTTGACATTACTTTGGCCACCATAGCCATGGCCCCCTCCTTCCCAGTATCTTGCAATTCAAGGGCCTGGAAAGAACTTTCCAATGACTCCTCGGCTGCTTCCACATAAGGGAGTGATTGCGGCTTGGTGACTAGTATGGCCTCTTCGCCCTTCACCGTGATGATTTTGCCGTCCTTAATGTATTTGATCTTCTGGTGCAAAGTAGAAGGAACAGCATTCGCAGAATGGATCCAAGGCCTCCCTAACAGCATGGTGTAAGCTGGCTCAATGTTCATCACTTGAAACGTGATATTGAAAGTACATGCACCGACCTGGATTGGCAAGTCAACGTCCCCCAGCACCTCTCTCCTTGTTCCGTCAAAAGCTCTCACCACCATAGTACTTTGACGTATGTCTGATTGGTCAACTGGCAATCTAGCCAAGGTAGCGCTAGGCAATACATTGAGGGCTGATCCGTTATCGATGAGGACCTTGGCCACTATACAGCCTTTACATTTTACCGTTATATGCAGAGCTTTATTATGCCCTAAGCCTGCAGGGTCTACCTCCTCTTCAGAAAAGGCTACAGAGCTGGATGCCTGGATTTGTCCCACTAACTTCTCAAACTGCCCCGGAGTAATGTCAGGGTTGACAAAGGCCTGATCCAGGATTCTCTGCAAGGCTTGTCGGTGCACTTCCGAACTCAAAATCAGCGATAACAGCGAAATCCGAGCGGGTGTCTTTCTCAACTGTTCCACCACGTCATACTCGCTCTGCTTCATTATTTGGAGCAACAGTTCTTCATCTTCTCTATGCTCAACAGGCTCTGCTTCCCCTGCTTTCTCAACCTCCTCTTCCGTGTTTCTCGATGACTCTCCCATCTTTACTTTCCCTTTTCTCTTTTCTCTTTCCTCGTTCCCGTAACACCTCCCACTTCGGGTTATAAACTCGACTTCTTGCTCAGGTGGAGAGGGTTTTATTGCAATAACAGGCTGGGGACTTGTTTGGGGAGCGATGTTCTTGTGGCAGTCCAAAGATAAGTCATCTGAAGTGCTCGTGAGGAGCGAAACAGGGCTTTGGTAGTGCCGGAGGTGAGGCGAGGCTAGGAGCGGATGTGCTGCTTGACGCTCCCTGAGTAAAAACTTGGAAATTATAGTTCCAAGGGACAGCATGAGTGTTGGTGATGGGGAGCTGTGGCGGAGTCTGAATAACTGTTACTGGTGGTGAGGCTACTGGGGGTGAGAAGGTGATTCTGGGCTTGGAGGTAGAAGCAGTTTGGCTGAATCTTGTGGTGTTCACTTCCCCTTCCGTTTTTGACCTCTTCTGACATCTCAACCCCTTAAAAGACAATAAGTTCCGGACCTCTTGCCTGAACCCCTCACAATCTCGCAGCTCATGATCAGCTGCCCCTCCATGGTAAGGACACCCCGTATTCTCCTCTAATCCCGTTGCCTGGGGGGAAAGATAACCTTCCCTCATTGCTATAGCAAAAATCTCCTCAAAGTATGGAACCAGCTCATCCACTTCAGGTGTTGATCCCTTTCCCTTAGATTCGATCATATTTACACCACTACCCGCATTATGGTTGGGCAGTGGATTTGAGGTGACATTGGGGAGGGAACCATTCCCCTCGATTTTCAACCACCCGTTCCGGATTAGAGCGTGCACTCTCCCTCTGAGTGCCCCGCAGTTGTCAGTTGAATGCCCTTGTGCTCCTCCATGATACTCACAACGGGCTGTGGCATCATACCACCTGGGATATGGCGGCTGGATTGGGTCTAAAGGGACTGGTACGATTTGGTTTATACCGACAAGGTATCGGTATATTTCACTGAGAGGGAGGGGAAGGGGTGGATCAGGATTTCTTGGAGGTCTCGGGTTATTTTGTGGTGCTCGTGGTTGAGTTGGTGGAGGAGGTGGTCTTGGTTGGAAATTTGTGGGTGGGGCGTATTGTGGGCGTGTTTGTGGATAATTAGGGAAAGGAGGTGGAATGTTGGCGATGGTTTGGCCATAAGAGGGGGAATATGGCCGGTAGTTATTTTGGGGAAATTGGGGGTAATTATTCTGACGGGTGATAGAGTGTACATCACCCTCCTTTTTCTTGCCAAAATTGGCAGTTTTCTTTACAGGGTTCTCAGCCAACTCCTGTAACCTTCCTATTCTCAGATTGGCTTCGATTCTCTCACCGGCTTGGATGATATCTGAGAAGCTGTTGGAGGTATTTCCGATCATCAAGTTGAAGTAGGGAGCCTTCAACGTTTCGATGAATAGGGAGCAAAGTTCATTGTCGGTCACTGGAGGATATACTTCTGCGGCCTTCTCCCTCCATCGTTGGGCATACTGCTTGAAACCTTCCCGGTCTTTCTGTACCAGGTTCTGGAGGTCCCTCCTCGTGGGTGCCGCATCACAATTGAATTTGTACTGCTTTAGAAAAGTATCGGCTAAATCCTTCCAGGAGTGTAGCTTGCTCCTGTCCAATTGTATGCACCATCTCAGAGCTGCTCCGGAGAGGCTCTCGTGAAAGAAGTGAATGAGAAGTCTATCGTCTTCCGTTAAGCGACATTTTGGCAATGTAGGTTGCCGTGGATGCGAGGATCCGAAGTTTCCGGTGTACTTGTCGAAATCCGAACCTTGAATTTGGGTGGTACCACCACATCGCACCAATCTTAGTGACGACACATCGATCGAACCATACATGTTCAGCCTCTATTGCCCTCAGTCTTTCTTCTAGGCGATAGTTTCTCGTAAACTCACGCCCTAAGATCTCATTCCACTCAGAGATATGCTCCTCCAACCGGGAGCTGAGGGGTGGAGTAAACTGGATGGATCGGGATTGAAGGGTGAGGCTCGGCATTTGAGACAGCCGGGTAATAGGAGAAAGGTGGGTCATTATTCATGCTCACCGGATTGACAGTGACTGTCGGGTCCGGAATGGGAGACTGAAAGGTAAAAGAGGTTGAAGCTTGATGAGGATCATTTGTTGTAGGAGGCGGAGGAGGTAATGGTGGGTTAGGTTCTGAAGTAGGTTTGTTCTGAGACATTTCCTTCATTAGTCTCATGATTTCAGAAAGCTGATCTTTCAATTCGGAGACCTGCCCCTGTAGGTTCTGTACTTGCTCCTGATTTTCCATTATCTTTCTTGTTCGAGATCTTGTTAAGTACACTCGCTTGGGTTGAACTGTGTGCTTGGTCAGACTTGCCTTGTTTGAATCAATATTGATTTCCTGGGAGGAGTAAAAAGAAAATCTGAAATAAAATTTGGATTTTTGCAGAGAAACTAAAAAGTCCTGGTCTGGACGAAGGATACAGTGGCATTTGAGAGCCAAGTTGAAATCTGTAAAAAGGATAATTGCCTCAGCTTTATCATGGCATCGTTCGATAGTCTGACCGTGAATGACGAGATTGAGTGCGCATTTATGATACTGGTCCATACAACGCATTTCAATTTTTCACATAACCCTAGCGAGGAAGTTCCTACGGGAGTCATACTATTCATTCACAAATTTTGCTAAACAATGGTCCAAAAATCACTTCATTAACTGAATAATTTGTACATCGTATCTTTTACATCGGCCTAAGCTCTGGGAGGTTCTTTATAATGAGATGACATTTTCTGAGATACTCATATAACCTTCCTTCTTGCCTGGCAGGATCGAATGCTTTCAGGGCGTACTCGGATTCTGGTAATAATTCTTGTTTTCCTTGTGCTATTGTTCTCTCCAGCTGATCTACATTCTCTTTTAGTTCTTGATAGAGGGCAGCTTGTTTTTCTTTTTCTTTTCTCTCTTTAGCACACTCTTTCAAGATATCGTTGATGAGTAGTGCCTGTTCTTTTAATTCAAGCTTCTTCTTCTTGTTTTCCTGTTTATACTCTTCAACGAGCACCTCTTGGTACTTCATCCTTTCCTGAAGCTTACTATTCTGCCCTTTCATCTCTTTAACCTCAGCTTGGAGAGAGTCTCTTTCCTTTTCCCACTGTACCTCTTGCTCTTCGAACCCTATTCTTTCGGCCCTTGCCTCTTCCCTGAGCTTTCTTATCCTCCTCTTAATTTTCTGCTGTTGGTCCTTCAGCTGTTTTATTTGTTCCTGCAATTGTGAGTTCTCGGTATTTGCCTTTTGTAGCGAGTCAACCAGGCGATTATCAGTTTCCTCTAATAAGGCGTCTTGGCGAGGGTTGTCGTCCTTGAATTCTACAGTAGAGTGTTCTCGGTCCCTGTCAGTCCTCCATTTAAGATAATCGTCCGAGGCACTTGGGCCTTTGGGTGATTTCTCTATCAGAGCGATGCTTTCCCAAGACTTGCGAGCCATTTTCAACCCTTCTTCTTCCTTGAGTTCATGGTAGAAGTGTCCTTGGTGGTATTCTTCAATGTTGATCACAGATTGTGTTGAGCCAAACTGCCTTGTTACCAGCGCTGGAGTGTAATTTGTATACCCGGTTATTCCAATTAGGGACACCGACTGAATACCTCCTGTACCAATCAAGACAGGTTGGCTTGACGTCCACAGCTTCCTCCAACAGTAATCATGGCTATTGAAACTCAGAATCCGTTCCCGCCACTGTTTTTCATTCTTCGGGCTTATCACTAACCGGATCATCTTCTCAATGGGAGGCTGGTCAAGGTACCAAGTCAATCCTTTTGTCTCCTCAGGACACATGTGACTGATAGTCCAGAGGTATAATAACTGAGAGCAACACTTAATGGACCCTTTCCCCTGTTGTCTGCAGTAAGTTAGGGTTAACAAGGTTTCAGCAAGGATTGCCGGTATCGGGTTGATCCCCTGCCTTTCTACTGTCCAAAATACCTCTACTGCACTGCTAGTGATGATCCCCAATGGCCCCGGGAACAGGATCAGACCATAGATTCCCAAGGCGAGTGCTACGGAAGCTTGATCCCATCGTTTCTCTTGGAGGCGATGATCTAACCGCTTCTCAAGGTACGTCCAATACCATCCATACGTGTTCCCTTTGATTGTTTCTCGACTTTACTTCTTCCGGGGAAAACCCAACATATGTGCCAACCGTTTCCAGGTCTGTCTATGCTCGAGGTGTAAGTAGATCCGGTTCTGCAAGGAGTATGGGATCCCTAGCAATGCCTGATATTCTTCCATAGTGGGGACCGTGTCAATATCATTGAAAGAGAATACTCCGTACTTAGGATTCCAAACCGACAACATGGCTTTTAATGCCGGGATTTGGACCTTGACTTGCATTAAGGTTGCAATCCTTCCGCTTTTCTTCAAATCGTACCTTGACCGATCGGAAGCGACCTCCATTTACTAGAGACCCTCGAGGGTGTTCATTTTGACCTCTATTTCATCCAAATCCAGTGAAGGTAGCGAGCTAGCAGGCGCCTTGAAAGCATCATTTTGGGAGGGTACCGGAACATGAGCCGATTCAGACCAAAGTTTAGCATTCTGAACCTTTTCGCGACTCGAGGAGGATGCCATGATAAAAATGATGCCTATCCTTTACTGCACCCTCGGTTTGGTGATGCTGCGGGAAGATTCGTTAGTAAGACAAATTAGGGTAATTTTGAATCATACTTGTTGTGAGTGACACGTACACATTTATCAAAGTAGGAAAATGTGTAAGTGTTTGATAAATTCAAGATTACCCTCACAAAAATGAACGAAAAGAAATCGAAAGAGAGTAAGGTAAGAGTAAACATGTCCCCTTTTGTCCTATAATAGGGAGACTCCTGATACCGGGTAAGCGCTACCTATCTGGATGGTTCTATCTTATGAGGCAGTTTACTACGGCTTTCAGCTATTGTGACGGTTTAGCTCAGGATCTAATTTTTCTAATAGCCACAGGTTCCCAAATTGCCCCTACTGTAAACAGTAGAGCCCCATTCTACCCCCATGATATTGTCGGGAAAATTCCACGAGTATCACAATGGATAGAACGAGTTTCAATTTGAGCAGGAGCCTTCACGGATACTAACGGGGTAAAACCCACGGGCACCGCTACATGACCCCCTCCTACTTTCCTAAAAGGGTAAGAAAGCCCGGGTTAGGACTATAGTGTGTGAGGACATTGTGTAAGTGTTCGGTGTGTGAAGGGACATTTTTACCTCTTCCCGATTCAGGGGGATTTTATTTTTCCATTTTTTCCTTTTTTCCTTTTTCTTTGAAATGAAGAGCACTGTAGGAGATAGAACAGGCAAAACAAAATAGTTAGCAGCAATAATAATTAGCATATAAGACATTGCCGAGTGAGCCCCTCTAACTATAATTTGATCAGACAAAAATTAAGCCTACTTTTGGACCTCTAGACTGGGGTTAGGATACATGTTCCCCAGTGGAGTCGCCAAGCTGTCGCAACGGGATTTTGCGGTCGCCCGGACGATCACTCACCGAAGTGGGAAAAGTGAGGAGTCGCCACCTTAGTTTTGAGGGAAACTAAAGAAAACCATTTAGGGAGTTAAATTAAAAATGAAACCACTTCAAAACAGAGATTCTAGGTTCGGGGTCCATTAACGGGTGGGGAAGGTGTTAGGCACCCCACCTCGTCCCTTAACAAGGGTAAGTAGATTTAATTTTGTGTCATTTATAAATTAGTTAGAAGGGCTATAGTGGGAATGTTAATCCTTTTGGTAAAAGGAATGTTTGATTTTTCACTAATTAGGATTACCCAGATACATAAGTAAATGAGACAGCCTTAGTGAGTTGGCGTTACGAATTGTTCTGGGTTTTGGGATTATCTTGCATACGGGTTGAAATTTGGTGTGAGAATAGGATAAGAACTCTCCTCCTATCTCTTTTTAATATTTATTTGAATAGAGACCGGATAAGAACTCTCCTCCGATCTCTACTGGATTATTTATTAAAATTCTAATTGGAGGTCGGGTGAGGGTCCTCCTCCGATCTCTTTTAGGTATTTATTAAAATTTCGAGATGGGAACCGGATAAGAATTCTCCTCCGATCCCTATTTAATAAAATTTTGAGTTGAGACCGGATAAGAACTCTCCTCCGATCTCTTTTAAATTAGAAAGGTGCCTGAAAGGTATTTTTCCGATCTCCAGAATTTTGGTGCCCTAATAACATAGAGATAAGTATCAAGAAGTTTAAAGATGTTGTGGATATGACTTATCAATATCATTCGGCTAGGCAGGAAAATGAGACCTGATTTACCGACCTCTCATGTATTTATTTTACCAATATTTATTTATGACCAATCTACTCGCTTCTTTTACTTCCATTTTATGGCATCTTTGCCGAAGCTCGTTTGCGTCACCTAATAGTTTGACTATCTTCCTTATGTATTATTCAGATTTTCCCTTTAAGAGAGATCTTTAGGTTGCAGTTACCTACGTCTTACCTGACCATTTACACTCTACTAGGAACCAGAAAAGCTTGTATTCAGAAATGACGAAGATTAATAAAAGGCACACTAATCACTAAAGAGATGACCTGAGAATAACATTTAGGTTTCTTTGCGAGATGAACTTGGAGAAAAATCACATACGTAAAAGGACAGAGAGACTACGGAAGAAATGAACGCAAACACTTAATAAAACAAATGACGTGAGCTCTTACCTGGGAGGAGCTGAATCTGTAGGAATAATTATGGGGTGGCCACTAGAAACAAGACCGCGGACTGATTAGCCTGAGAGTTGATGTTCACCGTGAACTGGAGGGAGCTTAGCTATGATGTGATTAGGTCAAGATAACAACTGAGTGGGATTTGAGCTCCAACAGAAGGGATGAAAATAGAGATGATAAAGAGTTGAAAGTGAAGGCGTGATCAGGTGATGAACAAGCTGGAAATGTAGAGTTCCAGTGTTCAAAATCCTTTTTCAAGAAACACTTCAGAAAACTAGTTTCAAAAGTCTTTCCAATCAATACTTCAAAGTAGCAGAATAACAAACTGAATGAAATTTTCAGAGTTCTTCCGCTATAATAACAGCCTTTCTTTTTTTCGTCCGTCCTCCCCCTTGAACAGTTTTTCATGCAGGTATTTATAGGAATCGGGTGCTCCCCATGAAGGGTCAGGATTCATTTTGAGGGAGATGGAGGGTCAGGATTTTGAAGTACATGATCGGATGTTCAGGAATTAAAGAGAATCAAAACGAATGGCTGAGATCGCTTCTCAAAATATTTGTCCTTTTCCTCTTTTAATCCGACGGTCTTGAATCCTTTGTCCGGAACGATCTGAGAGTGAAAGACGCCGTATTGTCGTCTTCTCTCTTGATCCAAGGGTTCGGATTCATCCTTACAAGTGAGATCAACGGTGGGGATTGGGATGTACAGGATCACATGACATACCCCGCACTGCCAAGATTGCGGGCGATTCTTAGGCGTGCGGTGGGGATCTCGCCACGCTTTAACTACCTCGGCTCTGATTCTGACGACGGTTATCGGAATTTGTCTTATTCTTTTTGTCTTCCGATCCCTCCCCTAGCTCCCATTCCGATCTCTCATGCTGATCTCCTATCTCCCGATCTCTTTTATCCCTTGATCAGTCTGGATTCGGTCCAAGCATTAATTACATCTCGATTTTCGAAGCGTTCGCCGTTTCACTTCGACATTAAATGCCCATTTTCCCCTATATATACCCCTGTTGATAGTGGCATTTCCTTCATTCGATTTTTCTCTCTTTCTCCTTGTTTCTTGGTTCTAGCTGTTCCGGGGAAAGTTCCGGCTACAACTGTGGTTTTGATCCTCTTCCGATGGAATTCCCTTTTCCTCGACGGAAAATTTACGATCCCGGTGATTGGATGGTCCTAATTGGCGATGGTGAGAGAACTGAATTTGACCGATCCGTATGCGGGCTTGGTTGTACCGATCTCGAGTTGCTCAACTGAGTTCATTCGGCTTCTCATCACATTGAGTGTTCCGACAGCGATTCTGATCCACATTGGGTGTTCCGACAGCGGATGAAGCATCCGGTCGGCAATATCCTTGGGATCAGTTATAAACTGATCCTTAGAACACCTGGGAGTATCCTTGGGATAAGTTATAAACTGATCCTTAGATCTCCTGGGAGTATCCTTGGGATAAGTTATAAACTGATCCTTAGATCAGCCTCTTCAGATAGGATTTTTCACCGGTCTCTAGAGATCGTCCAAATGATGTAATTTTTCAATGTAATCAGATCTCTAGAGATCGGCCACATGATGTAGCTAGACCTTTATTGTAATCCGATCCCTAGAGATCGCCCAAATGATGTAATCCGATCTTTTGAGAATAAAGACTTTATTTTGTCGGTTATCATCTTATTTTGCATTGATTATTTTCCGATCTCTACTGTGTTTATCCGATCTGGTTCTTTACCTGAATGACACTTAACTGATCCTTTATTCAAAATATTTAACTTATTATGCCGATCTCCAATTAACTGATCTCTGATCATTCGGATATTTGAGAAAAGTGTCAGAACAGCTGTCGAGTCTCACCAATTGATGCGCCGCCTAGAACCTCGCGAGCATTAAATGCTCGGACTAGTATAAATAGGGGAGGGTTAGCCAGTTGTTTTCTCATTCCATTTTCAATCCCCTGCTCACAACTTCGAAGTTCTCTCATTTTCTCCAGTTTCTCCGACACCGATTAGACTCTGGTAAGGGTTTTAATCTTCTTTTTAGTTTAAGTTCTTTGTTTTTTTCTTGAAAATGAGCGGTGCCGAAGGTCAGAGAGCGGCGAGCCCTCCTTCCATTGAGTTCTCTTGGTCATCGTCTGATGAAGAAGAGGC
The DNA here is from genome assembly GCF_030052815.1 of Hevea brasiliensis. Taxonomy (NCBI): domain Eukaryota; kingdom Viridiplantae; phylum Streptophyta; class Magnoliopsida; order Malpighiales; family Euphorbiaceae; genus Hevea; species Hevea brasiliensis. The sequence goes on along the minus strand of NC_079510.1, from coordinate 42,282,686 downwards.
AGTCGGGCCAAGCGCGCAACCTGGACCCCTTAGGGTCCCTGCTCCAGGTCGGGGTCGGGTCGTACCATTAAGGCGTATGCGCCCTTCTTCAAGGAGAGAGACCCTTCCTATAGACGAGCTTCCATCGGTTCTTCGGGAATCCGATCTGCAATCGTTTGTTCAAGAATACAACATTTGTCCTGATTCATATGAGCTGATCAAGTGCCATGGCGATCTTCGTGTCGATCATTCTTTTGAAGAGGATGACATGGTCATGGTGTACGAAGAAACGATTAAAGGCGTCTGAGGTTCCCTCTAGCCGATTTCTATAAGGAGGTCCTAAAATTTCACCGAATATCCATTGTTCAAATCCACCCCAACTCGTGGCGGATCTTGGTTGCTTTCCGAGGTCTATGCCGAGCTAAGGGAATCAGACCTACAGCTAAAGTGTTCGCCAAGCTGCACCGGCTAACTCACCGAAAGGACGATGACCACTGGTTCTTTCAGGCGAAGCCTATCTGAGGTCTCTTTTCCGATCTTCCCTAGTCTCTTAAGAAGTGGAAGAATCGTTTCTTCATTTTGAGGAGAAAAGATCCGAGCCGCTTTGAGGACTTCCCAGCGGTGGTGGTACCGGGGACCCTTGCTTCGAACCATATTACCTGAGCGAAGAGGAAAGTTTGATAGTGATGGATCGAAGAGTGAGGCTGCCACTAAAAGTATTCTTGTTTGGATTCGGTGGATGCCGAAATGCACCATTGGATTCGGTGCTCATGGCCAAGACCGCGAACTTCAGCTCTCTAACCTCGGCATCGGTATTTTCTATATCTCAATTCTCACGACCTTAGTGATCTCACTAACCTTTTCTTTGTGCGGTATGGCGGGTGGTGAGGTTCAAGGAAGCGGAAGAAGGAGAGAGAGATCTCGGAAGATAAAGGAGATAAAGCGTTGAACGACTCCAAACGCCCGTCACGAACACAGGAGATACAAAGTGATCCTCCCCAACCTTCGGTCCGCCGACCACCGGCTACCCGATCTCCTCCTAGATCGGAGGAGCGACCTCCGACTCTCGATTGTTCCAAGCAGGAAGGGGGCCTTCTCAAGCTTCCGGGAGGACCTCTTCTGGCGCTCAAGTCTTGATCGATCGCTTGAGGAATAACCGACTGTCAAGGAGAACTCGATTTCGCCAAAGTCACGGGTCTACCATCTTCTTTCAGAGGATCGGACAGCTATCCTGAATGGCCTTGATGACATATTGACTCGGACCATGAGCTTAAACGTGGAGTGTCCGTGAACTGCACCATGATCCGAAAGGATTCAATACCGGGTAAGGAGATCGGGAAGAAGAACCAGGAAGTGGATTCCCTCAGATCCGAACTCACAACGGCTCGGATTATATATCTCGTGTCGAGGGACGCAAAGCTCCATGAAGACCGGTTGGCCGAACAGAACCGTATTTCGGACGAGAGGGACCGCGCTCTTAAGGAAGTCCAGGCGCTCCACGCCAATGCATCCTCTCAGGTCGCTCAACTTATAGAGGAACTCGAGGCGAAGGATAAGGAGCTTAAGGAGAGGGATGAGGAGATGGTGACGGAATAGCCGAGGCCTATGTGAAGGCTCACAAGGATCTCTTGGCCGCACTCCAGAGCGTTACCTAAGAAGACTTTTCTTGGATGGACGACTGGCACCGGGGCGATGGTGAAGATAGTGAGGATGAAGCCGAGGGTGAGAGGGAGAGAGGAGTGATCCAAATGTAGATCAGTGGGGTGATCCTCACCGAATAACTTGTACAAATTATGACATGAAATGAAATGCCTTTTGTTCAATGAATGATTGTGATCGGAAAATTTTAAACCATTATTTGTCTGAGTATTTGATTGTATGAGCACAGCAAAACAAAAACTAAATGTGATTATTAATCTAAGTATGAGAGATCGGAAAGCACTTTGAACATGAGATCGGTAGGGAAGAAATGCTGAATGTAACTTGACCAAAAATTTAACTCGAACACTTAAGATCGGAATCGAACCAAAACTTTAGCTCTTAAACTTTCGGAAAGGAGGTCGGCAATAAACCGGTAGGAAAAGATCTAGTGCTAGTTCACTCCATTTATCAACAGGATCGGAATATTCTTGACAGTCCTAAATCCGCAACGGGTTTGAAGGATCGGTAAATGATTTGAGAGATCGGCTGAGTTTCAAGGGATGCGTAGGACTTATCATTGATTCACGTCTTTGCGAGGAGAGGTCGGAAATGTGACCGCCTACCAAAGAGGGATCGGAAACGTGATTAGCTACTCCGAGGAAACTTAGCACCGGGGATCGGTTTCAAAGTATTTTGGGGATCGGCCAAAATATGGTGTCGACAAATGAGAAATGAAAGCTTGGCTAAATCAATTAAGTATGAAAATATATAATTAATTTTTTTAATCCTCAGAGTAATTGGCATTGAATTATTAACTCAGTAATTTAATATTTAATTATATGTATACCAAGTCAATCGGGGGTAGCCTGATTAATCTTATTATACCTTAAAAGGTTTAGAAAATGCTAATTGTTTCAATATTTATCTTCAATCAACACATGTTGTTACGTTTGCAAAAGAGCGAAAACAAACAACATTATTGATATTACTATTACAATAACAATCCAAAATATATGCAAGCCTTGAATCAATATTCAAAAATTCACGCACAAATCAAAAAAAATATTAATGATAAAGTGATAATGATAATTAAATAATTAATCACACGTAACGAGCAAGAGCAACTGAGAGATCGATGAAAATGCCAAAGAGGAGGATGAATAATCCAGTGAAGTTCATTAAATGATTTTCTCGAGTATGTTTCTCCTGCATGAATGTAGATTTCTCCATCAACCCAGTTAGAGCTGCACAAATGGCCATGTAGAGGAGTGCCCTACCTCCACATATATGCCATGGAAGCATGCTTGCCCTAGCATCTGAAGGTTGTGGAACCGTAAATGTGAACAACCCAAAAAGCCACTGCAAGCCAAACAAGCAGAAGGTGCCTATGCCAATCCACGAATGCAAGCTATACACATCCTCGGTGTTTACCATGTCATGAAACTTGAAAACAGCACTAATCCCAACAATTCCAAGACATATAGCAATTAGATGAAGTATCATGTGAAAAAATTTCTGAACACTGTGTGACGCTGGTACTGTCTTGTACACCATCATCGCTGCATGTATATTACATCAAAATTTAAGAAACTGTTGGATATTTCCGTGGAAGATGAGATTTTTATTAATAAAATAGTCCACATTTGAGATATAGTACCTTCACCAACAAGAAAGATGAATCCGCAAAACATCATAAAAGGATGAACCTGCAAATGCCAAAACAGGAACATAATAAATTCTGTTTAATTTGCACACTAATTTTAAGATGAAGCAAAGCTTATGAGAAAATAGAGTCAGGTATTTACATTGAAAACACGATCAACATTGTCAGAATCATACTCGATTCCTCCACGATAATGCAACAACCAAATCAGCATGAGAATGAAAGCCAAGATGCCGAACAAGTGCGCAGCTATTGTTAGGCGAGAGGCGGATCGCCTGTAGTGGTAAATAACTCCAGTATCCATTTTGGGTTGGTGATGAACGAGAAAGGAAGGTGTTAAACACAATTTTACTTCTAGTGTTGAGCGAATGAGCTTTAGCTTATATATAGAGAGAGAGATATGCCGAAAGTTACTAAAGGGAAGAGAATTAGTACGTGCATGGATCCTTATTCTTTGGATTGCTTTGTCTGTTGGTTTGGTATAATGTATAGCATCGTCCAAGAACTAAGCCAGCTCTAATTGTACTAAGGAATTTCTTCTTTTGTTGTGTACCTTAACAACATTTGATTTCTTTTTCTTTTTCTTTAATTTACTTTTTATTTTGCTTTTGTTATTTCAGAATTTTTGAAGGGGAAGAACAAAATAAGCTAATAATTAGATTTTAATTTAATTTTAACGTAGTTGGTTTTATTTCTAAAATTTCTAAAGCTAAAGCATAAGGATTTCTTTTTTTTTTTTTTAAACAAAATTTTCTAGTCTCAATAAGGATCCCTGGGCTGATACTTATAATCAATTTGTTGCCCACAAAATCACCTTCTTCAATCAAACATACCATTCATCCAAGATAGATAGATGCATGTTTTTTTTTTTATATATAATTGGCTCTAATTAGGGCTCCAACTCAAGATCTCACAGTCCTAGAGACCATTATAGTATATATAGAGAGAGATATATAATTTGCTTTTGAAGGATCTTCCCATTAAATTTCCTGGTTGCTTCTCGAGTACTGTCATCGCCAGCTGTGCCGTTGCAGAGTTAAAAATGAATTGAGGGTTTTAAAATGAGAGTGATGATGCCTTATTTTGAGCACTGACCCTCATGCAAATTGTCAAGTGTTGATCCAATGGACCAAGGCAGCCCACCAGAGTTTAGTGACTAAAAGACCTATACAAAATAAATGAAAGCATGAAGCCCAATGCCTTGAGCCACACACTATACTGCACCATAGACTTCATTTTCCCATCTTCTCGCCATGCGTATTTCTTGATATTTTCCATTCCCTTCTAAGCTACAAAAAGGTTACTAATGGCATTTTGGTTTTAGTGATTACTGTGTATTGTTAGTAATAGACTGTAGCTTAATGCTTTTTTTTCCTTGTTTAGTAGTAAGATCAGAGAAGTGGGGATTTAAATTTAATCTGCTAAATGAGTGATATGCATTCATTTATTGGACCAAGCTAGATTAAGTAAGGCATACCTAATTATCTATTCCATTAAGGTGATGGAGTCCCCCACGGAATGGTAAAAGCTTTGTGATTGTGGTGATGAGTCTGCATGAAATTGGATAGACAAAACAGGACCCAATTCGAAAGCAATTCATGTGATTGTAGAAATCCCAACAGTGATATATATAGATTTTACATTTCTTGGGGGGCTTATTATATCTCTTTTTCTATGTGCATCTCATTGCCTACTTACATTTATTTCAAATGAAACAATAGGGATTGCTTTCATTGATGCTCTTAGCACTTTCTCTATAAAAATAAAAAGAAAAAAAATTATTTTTTAAAATATCAAAGGTCTTCATTGCATAGTCATGATTGCAATATTTATAATCATGGGATTAGCATAGGAAATCATCGCACCCTGTAGTGCTTGTCAGATAAGCATTCTTTTTCGAGCTATCCCTTGCTTAACTACTTTGATGGAGACCTTGGCTTCTATATATGATATATATATATATATATCTTTCTTTAATTTCTTTCTTTTTTGAAAAAAAAAAAGAAATTATTAAAATTTAAACTTTGATATTTTATATATTATAAGATAGTGACACAAATATTAAAATAATAACTTACGATTTTTAAAATTGGAAAAAAAAGTTACACAAAATAACAATTTCTTTAAAAATAATAAATTTTGATTATATAACATTAATGAATTATTTTAAAAAGGGATTGAGATTATATGAAGATGCACAGATGATGTTTATAAATAATCAAATACCATATGAATTGGACCTCTCTAAGTCTAATGTTAATTAGGTCTAAAACTTAGCATTAATTAGCCCCAATTGCAGACTTAGGCAGATAGTAATAGTATCTAAATTGTAGGCTAGACCTCGTCAATCTTACAGAGTAATTAAATGCTAAATTATTCGTATAAATTTATTAATTATTGTTGTCATCTTCAAGTTGGTGACTTGTTTTTTCACCTCACACTTCACATCTCTCTTTCAAAGCCAACTTTATTAGGTTTCCATTCATTTCCTTTAAAAAAAAAAAATAATAACTCCATGCATTCCTATAATTTCTTTGAGTACTCCTTTGAAGGAGATTGATTATTAAGAAAATTAAAAAAGGTTGATTTTAATTAATTTTAAGGCTTCGATTAATTTTTAATGACAAGTCAATTTCAAAGAAATACTTTGGTCCACTCTAGATATGTGCCTTGATTAAGGCTTAACCCAATGACAAAAATGAGCTTGACCATGTGATATGGGCGTTACCCATTATTAGGATTAATAAGTTTTTGTAATTATCTTAGAATTATTCCATGTCCAAATCGAAAATGGACTCATGAACTTTATCATTTTCTTTAAAAAAAAATCTGAAATAATTTTCTAGCAAATAAATAAAATAATAATCACTTGATTCTTTGCTTCTTATTTTATCCACGGAATCGTATTAATGCTCTATTGTCGTTTTTGGGTCAGCCATGCATACTACGACACGGCTTTGCTGTCTTAACAAAATCAAGACAATTAAAATTATGTGGCATATATGAATTAATAATTTAAATACGTCCTTACAAGAGAGCGAGTCTTAACAAATTTGGCAATTATGGAGTGCGGGGGCAAAGGCAAGACCACCACTACAATTACACTTCCAACCACTGTTTAGCGTGTGAGGACCACCCCCCCACTTCCCATTTGTCCACGCGGATTTCGACCTTTTGTGGATCCCACGTCTTTTGCTGATTCATCAATTGATGACGTCGACATATATAAATCTCCACTCCTCGTCCTCTACTCGAATTGGCTAATGTCCTTCGCCGAAACCCTCCATGTTGTCTATTTCTCATTTTCTCTTTGTCTGAGCATCAGCAACTTGGCAATATTAAAAAAATAAAAAATAAAAAATTTATTTTATAATAATTCATATATTTAATGAGTAAATCTCATTATTTATTAAATTTATAATAAAATAAATATAAATAAAAAAAATTATGTTAATAAATTAATATATAACTTGAGATTAATAGCTAGAGAGAATGTCAAGAAGCTAGGTTAGCTTAATTATAATGATATGATAACAAAAACTTTAAAACAGGACTTTGCTTAGAAATTAAGCTGGAATTAACAATAAGAAGGAGGAATTTGATGCATGTGAATGTGTTCAAGTAGACGCAAATAAATTCCCCCATTAAATTGGCATTGAGAGTGCAGGCTCATGACACCCAATTGTCTTATGCATTTGACATGTCGGGAATAAAAATATATAAATGGACCTACCCACAATATACCATCTTTTATATATATATATATATATATATATATATATATATTTATTGTAGTTGGTAGACAAAGGTGGATCCCATCACATTGTGGGGATTATAATGATTTTCCTTCTTGGCCTCTCTGCTGGGTTCGGTGGAATCTCGATTTTTTTTATTCAATTTTTTATATATGTATTACAGAATATTTATATATGTATGGCTAAGCGTATATGTTAATTTTTAATTATATATATATATATATATATATATATATATATATATATATATATAATTACATGGAAAGTAAGATAAGTTGCAGTGCTTGACTTAAGTATTCGGATGACACCGAAAGGAATAGCACTCATTAGATGACTTAAGAAGACGAAGAAAGAAACAAATTAGAGATGGTGGGGGTGGGGTTGGTGTGGTTGGGGAGCGGCCACAGCCCACCCACAGAGACACATGAACCGAATAAACATTGCTAAATGGTCATGGCCATAACGCGGCAGCACAACACAACACATCAGGTTCCCAAGTCAGCACGCAAGGAAAAGCTGCCAATGAACTTAACACGTGCTCAACAATCATTGGATGGACCCTACACCCCCCAATATAATATTCCAAAAAAGAATCTTCATTTCGGTGTTCTAATCGGTTTCTTAGACGGCGGGCAAACATCCCCCGACAAAGAAGAGATAGAGAGAAGTGGCGCAAAGCAAAGTATATATTATTTGCCAAGTAAAGAACAGAAACCGAAACCGAAACTCCAACCAATATTTTTTTTTATCTCAAAAATGCCCCTCTCTGTTTCTCATTATCACCGTTTCCGTTCAGATTCTTCAGTCTCCTCGTTAAACTGTTAACTAATAACTTCCCATCAACGTTCATTTTTTTTTTTCCTGTTGAAAATATATCTATCAGTGGCCTCCACTTGTGTCGCTCTTTCTTTTTTTTTTTTCCCTCTCTTTAAATTCAGTAAAAAATTCATCATTTTATGGCAGACTGAAATTGTCAAAAGTCCATCTTATTTCCAAGTCAAAGTTATTTATTTTTCCCAACTAAATCCTCAGCCCCAACCACCTACATTTTTGCATAGTATCTGCCTTATTATTGCACATTTGCATTATCCGCGTTTACATTTTAATCCTGAGCCTAATATGATGTAATTATCTAATTTTTGTAATTGATTAATGTAAATTTTATTATATCATTAATAATTTAAATTATATAACCGTATTATCCATACAAACTAGATTTTAACTATATTTTACTTATATAAGAAGATGGTAAAATTAATTTTAATGTCAAACCTGATTTAGTCTAATGAATGAAAATATACAGCGTATTTGATAAATTTAGATCTAACTCTTATTCTTTCAATTTTTATTAAAAAAGAAAAAAATTCAACGTTTACCATTGGTTCAATTCTCGTGGGTATTCATTTTTGTTGTTTTAATTTCGCAGCTCACGTGCATGGTACCCAGTATCACCATCATCCTCAACGTGCCTAACATGAGGCCCCGCTAGGCGTGGCCAATGGGTCCAAGTCCAACCCCAACCGAACTGCAAATTGGAGGTTTTAGTACAAGAGTTTGAGAAATTAAAATTAGAATCGTATACTTTTGTAATTTCAATTTTAATTTCAATTCGATTTTTATTTTTAATTATCTGCATACATTAGTCTAGCTATTGTTTTCTTTTCTAACATGCGCTTGGAAGCATAATATAAACAAATTATAAAATATATTTAATATAATAAAAAAAATAATGCACTTTATATTTTAAAAAATATGCCTTTAATTTAAATTCAATTTTATATGAATAAAATTTAATAATTATTAAATTAAATATTTATATTAAAATTTATATAATATTATTAAAAATTTATATATATTCAGACTTCGAGACACAATACCGTTGATCCTTTCCCATGCGGGTGTGCGTTTACCAATACGAAAGGGAAAAATATTATTTTAGTTCTCCAAAAATCTAATACAGTACATTCGCGCGTGAAAGGTGGGGCCACGAGGGCGGTGAAACGTGACGCCGTTCTCAACGGAGCTTGCGAGAGGATGTGTGCGTGTGCACGAGACTGTGAATCCCGCCAAACAAAAGCGAGCCTTTTCTGCAATTTAACGGGATTGACCCCGAGATCAACGACGTTAAGGGCGCCACCATAGACTCAAACGCAACGGATCATACCTATGATTGCGGGTGTGAGCCTGGAACCTTTTTTTTGGTCCAAAAATGAATTTAATTGGGGCCCGCAATGCACCGATGGTAGTTTTTTTTTTTTTTTTTAAATGATCTTTAACGCCCCCTGGAAAATAACGGAAGTTAATTAAATAAAGAGCATATGAAAAACATTATTTTAATTTATATAAATTTTATATAAAAATAATTAATAATTATTAATTTAAATAGTTATATTAAAAATGTTATATAAAATATTTGATTTAAAATTATTTTCTCATTTTCTATTATAATTTTCTCTAAAACACATAAAATAAAATTTAAAATACTGAAAATAAAAATTTTTATATCGATAACCATAAATCAGTATTATATTGAGAATAATTTTTAAATGTATAGAATAATAATTATTTATAAATATTACTTAATACAAATGATATAAGCACTATCGTTTAAAAATAAAAAAAAAATCAAACTTAAATAGAAAATTGAGCTCAACATTAAGCATAATTTAAATTTGAACACAAAATACATGTAAAAAAAAATCTAATAATATTGATTTATTTAGGCGATTATAAATTTATAATTTCCCTCTCTTATCATTTCTCATTTATTAAGGGACGAAAAAGCTGGTGGAAACTTGAAACGGTATAGAGGGTGCAAGTAGGGATGATATAATTGGGAAGATATTTATGAAAATTAATTTGAATTTAATTATTCTTTTAATATTTAAGTAGTTGATTTTAAATTTTATTAAAATTTATTTTAAATTATTTGAATCTTTCTCAAATTTAAATTTTATATGATATATAATTTTGTTGATAATTTATATTTTAAAATATTTAAAATCTATTTATTTAAAATACAGTATACAAAATTATAAATATTGATAAATATATATATTATTATAAATAAATTCAAAATATTTAATATATAAATTTAGAAAAAAGTAAAAAAATATATCATATGATTTTAAGTTCTCATATAATATGTGATTTTACGCTATGATGTATGAATGACCATGATTTAATTTTATTAATTTGATACTTTATATTTATTCTATTAATAAATGTGGTATACATAGTTAATTACTATTAACTTATACTAATAAAGTGAACACGTGAGGTTAATATGGTAATATATGGACAATAAGTCAACATCATATGTTTATTATATAAGCACTATATAAATATTATATCACCACGTCAATACTATATTTATTATGTCAATATAATTTAATAATAATTAATAATTTAAATCATATTTATTAGCTAAAAAAATATAATATTAAATTAATAAAAATTAAATTATTATCCGTATATATAAAAGTGAAAAATTGCGTGATGTTTTTTTCCTAAAATTTAAGTTCAATTCAAAATCTTTATAAATATTATTTTCACACTTAGCTAAATTATACATTATTCATGTAAGTTTCAATTAAATTTAATTAAATTAAATATTAGAAAACATCCAATCCATCGTCCCTAACAAAGCTTGAACGCTGATTGTCAACCGCAGACTGCAAATTTTCCTACTCATCAAAGCGTATTCTATCATTATTTTATTCTTAATTATTTTATTTTATTATGAAATTAAACTTTCGTAATTTATATTGATAATAATTACTATTAATAAAATAAAATTTACATAAGTAAAATTATTATCAAAATTATCACAAATCTACAATGGTGCACGTGGCATACGCTTGTCAACTACCTAGGCGCCGAAATATAGACGTTGGCCGGCGCGATTCTCGTTGAATTAATGAGGGCGTTTTTTCAGTTTTTCTTCCACTGGTTGTCCAACTCGTGGCCCACTCTCGTTTGCGATAACGCCACATGTGGGACCCCTAAGACCAAATCAGTTGATTTCTACCCTTCATTGGAATATTTTGGGAAAATTACACTTATTTACCAAACCTGTGAGGGTGAGACGTGGCGGTTTGTCTGGCCTGGTGGTCCAGGGCCGACCTATTTTATTTTTTTAATTATTTAATCGTTTTTGTCTTTTTATATTAAAATGAATAAAAATTTTGTTAAAGGAGGACCTCCTTTTGGACCCCAAGAGCATTAATAATCACTATTGTCTTCTACTTTATATATATGGTAAATTTTAATAGGGGTCTTTAAATTTTAAAGTTATAATACAGTAATTTTTAAATTTAAAAATATAATATAAAATATTTTAAATTTTTATATAATAAAATTTTTTTAACTCTCAATAAATAATTTATAAATAACACACTAATATAATAATTTAAAGTAGTGATAAACATGAATGATTGTTAGTATTTTTTTAATGTAAAATCTTTTTAATTAGCTATTATATATTTAATATTTTAATATCTCATTTGACTGTCAAAAAAATTATAATTAATTTTACCATTATCATATAGAGAAAATAAAATTATTTATGTCATCACTTATTTTGAATTTTATAAACTAGCTATCGAGGATTATAAAAATTTTACTGTATAAAATTTTAAAATTTAAGAGATTTTACATTACATTTTTAAATTTATGAACAATTCTATTATAATCCCTAAAGTTCAGAGACATTCGTAAAATTTATTATATATACATACAAATATATAATTATTATTTTAATTTTGAGACTTTATCCCTTATTCAAGACTTCAAAGTTTGATTTTAAAGCTTTTTATTAGCTTATTTTACAAGACTTGGAGGAGGGATAAAGTGCAAAAATCATTATAGATAGAATAATTAGGATTAAGATAATAATTAGTATGATTAACTATAATTAAGCCTAAGCTTGTGTTCCACTTTTTTTGATATTTTGGCCTATATGGAAATGGAAGACTTAGAATAAACTTTAGAAATTTGAACGTTAATGTAACCAAAATTTCAAGCTTGATATGATTTTCAAAGGAAGGACTGTTATCATTGCTACATGCATGAAGTTGGTGGGTAGACAATTACTCAAGGCTTTTTGGTGAGTTGATCCTTTAATTTGCTAAAATTAGCAAATTAATGCTCCACTTATTTCGCATAATTTTTTTTTTTAATTCATCTTACTAATTAGTAAAGTGTTCTCAATGGGTATACTCTCAATCCACGAGGATGAAATACCCAATCCCGTTTAAAGAATAAGAGTACTGAATCATTTATACTAAATACACATTTAATTGATATAATATTATTTTTAAAGTTTAAATTGATGTGATATATAATATTATCTATATTAATAAATTAGATCAAAGTGCAGTATTTGAATAAATCTCATAATTGATTAATGTTTTAAGGATATATATGAAAAAAAAAAGAAGAAAACTATTATTAAAAGAAAGTTGAGAGATAATAAAATATTTAAAAATAACAAATAAACAAAAAAGCAAGTAAAATATTATAATTTATTAAAAAATAAAAAGAAAAAGGCATAAATCTTTAGTGAAAATAATCTACAACAATCTCAAAAAGTTTTTTATTTAATTATGTTTGAGAGTATTTTGAATTATTTATTTTAAAGGCAACTTTTATAAGTTTTTTCAAATTTACTCAGGCTCTTTAATTTTATAAATTCAATTTCAAATTTTTATATTAATTTTAATTTTAACCATTAGCCTAATCAAATTACTTAATTGATAAATATAATTTAAATATTTACATACATTATTAATATTAGTAATCCTTTTATTTTTATATCAATTTTAACAATTATTTTCACATTGATAAAAATATTATTTAAATTAGTTGCTCTATTATTTTGAAAATTATGATTACATGTATTTTGATTTTGATAAATTTTCATATTTTATGTTTAAATATTTATTTTTTTTCATTTTTATTTAAATTTGAATTAAGATAGCAAGAAATATGTGAATTAAAAATATAAGTAGAAAGAGAGAAAATTAAAAATTTAAATAATAATATTAGATATATTATTCATTTATTATTTTTTATCAACATGAAATAGGTTAAAATTAATAAAAAATTTAAAATTATAGGATATATTAATAAAATTAAAAGGAATACTTAAAATTGATAATAAACAAAAAAAATTTGTATTATTTTGATCAATTGATGAGTTCAATTATTTTTAATGAAATTTATTGCTAAAATTAAAAATCTTTCGAAAGGTTTTTGATCAAATTAATAAAATTAAAAATTTTGACTACAATTGATAATTGACATAAAAAATTTATTTATTTATTTATTATTTAGCCTATTTTAAATGTATTTGGTACCCAAGAATTATTTATCCATCAATGATATGCATGACTTTAAATGTAATATATATATATATATATATATTCCATGTTAGTTAAGTATATTTATGTAACACCCCTGATTTTTTATATATTATTATTGGGCTTTGTGTAGGTATCCTCAATTCATGAATTCGACGGTTGTCCTGGACTGTGAATTTCGGCGAACAGGAAAAGTCTCCGAATTGGATCGAGGTTTTGGCTACCCCACCATTGTCAGGCATCACGAGCGCGTTCCCGAAGTCGGAATCGGCAAAGGTAAACCCGAACCTTGCTTTTTCGTAATTTTCTAGTGCTTAAATAGGATTAAAAATCCATAAAATATTCGTGGTAGTTTAGAAAATTACGATTCTTTTTGCAATAGTTTAGTAATATTTCTAAGGACCGCGGGGCAGAGTTTTATAATTTTTAGAGCTTATTTGAGCAGTTTTTGCAAAAATGATCAATTATAAGGACTAAATTGAAATTTTACATGTTGTGATGGATGATTGAGTTGTGGACATATGGATTGTGAATATAGAAGTGTGTTTTGAGCCCTTTTGCAGGTTGGGTAGGTCCTAGGTATAGGGGAGACTCTGTCGGATTTTCGGCACGACTTAGGACGTATTGGTCTTTTTCTTTGTTTGTATTGAGTCAAATTTATTAAATGATTGTAATAAAATTGTCAGGTGAGCCGGGACAGCCTTCTTCCTCCGCCCAGCCGCCTCAGTGACCATCGTCAAGTTTGTGAGTAAAATATTAATTTCAATTGTAATTTCACTATTATTATATGTTCAAGTATGCCCATGCATCACTTATATGCATATATTTATGTAGTTAAACTCTAGGCACGATTTATGTTGCATTGATAACTGTTAAAGTGCCATGGATGTTGTTGTGGTAATTTGGAGCAGTGTGCGTGCGTTGGCGTGCGTGTGATGTGGTGTGGACTATGGATAGAACGGGTAGTCATGGCTTGAGTTCTTCGCTGGGACCCGATCCTTCGAGGGGTAGTCACGGCTTGAGTTCTTCGCCGGGACCCTCGATTTGGTTTATTAAGCGAAAGTCCGGCTTGAGTTCTTCGCTGGCACCAGGTTGGATTTAAGAGAGCTGTATAGGGGATCAGCTCCCATATGTTATGATTGATGCTACAGGGTGCGTGAGTGCTCCAAATTACCTTTTTGATGTTATGATGTGAAAATGATGTTGATGTTGCATTTCACTTTACAGGGTGCATTAGTTTTAGATAGTTATAGAGATTATGGTTAAAATTGATATTTTACTCTCTGAGTCGAACGCTCACTCCTGTTCAATATTTTTTTCAGGCTACAGGAGGATTTTATTTTGGTTAACCTGCTTTTCTCCTTCACAGGTTGTTTATCAATATTTGTGTAATTTTATTTACTCCTAGAATTTTCGCATGTGTTAGAAGTATTTATTTGATTATGGTCTGTAATATTATTATCATGTTGGACCTGTAAACGTATAATGATATGCATGTTTGATGGATTGGTCCTGTTCAATATTTTTTTCAGGCTACAGGAGGATTTTATTTTGGTTAACCTGCTTTTCTCCTTCACAGGTTGTTTATCAATATTTGTGTAATTTTATTTACTCCTAGAATTTTCGCATGTGTTAGAAGTATTTATTTGATTATGGTCTGTAATATTATTATCATGTTGAACCTGTAAACGTATAATGATATGTATGTTTGATGGATTGGATGAGGAAGCTGAGCTCCCATTTATTTTTATGAGGATATGAGTATGTGGAGGGTGAGCTGAGCTCCCCAATTGAGTATTTATTATGTTTACAGGTCGGGTGAGTCGAAAACTCCCCGTTGGAAAGTCCATTTTATGGCCGGACTTTGTCCGTTTGTTTTCTTGATATTGGGCCCAAATGGGCCTTAGAGTTGGGTTAATGAACAGTTAGGCTTACTACGGGCCTCGGGGGCTTTAGGCTAGCCCAGGTCCTAGTGCCGGTCCGGCCCATAGGTTGGGT
This sequence comes from Hevea brasiliensis, assembly GCF_030052815.1. Taxonomy (NCBI): domain Eukaryota; kingdom Viridiplantae; phylum Streptophyta; class Magnoliopsida; order Malpighiales; family Euphorbiaceae; genus Hevea; species Hevea brasiliensis. Next base: position 42,267,288 of record NC_079510.1, on the reverse strand, counting down.
CATGACAATTTAAGAAAAAATCTTAATTAGATAATTTTTTATTCTTAATTAAGAAAATATTTGATGCACTATATATAGCCATAAAAGAGCAACTAATAAAATTGAAATTGCATTCGGATAAAAAAAAATTTTAATTCAAGAGTTTAAACTTGAGTTTTTAGTTAAATTTATAAAAAAATAAAATTTGAAATTATCGATAACTGGAAAAACATATTTTAACAAAAATTTATATACAAAAGTTTTTCTCTAAATATTTCTCATTGTACTGATAGTTTAACGTTTAATTATTTATTTTTTTTATACATATTCCTTGAAAAAGTTTTTATATGTAAAATAAATAAATAAATGTAATATTCCGTTAGCATATGTCCAAATATATAATTTAAACCTCAAACATTAAGGACCCATTTGATTTACATATCGGAATATTGAAATTGAAATAAAGTAGAATCGAAAACGGAATGATAAATTTTTATTTATATTTAATTTATTGTGAAATTGAAATCAGATTTTTTTAAGGTGTTTAATTTACATATATAAACTGCAGAATCAAAATTAAACTTATTTTATATTTAATAAAAATAACTTAAAATTATGTTTTTACTATGTTTAATTCTAATTAGGTATAATTAATTATAATTACAATGTTTAATTTTAATTATTTATATGAAAATATAAAAATAATAATTTTATATTTTAATTATTGCTATAATTATTTATGTAACATTCTTAATTTTTAAATATATATATATATATATATATATATATATATATATATATATATATATATATATATATTATTCTAACCCTGGTATTGTGGACTTCGCGTATGTACTTTCATTTCGTGGAAATTCAATCGTCGCTCGGATCTGCAATTTCGGATCGAGCAGATAAGCTGCTGGAACCATTTCAGAACCAAGTCAAGATTATAGGCTACCCCACCATTTTCAGACATTCTGGACGCGTTCCAGTTGTCAGATTTGGCATAGGTAAACTCGAACTCTATATTACTTAATTTTTGCCTTGTACTGATTTAGAATAAAATTTATAAAATATTCATGGATGATAAGAAAATTACGATTTCTATTGCAATAGCCTTATAATATTGTTAAGGACAGCGGAACAGGTTTATAGAATTTTTAAAGTTAGTTTGGATAGTTTTTGAAAAATATTAGTTTTAAAGTCTTATAATTGAGTTGTATGATGTTGTGATTATTGCTTGGTTTGGAGGGCCCAGGAGGAGTCATATAATGATGATGAGATATAGATTGAGTTTAGAAGTGTTATTTGAACCATTTTGTAGGTTGGGTAGGTCATAGGTATAGGGGAGACTCTGTCGGATTTTCAGCACAACTTAGGGTGGTTTTGGTCTTTTCTAAACTTGTATTGAGTCAAATATATTAAATAATTGTAATAAAATTATCAGGTGAGCCGGGACAGCCTTCCTCCTTCGCTCAGTCACCACAGTGACCTCGGTTCATGTTTGTAAGTAAAATATTAATTTTAGTTGTAATTTCGATATTATTATATGTTCAAGCATACCCATGCATCACTTATAAATATGTATCTATGTAGATAAACACTAGACACATTTTATATTGCATTCATAATTGTTGAAGTGCCATGGATGTTGTTTGTGGTAATTTGGAGCAGTGTGTGTACGTAGTGTGCGTGGCATATGGTATTGGATATGGACTGGATAAGTAGACACGGCTTGAGAGACACTCGCTGGGACCCGGTCCTTCGGGGTAAACACAGCTTGAGAGACACTCGCTGAGACCCCGCATTTGGTTTATTAAGCGAAAGTCCAGCTTGAGAGACACTCGCTGGCAGAGGTTGGATTAAGAGGGTTGTATAGGGGATCAGCTCCCATATATGTATTGCTTGACAGTGTTGGGTGTGTGAGTGCTCCAAATTGCCTTTTTGCTGTTATGATATGAAAATTATGACGATGTTGTATTTAACTCCATAGGGTGCATTAGCTTTAGATAGCTATAGAGATTATGGTTAAAATTGATATTTTACTCTCTGAGTCGAACGCTCACTCCTGTTCATCTATTTTTCCAAGCTACAGGAGGATTATTTATTGTGGCTAACCTGCTCTTCTTCTTCGCAGGTCCATTGATAGTATTCAATGTATTTTGTACAATTGAGTTAAATTTTAGACTCCACATGTGTTAGAAGCACTTATTTTTATTTTGGGCCTGTATTATAAAAGTTATGTTGGACTTGTAAAATTTTTAACTATATGCATGATGGGATTGGATGAGGGAGCTGAGCTCCCATTTGAGTTACGACATTTGATTATGTAGAGGGTGAGCTGAGCTCCCCAATTTATTATATATTGTGTTTACAGGTCGGGCGAGTTAAAAACTCCCCGTTAAATGGTCCATTTTATGGCCGAACTCTATTCGGTTGAATTCTTAAAATTGAGCCCAAATGGGCCTTAGAGTTGGGTTGAGGAATAGTTAGGCTTACTACGGGCCTCGGGGGCTTTAGGCTGGCTTAGGTCTTAGTGTCGGTCTGGCCCATAGGTTGGGTCATGACAAATGTGGTATCAGAGCTTAGGCTTTAGATTCATGGGAAAGTGTGCACCTAGAGTTGTCACATGCGGAGTATAGGATTTTGTTTCATCTTTTTTTCTGTAATTCTTAATTTATAGATTCTGCGTTATTCCTCGGTTAATATAAGAGTGCTTCAGTTTAGCACCTCAGTTTTGTGAAAGTACATAGAAGTGTGAAATAGAGTTAGCAAACATGTTGAGGTCTGCCTTGGAAATACGTTCTCCAAGAAACACTATATTTTTATCAGTATGGGTCCAAGTGTTGTGCCTATCTTGTGCTAGGCATGAGTACATAAATGTGAGTTTTGATAGTATAATTGTACTAGATAAGGGTAAGGCTACCACCGTTGGCAGTCGTCAGTGGATAACCCAGTCAGAGTAAGTTTATGATAATAGTAGATTCAAGGGAGATAAGAGATTAGGAGACCTAGTCTGTTAGGACGTATCGTAGTAACTATACAATGTCTTCGATGTCTGCTCTGTAAGCTGCAGATTACAGTACTGACATGAGATTATTGTGTAGAGCTGCGTGCATCCCCGTGGTGCTCCATAATGAGGGTGTTTGCGGATGGCCTCTGTTTTGGTACAATTATGCCAGAACAGAGTTCTATAGCTGCAGAGGAGTTGGGAACTCCTAGTAAGGGATCTAGAGCTAGAATATCGAAAGGTCACAGTTGGGTGGTAACTAGAGTCAGTAACTCGGTTATCCTAGCATGAGCTCGAGTTACATCAAGAGTTGCCATCAGACCAGAGGTTGTGGATTAGTTACAAAGTAAAGGTGACATCTATATAGTGAGATCATCTGGTCTTCGGTATGGAATTTTGGATTTTTTTTTCAGTACGACAGACGTTTTGCTTAGAGTTTAGTGAGAATAGTATATCTTGTGTGTATAAGCAAGGTGTAAAGTACAACCCTACTACCTAGGGAAGGTCAGAACTATGAATTGATGTTTTACAGTGCTATGATATGATAAGAGAGTCATTAATTTGACATGGTTTTGGCAAGGTGGTAAATGTAGTGCCTTTGTTGCAGTAAGTTATGGTATAGTCCTATCTTTTCAGAAGGGATCGAAGGTTATTACTGATAATGATGACTTATGGAGTAGTGTCCCAGATGGGATTGTAGTGTGAGATAGAGAGTTGTTAGTTCAGGTGTTCTGGAGAGGGTACAAGTTCCATGTAGGAATTATAAGATGTAAGATCAAGATGTATGTAAGCCTTTAAATTGAATGACGGGTTTGGATACCTAGTATTTTAAGTTTCAGCTAATTAAATGGATATGAAAAATTAGAGTTGCTACAGATTCCCTCCCTAAGGTAGTAGGGGGTAGTATGTAGTCCAAAAGGGTAAGAATAGAGATCATGCAGGAGAAGTATGACTACTATTCCCTAAGTTCATCCTTAGCTTCTTAATGCTTAAGACTAAAGTATACTCCAAATAAAGTAAAAGAAAAAGGACAAAAGTTAGCATCGATAAATCATAGAATATGTATATATATATATATATATATATATATATATATATATATATATATGGAGTGCAATTCAAATGCAGTAGGAGAGATAGCCTGAATGCCAATAGAAGTCTAGCTAGGGTAGTTGGAGGATCAATTCTGAGTAACATTGAGGTATAGATGACGTGGTAGGGATAGTGAAAAAGTATAAGTTTCTGATATGACAATCAGGTTCAAAAAGAAAATAGAGCTAAAGGATGGAAGAGTGAAAGTTCGGATTTGGGTAAGATAAAAAGAGTTGGCTAAAGAATAAACTGGAAAAACATATTAGGATAAGATTAGGAAGAATAGAGCCAAAATACCTAGGAGGTGAATGTGGTTCTAAGAAGGATAAACGAGATAGACAAAAAAAAAAAAAAGGGATAGAGAGTGTAGAAAAGGATGGCATTAGGAAGAACATTGTTAAGTTATGGAACCCAGAAGTATAGGACTTAGAGCAGATCATAATTGATATAGTGTTAGGAGCCTGAGCCTAGAGCTTAGAGTTACAGGATCTGGATTAGACCTTATCTGTTTTCTACCCCCAAGGTAGGATAATGGGGCAATAACATAAGAACCCTTTTGGTTGTTAACAGTATAATGGAAATTAGGTGAGGTGTGCGACCAAAGTAGGTAGTAACTGTTGAGCATGCTGTGGTAACTTGAATTGTATTGTCAGATAAAGAAGCAAGATCAGTAGGAGTAAGTTGGATAAAAGTCAATATAAGGGATATAAATATGCAAGATGAGGGATAATGTCACATAGGCTTGATATTAAAATTTAAAGTGGTGAGACCTAGAGTCAAAAATTGGAGTTAGACATATATTTTCAGTGTGATCTATAGAATAATTATGTAAAAAAAAAAGAGTAATAATGAATAAATAAATAATAGTATCATAATATATAGCAGAACGCTAATAACGGTCAGAATACGACAAGATAGGTATGGGTGTAATTATAAGATATTGAGAAGTACATGGATTAGATGAGTGATTATTGGTAAGATTGGAGTAGATCTGAAAGAATCTGTGAGTGCTTTTATCTTCTATAATATAACTAAGTATAAGGAGTATTGGATAAATAATTATAAGTATGAAAGATAAATAGAGAGTAAAAAGGAAATAGAAAATTCTAAGATGATATGTCAGGCAGGACAACAGTATAACAAATGGTAGATACCACTGATATCTTATAATAACGCACAATAATTACAAAGAAATAATGAAACTAAAAAGGGAGACTAAGGGGTATGAGCTAAATCTTATTTATCAAACAATGGTATACCATAAATGGTGGGAGAACATTTCTCCTTCTTTTCAAATTGGCTCGTGTTTCGATTCTAGGAGATTATGTTAAGAAGAGAGATCGTGTCAAAGTGACCCAATTAATTGAAAATTTGATGGGCATTAGTACATATCCAATCTTTTGAGGCAAAAATGACGATAATGGTGTACCTAATGTTAAGTATGAAAGAATGATCAGAGAGTTGACAGGAGTTAAATCGAGCTAGTTACTAGGGCTTACCACCCTTTTGAACTATAAGCTGGAGGAAGTGCTATTTGCTAATGAGTTACAGCGAATGAAATTGCTGCTAATGGGAAAAGTTGAGGCTGAAGTTTGAAAAGCTATGGGCAGTATATGTGATTATATTAAGTAGAATAAACACATAAAGTATCTTGTTCAGAATTAAGGCATGACACATATTTCCTATAGCCGTGTCAGTTCAAATGGAACTTATAATTTCTGGGGCTCCTATCCATCCACGATGAGCAATTTCCTACTAAGGCTGGTAGGGAATGATAATGTTCTGATTGGTAAGTTGGGAAAGGAGATACAAAAAGAATTTTCTATGGTTAATTATAAGCGTTACGTAATGTGAAGAATGTGCTAGTAGGAGTCAATCGTAAAGTTAGAATTTTCGAAGTAATAGAACTAGTAATCAAGATAAGACTAAGAAATAAAAAAAAAAAAGAAAGTTAAAGTTGATGATGGGATGGACATCCTTGAAGGAAAAGGTGTAAGGGTGAGATAGGACTAAGATTAAGGAATAAGTACAACATATTGAAAAGATATCAACGATAGTAGAAATAGGAAAAGAAAGTGGATAAGATCCAAAGGACAGGAAGAAAGCTCGGTAGAGCTAGTTATAATGATGAGGAAAAGAAGGAATAGGTATGCTAGGAATACACTAAGAGATGTTTAATTATGATATTATAGATTAAAGGAGTAGTAGAGCCTCGATCTGAGTGCCAATGTGTTAGAAGTAGGCCACATACTAAGAAGCTTTAGGAAGAAGTCTAGATATTTCCATTCCAGAGAAGGAGTGGGAAATGATAAAGTTGCGTTAACTGGGTTGTCAGGAAATACAAATACATTTGTCCTATAAGAGAAGAGACCCAGTTCACTTTTCAATATTGATAAGTGGTGTAGGGTACGCTTGATACTTGGATGGAGCTCTACATAACTAGTTACATAAGATGGACAAGAGTTGGTCTAAGGACCCTAGTAATGACACAAAAGAGATTGAAATTTTAAAGTATCATGGGAGTGAGAAGATTTATAGGTATTGACCTTTGAGGTCATAGGACAAGTAAAGGTTTCGAACTAGATGTATATGATAGGTGCTACAGGAAAGCATTTCATAAGATACTATAGGGTAAGGAACATAAGTCATATTTTTGGGAAATAGAGATTATTGAAACAAAGAAATGAGGACTGAAGTCACCAAGAAACATGTTAGGACGTAATAAAAGTGAGGTAAGCGCCAAAGTTGATTAAAGTTATCAGATATTAAGTCGAGAGTAGTGGAGTTATAATGAGTACTAGAGATGAAAAAAAAAAAGAGGGGTAAATGAGTAGTCAGATGTGATGGTTTAGACTCAGAAGGAGGATGGTAGCTGGCATACTACTACAGGGGTAGATAGACATAAAAATTTTTAACCATCCATGCAGATCCAAGGCGGAAGATGTAAAATTTGCAATTGGTGGCCGTGTTCTTGAAGGTTTCTCCTATGAAAAGGGTTATGAGATTTGAAAAGAAAAGGCAAATTGACACTCCGTTATATAGGACCTTTTAAGATCATGGATAGAGTGGGTGCAGTTGCCTATCAATTAGAGTTGCCACCAAACCTTTCTCATGTCCACCTAGTATTCCACATTTTCATGCTTAGAAAGTATGTTCCTGATCCTTCTCATGTGCTGCGACCAGACACAGTGGAGTTAAATGAGAATTTGATCTTTGAGGAGTAACTAGTAGCCATAGTAGACTATCAGATGAGACAACTTTGGTCAAAGCAAATCCCTACGGTTAGTCCTGTGGAGAAGTTAATCTATGAAGGAATGCACTTGGAAGTTAGAGCGGGATATGCACAGCAAGTACTCATAAGTTTGATATGTAATTATGTGTCATTGTTCTGCCTTGTGTAAAATTCGAGGACGAATTTTCTATAAGGGGGGAAGAGTGTAACATCCCTAATTTTCAAATAATTATTATATATATATATATATATATATATATATATATATATTTATTTATTTATTTATTTTATTCTAACCCTAGTATTGTGGACTTCACGTATGTACTTTCATTTCGTGGAAATTTGATCGTCGCTCGGATCTGTAATTTCGGGTTGAGCAGATAAGCTGCTAGAATCATTTCAGAACCGGGTCAAGATTATAGTCTACCCCACCGTTTTCAGACGTTCTGGATGAGTTCCAATTGTCAGATTTGGCATAGGTAAACTCGAACTCTATATTACTCAATTTTTGCCTTGTTCTGGGTTAAAATAAAATTTATAAAATATTCGTGGATGATAAGAAAATTACGATTCCTATTGCAATAGCCTTATAATATTGTTAAGGACCGTGGGGCAGGTTTATAGAATTTTTAAAGTTAGTTTGAATAGTTTTTGAAAAATATTAGTTTTGAAGTCTTATAATTCAGTTGTCTGATGTTGTGATTATTGCTTGGTTTGGAGAGCCCAGGAGGGGCCATATAATGATGATGAGATATGTGTTGAGTTTAGAAGTATTATTTGAAACATTTTGCAGGTTGGCCAGATCATAGGTATAGGGGAGACTCTGTCAGATTTTCAGTACAACTTAAGATGTCTTTGGTCTTTTCTAAACTTGTATTGAGTCAAATATATTAAATAATTGCAATGAAATTGTCAGGTGAGCCGAGACAGCCTTCCTCCTCCGTCCAGCCACCACAGTGACCTCGGTTCAAGTTTGTGAGTAAAATATTAATTTTAATTGTAATTTCAATATTATTATATGTTCAAGCATGCCTATGCATCACTTATAAATATGTATATATATAGTTAAATACTATGCACGTTTTATATTACATTCATAATTATTAAAGTGCCATGGATGTTGTTTGTGGTAATTTGAAGCAGTTTGTGTGCGTGGCGTGCGTGTGGTATGGTATTGGATATGGACAGGACGGGTAGACACTGCTTGAGAGACACTCGTTGGGACCCATCTTTCGGGGTAGACACGGCTTGAGAGACACTCGCTGGGACCCCGCATTTGATTTATTAAGCGCAAGTCCGGCTTGAGAGACACTCGCTGGCAGAGGTTGGATTAAGATGGCTGTATAGGGGATCAGCTCCCATATATGTATTGCTTGATAGTGTTGAGTGTGTGAGTGCTCCAAATTGCCTTTTTACTGTTATGATATGAAAATTATGATGATGTTGCATTTCACTTCACAGGGTGTATTAGTTTTAGATAGCTATCGAGATTATGGTTAAAATTGATATTTTACTCTCTAAGTCGAATGCTCACTCCTGTTCATCTATTTTTTCAGGTTATAGGAGGATTATTTGTTGTGACTAACCTGCTCTTCTTCTTCGCAGGTCCATTGATATTATTTAATGTATTTTGTACAATTGAGTTAAATTTTAGACTCCGCATGTGTTAGAAGCACTTATTTTTATTTTGGGCCTGTATTATAAAAGTTATGTTGGATCTGTGAAATTTTTAACTGTATGCTTGATGGGATTGGATGAGGAAGCTGAGCTCCCATTTGAGTTACGACATTTAATTATGTGGAGGGTGAGCTGAGCCCTCCAATTTATTATATATTGTGTTTACAGGTTAGGCGAGTAAAAAATTCTCCATTAAATGGTTTATTTTATGGCCGGACTCTGTCCGGTTGAATTCTTAAAATTGGGCCCAAATGGGCCTTAGAGTTAGGTTGAGGAATAGTTAGGCTTACTATACTGGCCTGGAGGGCTTTAGGCTGGTCTAAGTCTTAGTGTCAATCTGGCCCATAGGTTGGGTCGTGACAATTTATTTTTTGTTTTAATTAATTATTTTAATTATTAAGATCATTTTAATTATTATTATAATTATAATTATTTTAGTTATTGTAATTATTATAACAAAAATTATAATTATATTTTTTAATTAATTATTTGAAAAATAAAAATATTTTAATTACTATAATTATTTTAATTGTAATTATAATTTTTATTTTTATTTTTAGTTAATTATTTGAAATATAAAAATATTGTTTTTTATATTTTTATTTTAATTAATAATATGCAAATATGAAAATTAAGACATCTCAATAAATGTATGAGCAAAATTGAGCAATTTCTATATGTTGATTTCCAAGTTGAAAAGGGGAATGATTATTCTCTTAGTTATGAAAACCAAATTCCCTAGTCTGTAAAAATGAGAATGAAAAAAAATAAATTTTTAAATACCCACAAAGAGAATTATTTCTATTAATTTTCATTTTCGGGTTAATTTTTACTAAATCAAATAGAGCCTAACTTTTTTTTTTTATAAGTCTTATTCAATAATATTTACTGTTCTAATAACTATTAAGCTATTTTATTAGTGGTTAACTATTAGATATTATATATTAATTATTAATAATTAATTATTTATATAATTAATGAAGCATAAATACTTGATATATTACCTTAAAAATTATTATCGAATAAGATTATAGTCATAATAATTTATTTAAAAATTATAAATTTATAGAAATTTAATTCTCATATTTATAACTATAATAATAGAAAAATTTAAATTTTTAACTTAAAAAGTATTTATTTAAAAAAAATAAAATAAAATTAAAAATAATATAAATATTTTTTTATATAATTTATTTCTAATAAAGAAAAAATATATGATAATGCAGGGATAATTTGATGAAATAAATTAGTGACACAATTCAGTACAATACATTAAAAAAAAAAAAAAAAGTTGTGTACATGAGAACAGCTCAGCTCAACACCTCTCCCTCTCAATGAAATGACCTCCCTGTTCTCTTTCTTCTCTCATTAGCCTTTTGGGCTCTCTGTTTCTAGGGACATTCCTCCTCGACACACTGCTTCTGTCTTCTCCTTCCTCGTTACTCATCTTCTCCTTATATATTCACCGTTCACACAAGAAACAGAGAGACTCCATTTATTTAAGGCAAGACTCAAAGAAAAAGATATAATGAACACACCAATTAACACAAAAATGGTGGTCTCTCACCTGCCTTCTGGTTTTCTCCTAATTTTATCTCTATTTGCTGTTCTTGTTTCTGGGTCTCGAAGAACTTTACCTATTATACCATTTGATGAAGGATACACCCAGCTTTTTGGGGATGATAATCTGGTCATTCACAAAGATGGCAAGAAAGTCCATTTATCGCTAGATGAAAGAACAGGTCCTGTGATTTTTGTTTTGGGTTGTATTATTTGGTATTTTGGGTTTGCCCTTTTTAATTATGCAATATAGTTTATTTGGTTCTGTTTTGAAGTATTGATATTTAGCTTTTGATTGAAAGTTTTCCTCTGGGGATGTGAACAGGGTCTGGATTCGTTTCTCAGGACCTATACTTACATGGCTACTTCAGTGCTTCTATCAAGTTGCCTGCAGATTATACTGCTGGAGTTGTGGTTGCTTTTTATGTAAGTAATCTGATTAATAAACTTGTACTATTCAATTTATTCAATAGTTTTGTGATCGTATTTGGAAGTTTAAATTCTGGTTGAATCAATCAGGCCCAAATTGATTATTCTTTAATTTGCGACTCTTGTTCTTTCTTTGCATGTTGATAATCGAAGTTTTGTATTCTGATTTTATCAGTCAAACACATATGAATTTTTCTTTAATTTTGCAAATTTATTTCAATGCTTTTTTTTTTGGCCAAGCCAAGATGGAAAGAATGATCCAACCATGGCGACCTGATTTTTTTTTTTTTGCATGTTTGTTAATTATGAGCTCACTGGAGGATCATGTGTCAGATTATTCTTTTATTCATGATTTTTAACTATCAGATAAAACCAACAATAGCCCATAGATTTTTTTTTGGGGGGGATGTTTTCCCTTTCAAGGGCATTTTTTTACCCCGCCTAGAAACACAAGATGATGATCAACTTCACTTTTACTAATTCCTTCTTCATTATTTCACCTCATGCTTATTCTAGCTAATGAATTTCAAATATTTGATTGTGGTAGATGTCAAATGGAGATATGTTCGAGAAGAACCATGATGAGATTGACTTTGAGTTCTTGGGTAACATAAGAGGCAAAGACTGGAGGATACAGACAAATATTTATGGTAATGGTAGCACCAACGTTGGCAGAGAAGAAAGATACAGCCTCTGGTTTGATCCCTCTGATGATTTCCATCAGTACAGCATTCTCTGGACTGATTCCCAGATCATGTGAGTGAAAACCCACTTCACCGTCTTTGATTTTCTCAGTATTTGTTCAAATTCTTTTATTTTGTTTGATATTATTTGTTATAAAGACAGCTATTTAGAGGCTGTACTTCACCAGCTTGTCACTAATGAGTTCATGTTCTACAGTATGGAATTTACTGCTTTAGGTTGTTTTGATGTTGATTCATCTGTTGTCGGGTAGAGGTAGAGTTTCTTGTTTTGGGGAATTAGTACAGAAAGTTCTCTGTTCTTTTGCCTATAGTTGCATGCCCCTGTTTTATCAAAACCAGTTTTCCTGTTTAAGCTTTGTTTGATTATTGAGAAAGGGTGGACAAGATTCGAGTTTTGATTACAAGATCTTTTCTCAAATTTAAGAACCTATAAAACGAAACACTGATGTGATGGAGCCCTGAAGTCTTTACTCTTTAAATTATTTGATTTTAACTTATCATTATTTATATGGAGGACCAAAAACAACAAAGAATCTTGTTAGTTTGGTTGCCAATCTTTTCTTCCCCCTACTTTTCCAAAGTTTTTTGTGTTGCTATTTAGGGGTAATGATTTTCTAGCTGGGATAAGAAACAAACAAGAATGATTACATTAGTACAAATAATTAATGGAATATTTTTGGATTAATCTCTGTTTATGCTATAACAGTTATTCTAATTCTGTGTTGTTCATTTATTTTCCTTGATAGATTTTATGTGGACAATGTTCCTATTAGGGAGGTGAAAAGAACAGTATCTATGGGGGGTGATTTCCCTTCAAAGTCAATGTCTTTGTATGCAACGATATGGGATGGGTCTGACTGGGCTACCAATGGAGGCAAATATAGAGTAAATTACAAATATGCACCTTATGTCACAGAATTCAGCGACTTTGTGCTACATGGATGTGCTGTTGATCCAATCGAACAGATATCAAAATGCGATATGGCACAGAGTTCGCAAGCAATCCCTACTGGTGTTAACCCCTTGCAAAGAATTAAAATGGACAATTTTAGGACAAAGTATATGACATATTCCTATTGCTATGATAAAGCTCGATACAAGGTTCCTCCGTCCGAGTGTGTGATTAATCGCCAAGAAGCTGAACGGCTCAAATCATTTGATCCAGTTACATTTGGTGGAGGCCGGCGCCACCGCGGGAAACACCATCGTCGGAGCCGATCAAGCCATGCTGAGGCCATTTCCATTTAAGGAAGGTTGCAACACTTGCATCATCATTATTATCTTGTTATAAATTATGTTGGGATCAGTTATTTTTTGTGAATAGAGAGAAAGCTGATAGATTTTTACTGAGGGATGGTAGGTATGGTTGATGATGGGGTGGGTGGGTGGGGAGGGTTTGGATGTCTGTGTATAGCTTCATACATTTAGTTTTCCAGTTGTTTGTTTTTGTCATTGATGTTGTCTCTGTGGCTTTACAAATTGAATTTGGTGATGATTTTCTGAACTTTTGAGGCACTCTCATGGTTTCAATAAATAAATGCTGGCATATGATGGAGTTTCTACTCTTTACATTTGTGGATTTGCAACCAAATGAATAGCAATCAAGCATCTTTTGTCTTGTATTGTGATTTTATATGTGTTTTCTTTATATTCTAGTTCAAGCAAGAACATAAAGCATGCCCAGATATGTTTTGAAAGTCAACAGTTTGGGTCCCCTATTGGGTCTGTGTCTGTTATTTTTTTTAAGGTCAGAGTTGTCATGCTTATATTACATTTGTCAAGGGTTAGTTGGAATCCAAGGTCAGTTAGATGTGACAACTGGTGTAGGTAGCAGCTTAGTCATTATTGTTACAGGTTATAATTAATACAAAATATTATTTTAAATTTTATTAAAATATTATATTTAATTGTTTTAAAATTTATTACTAAAATATGTTAAATTTAATTTAAAATTTTTAATAAATTTTGATTAATATACTAAATATTAAGTTTGGAGATAGGAAACATCTGAGATAACCAACATCAAGCATGCTTTGTTAGTATTTTTTTCCTATCTATACTTTGTACCAATCAATGATCAGAGCACACTTGGCCTACCATACCGGTGGCTGGCTGATTTAAAGCAATTAAATTTGGTGAGCATGTCATTACAGGAATACTGATGCTCTTTATAACCTAACACCAGATTAATATGAAGAAACACTTGTTTTCTGTGTCAACCGCATAACTTTGTCCTTATCAAATGGAGTTAAAGCAGGACCACTAGAAACAGTACTCTGTTATTCTCTTCTGCAAGACAGTTTGCAATAGGATGTAGAATTTGTGAGCTTGATATCAATTAAATATTTTCTTAAACAAGATAAACTCCCCAACCATAAGTCAACACATACCCACAAAAGAGAGGTAAGAGGATAAAATAAGCATCCAACTGATAAGATCACAGTGATGATTCTGAGCCTGAAAAGACAATAAATTTAGGGCCTAATCTATCATAATACCTGACTTTGGGCCATGTTTTTGCTAAATTAAGCCTTTGACAGCATTTCTCCATCAAACTTTAAATTATTTTGTAGCATTTCACACTAATAAGATTTGTTGGGAGATATAAAATGTGAGAGTTTAGCATAATCTGTCTTAAAACAGTATATTATCTACATCTTTTCTAATGCAAGAATACTTAGTGGTTGCTGATGGGGTCATCAATTACAAAGCAGCATGAAGTGACGAAAAGCATCTCATAAAGTGGGTAGCGCAGCACACAAATTATTGGATTATGGTAGATTATCACAGCAACAAAGGAGTTGAAGGCATCTCAAGAAGCTCATGCAAGCTGCTAATCAAGGGCATGATTAGAAAAAGTAGAAAAAAGCTACAGAGCAAGCTGTCAAGAGTTGAAATCGACTTTCAACAGCTAATAGGCTTTATCTTCACAAATCTAACCATATCGAAAAGTTCCATAAACAGTCTCAAAATTTCATTCTGTAGTTTTCCCGCAAACCCTTTAATTCATCTAGCTGCAGAGGTGTTGCTGTGAGGGAGATACATGGTATCACAATTAGAACAATGACAACCAAAATACATTCTTCACTAAGAAAAATAAATCAAAAGCTCTAAATACCTTTTCTTTTCCCTGAAGAAAATTTAAATGGTGGTTTGGTTTCTTGCCATTGGACTCTTTGCCCATTTTGCAGCCTCCAGTTATGTCAAGGCTATGCTAATTCAGACACAACGGTAGAAACCCAACTTGAATCATCACTTTCCTACCAATTCTAAACTAGCTTTAAATCAGTAACGGAAAATAAAAAGTTCTCGTTATCATATTTCAAGACCTACTTGTACTACCAATATATATACTGCCTCTTTGTACTACTTAACACAGCACAAAAAGATTGATATATGTCAGCAATCTGAGTTCAAAAGTTATTGAACAAATAAGAATTGATAACAAATAAACTGATGCCACATCAAGTGGGATGCTAGAGGCAGCACAGAAAGCTGAGATGAGAAGGGCTTTCTTTCTAGAAATGTGTTGTGCCCCTGAATTATTAAAGAAAAATTTTGCTTCAACTACAACAATAGAAATTATTTTAATTATGAAGACTATTTATTAATTAAATATTTAAGTAGCAATCCCCTGATGCATTGTACAGATAATGAAAACAACCTTATGGAAAGGTCAGGAATGAGAAACACCAGACCACGAGCTACACCTTTCCCCACCTATGTTTCCATTTATCGCATACCATGATACGTTTACTACTTTTGAGATACAGCCTCTTTTCTCTCTATCAGTTTGATGAAATTGCGAACAATAGTCTTGCCTTCTGATGTTATAATGCTTTCTGGATGGAACTGTACCCCCTGAAATTTTACAAACTATTTAAATTTGAACTTTATGCAGGGATATTTGATTGTATCTAGAGTAGTTACAAGGTAAAAATTATTAAAAAAAAAAAAACACTATTGATACCTTATTAATTAGTTCCTTACTCAAATCTGCCTGGAAATTTATACGAAGGAACATTTGCTAATCCAACACAGTGTGCAGTCACATTTCTTTCTCTACATAACATAAGCAAAGGGAAAAGAATATCACCTGTAGATGCTTATATTTTTTGTGACGAGCAGCCATTATTAGTCCATCCTCTGTCCACGCTGTAATCTCAAGTTGTTTGCTAGGGAAACTATCCTTTTCAATCACGAGGCTATGATACCTCCCAGCAGTGAAAGGACTGGAAAAGGTAAAATGATTTTCATCACCATATACTGACATTTTAAGCTACAATTTTGATTGGAAGGAACTGAAGGCTAGTAGAAGACATATAAAATAACGTTAATGTTTCACTAAATTGTTCCCTATATTGTCTGGTATCAACAATCACTACAATGCAAAGCTTCTCAAAAAGAAGTTCTGGCAGAACAAATTATTTTAGCCAGCCAATAGACTTGCAGATACCAATGTCAACCAATAATACGGAAAGTCAATGCTGGATTTAACCTAACATATTTTCTTCACCCACCAAGAAAATACAATGGGCCTGTTTGGCATTGCTGTTAAAAGTGCTATTGAGAAAATCACTTTTTTAAATATACTAGTTAGAAACTATTAAAAAATAATTTAAAATTAAATTTGATAAGTTTTAGTCATAAGAATACTAAAATAATAAAACAATTTATTTCAAACTGTTTTTTTCAAAAGCATCTAAAATTATACTTTTATTCATAAAAACAGTTTGGGCCCTCTAAACTCAATGCCAAACAGGCACAATGTGAATCTTCAAAAGAGAAAAATATAAAAAGGAAGAAGGAGATTCCCAATATATAAAGAAATCCTTGTGTACATCATCATCTCAACAATTGCAAACTTATGATATTATCAAACAAATAGATTAATGCATTCACCTGAAAAATTAAAGCCTGAAACCAGGGAACAAATTTTGCACTATCATCTCATATGATTTTAAATAAGAGAAGGTAGATAACAAGCACTTCAAAGATCATAGAAACAAAATTTGGAAGATGTGTATGAGTAATAAGCATTCACAAAATAGCAGATATGATCTGATTTGAGAGAAAATGGCAAATACCTGTGGGAGACGGAAATATTCCAAGCAACAATGGGGGAGGGGGGGAGAGGGCAGAGAGAATCATTCCTTCTACAACACATATAACCCTCTTAGAGTATGGGCGTTGAACTACGCTTTAGTGAAATAAAAAAAATCCAAGGGATTTATTGTCATAAACAGAAGCATCCAAATGAACTATGCCTTTATTACTGTATCTCTAACTGACCTTTTTGATTTGATTTTCTTCTCCTTAAATGAAACAAAGTTAGTGAAAAACATTGGGAGAAGGAAAATTTCTAAACAAATATGGAGAGAAAGAGAAAGGGCCAAAAGCATTATACATACCACAACAAATATAAACTTCTTAGTAATCGTTTATCTACATGATTGATAAAATCATAATTACTTGAAATGCGATACTCTCAGATCGTGCTACGGGTACATGGTTAATAAAATATAGTATATGTAGGAGTAGGCTTCTTCAATATGCAATTGATTCGCAGTACACGAATTATATTTTTGTAGTATGTAAAATTTATTTGTGTTATTTATTTTTTAATTTTATTTAACATAATATGTTTATGAAAAATTAAAAATTTAATTTAATATAATTTATTAATGTTATTCAAAATTTAAGTCATTTTATTATTATTATTATTAAACTAATTTTAAATAATTAAAATTATAATGAATAATTTTTATATTTTCTAAAAATTCTCTCCTCAATGACAACTAGTAAAAAATATTGATTGTATATTACATTCCTAAAGTTTACAATTTCATCTAATAATATATCATCCAACATTAAATTAGTCAAAAGTTACTTATTGCCCCTTCCAAAACCTGATGTCCCACTTAACTCTCTAACATAGGAAAAAATGAAAAACTAAAAGAGTCCCACCTATCCAACCCAAAAGAACATCTTTGAGTTGTTTCTGTTCTTCTTCTTCTTCTTGCGTTGTTGGCTCTCTTATTCTTTCACGCATGGCTGTTGTTTTCTTCTTCTTCCTTTTTTTTTCCCCTTCTTGCTTGCCGGAACTCCCACTTTGGCGACCAAGATCGCGTCCCCTAGCGATTTGGGACATTCGTGAGGCGAAATCAAAGTACACAAGGGGGTTGAGCAAATATGGTAACTATGAATCAAATAAAAGATCCAGAGGATTTTGTTCTCATAGACAACATGATTCAAACAGTCAACTTATGAAGAAAAACGACAAAGCTTGACTTCTGATGTCAAACAAGTGTATATTGTATGGATACATGTCAAGGTGCCCAACAGCATGGAATTTGTTTTCATTCACTAAAAGTAAAAGCATTAATCTCCTCCCTATAGATTGTCTTTTAGCTGAAATTATGACAAAACAATCTAGTCATGTTACATCTAGGTCAGTACCACATGTCTAGCTATACAGGAGTGTGTTGCTGCCATTTAGCATGACAACCAAGGGCAAGATAACATGGAGCATGTAATTGAACAATTTTAATAGTGAAAACAAGAATGTTTTAATGAGAGAACATACTTATTTAACCCAGAAAACAAGCCATCTTCCCCTTTCTCATTATAATAAACAAGAGAGCATTTCCCATGCATGACACCTTAAGGGGAACGCACAACCTTCCCTGAAACACAACAAAGTGATAAGCATTATGGAGAAGAAAGCAAAAAACAACAACCACTGAGAGTTTAAAATAAAATGTTTAAAGCATTTAAAGTTCCTCTGCTACAGTCATATGTGGGAGTAAAACACGAGGATGTTTGCAAGAGATTTGAAATATCTTAGAAGAATCACCTCCAAAAGCCTCTCCAATGCACTGCAGTCCCATACACACACCAAATAAAGGCACCAGAGGTCCAAGCTCCAAAACAGTTTGTAATGATATGCCAGAATCTTGTGGTGTTCCTAAGGAAATGTAAATTTATAATAAGTAGTGTCATCTCCTCCTTTTAATCCTGCTGAACTTTGAGCATACATCATAAGATAACACACATGCAAAACACTAACCTGGTCCTGGGGATATAAGCAACCCTCTTGGATTTTTCCTATTAAAATTCAAAGCCAAAATTACATATATTATCAATAAATACAATGAACACCTCAATGTCATTCACCACCTAAAATATCATGATGCAAGATATAAGGATTAGCAAACGCCAATTTACTACTACAAGTTCTTACCTTTTTAACTCTTCCACAGTTAACTCGTCATTCCGATAAACCTCAAAATGGCATCCCAATTCCCCCATGTACTTCACAAACACAAGGTACCAGGAATACAGATTTAATTAAAAATGCATTAAACAAATTGTGTATGTGTGTTTGACTGTGATATAAGGTGGGAGAGGGGGATCACAAACAGTTTGGAAATTCATCAAGCAAAATAGTTAACAAGGCAGAAGGTCCTAAAAGCTACAAAACAAAATTTTCATCAAAGTTAAGACTATACAAATTTTTTTTCTCTTTTGGCTGAAACATTAAAGATGCATGTTGTTCTTGGCTGTGGACAACAGTTAATTAATTTTCATGTAAACTTTGATATATCACTTAAATGAAACTGAATTTTAAGGTGATAATGAAATCCATACAATTTACTTTATTAAAAGGCCAATGATGCAGCAACTGGTGTGCTTTCACGTGAGGAGAGTAAAACCAAACCAGTACTATTTCTTCTTTTTCAATAGAAAAAAATTTCATTACTTGCATTTAAACAAAACTTGCCAAAAGGACATGTTCCCAGAGACGCATATTATTAAAAAAAATAATAATAATAATATCGTGCATGCCCTTATGATGAGAAATTCAATTAAGGCATAGATATTAAAAAATAAAATCTTTGGTTGCACACGTGATTAGAAACCACTTAAAGAAAAATTTTTTGGAAAGAAGATTTAAGAAATCCTTTTGAGGATCTTAGGAAATCCAAATGACATTGACTGTACAACCTATGGCTGCTTAAGAGATAATCTCACTACATAACATCCCTGATATATTCCCCCGTTCTTTCAATTGAAATGGTTTATTATCTTTCCAGCAAGGAAAAAAGAAACTACTCCCACATTTAAATGCTATGGATATGTGGAAACATAAATTGCACCAATTATAGTGATTTCTCAGCATCCAAACAGCTGGTAGCATTCAAGCCACCATCATATAACATGGAAAAAAAAAAAAAAAAAAGAACCCACAAACCAAATTGAGATTACAGGACCAAATCATAATCTAACGAAATAGAGGACCAAACCTGGCAAAGATTATAAGTAAAACTATCATAATTGTCGATGACAATAATGGGATTCTTCATCTCCCGACCATTCGAAGCCGCAGTTAACGAAATCGATTCTGTGACAGCCATTGAACATTTTGCAACAAACGCATTTTCCGTCTTCGCCACAAAGGTCAATTCTTGAAAACAACAAAAAGAAAGAGAGACAGAATCATAAACATGCAAGCACACACAAAGAAACAAACAAAGAGCTAAATGAGATGGACGTAAAAGAAGGAGACATTACTTGATGGCAGAAAGACAGTTGAGGGGCGAGGTAGACGAGGGTTTTGAAGCGTCTTCAGATGAAGAGAGGATTTAGATCGAAGGAGAGATGACTGTGAAAGTAGACTTGCAGCCATAGTGGATGTCAGAAAGCTCTGAAGAGAGAAGCCTTTGGATTCTCAAAGAACAGTTATGAGTTTATAAGTAGCAGCACAGTGAAGGGAGATTTTGCGGTTCGAGAATTTTGCGTTTATATAGACTAATTTTTTAAATGAAAATTTTAAAAATTTAATTTTTTTAATTTTTTAAAATTTCACTAAAATCTGAAAAATAATTTTAAATTTTCTATTATTTTCACTATAATAAAAATTTTGTTTTCTACTTTTTTTTTAAAGTTAAAAATAATATTTTTAATAATTAAAACTATTTTATTTAGAAAATATTTATGATAATAAAAAATTAATTATATTATCATAAAATAATTAAATCATTTATTAATTTTTTTAAATGTAAAATTAAAATTTTAAAAAAATTTATAATTATCTATAAATATAAAATTATTTTTCACCCGTAAAATAGTCTATAATAATTTTTTTATTTTTTTCATAAATTATTAAATCATTTATTTATTTTAATTACTTGATAAGTTTTTCTTTTCAAATTAAATTTATAATTTTTATATACTAGCAGCACATATCCACATTTTGCATGAAATATTTAAAATATTAATAAATAAAATTATATATCATTTTATTGATTAATTCAAATAATTTTCCTCAATTACTATTTTTTATTTTCACAATTTCATTTGCTTCAACATGTATATCCTTTTATATGGTGATTATTTTTGTTTTGTTTTGTTTTGTTGTTAAATTAATAATCCAGTGATGGAATACCAATATAATATGATTGATAGGAATTCAATAATTATTATTTTTTTTATAATTTGAATTTATTAGATTACAGAAGGCCTTAAAAGTTGTTTGAAAATAATTTTAATTTTAATATATATATATATAAATTAATTTAAAAATACTTTTAAGTGTAAGTAAAAAAAAGATAAATTTGATTTATTATATTTTTAGTAATTTAACTAAAAATTACAAATTTACTTTATAATAAATTTCTTATATTTATAATTAATAGTTAAATATGTATCTTAAAAATATTAATATTAATTTCATATAAAGCACAATTTTAAGAAAAATATCAATCACAAGTTGAGATATGAAATTCTTTTATTTCTTTTTTAATATAAATTAAATTTTAAGAATAGCCATTACAAAGAATCGCTAACCCGTGAAGTTAAGAATTTATCTAATATAATTCTTAAATTTTATATTTATATTTACATATTTTTTTTAATCTATAAATTTTATGTAAAAATTTAGTATAATATTTTTTTATGAAATTTAATATTTTAATAGCACTTATTTTTTAAAATATTAAAATAAATTTATGTTCTAAATTTATAGAATAATAAAAATCATATTTATATAATATTATGGCTATTATATAATAAATATAATTTTTAAATTGAAAAAATTTATAATTTAATATTTTATGTTGTCTTTATTTTTTATATATTTTATATATTGTATTATATTTATATATAATTAAAAATTATAATTCAAATACATATTTTATTAATATATTATTCCATCAACAAAAATGAGAATTTAATACAAAATTAATGAATTAATTTTTTATTAAAATTTATTTTTCCATCCATAAAAAATTTCTCATATATATTGGTAAAATCAGATTCATAAAAACTAAAAAGTATAAAGAAATCTAAAATATATTCTATAATTTAAAAAATATTTTTCCTAAATAAAATTGATTTGAAAAACACTATTTTTAGCGGTTAAAAACCCCCACATGCCCAACTAAAAAGGGTAGTTAGCAACTAAACCCTAAACATGGAAACTCTTAATCCAAAATCTAAACATCCAAAATGACAATAATACCCTTGCCACCCTCAAGAATATTCTTGGCACTGGTCCGATTCATCACTGTTGTAGTCTGCTCCCATTGCACAGAGAGAGAGAGAGAGAGAAGAAGAAACAAGGAAAGAAAGGAAGAAAGAAGTTTTGGTTTTTTTTCTTGGAAAGAAAGTTTTGGTTTTTTTCTTGGCCACCATTTAAGACCATATATATAGATACATATGTAGATAGCATACATACATATAGACACACACTCTCTCATGATGCGTATTCTATAAGCCATTTTACCGCACCTTCACCTTCGCTGTACACTTACACGCTCATTCCTCAAACCCTAGATCTTATACAATTCTTTATCTTTTTCTTTTCTTTTTTTTTTTTTTACGTTCTGTTAAACTGTACCCATTTGCACATAAACCCACACTTAAACACAATTTCTTTCTTTCTAATTCTCCGTAATCCCTTTCTTAGATCTGCACAATTTTCGCATTTCATTTTAGTTACTTACGATTCCCCATCACCACCTGTAGATTAGAATTATATTTAATGTTGTAGTTACAGAGACTTCTGGATCCGTTCAAAACTAAATACATACTTCTTAATATGCCTCAATTTACTTTCTTTTTTGTGTGAATTTGGTGATGTTTGTTGCCAATTTTGCAGAGAGTCTTTTGTGATATATAAAGTTTATTCCTTTTTTTTGTTGAGATTTTGGTGATTGATTCCACGCGATCCGCATAAATTGATTCCAGATTTTACATTTATGTTTGGTAGATTGGATTAGATCTGGGTTTTTGTTCTGATGCTTTATATGTGGTAGTTTTGGATTTTTTTAGTCATTGGGTTATCAAATGGCAATGCCACCGGGAAATGTGGTCATATCAGATAAAATGCAGTTTCCCGCTGGCGGCGGCGGCGGAGTTGGAAATGAGATCCACCAGCAGCACCCCCATCGCCACCAGTGGTTCCCGGTGGATGAGCGTGACGGGTTCATCTCGTGGCTGAGGGGGGAGTTTGCGGCTGCCAACGCTATCATTGACTCCCTCTGCCACCACCTGCGCGCTGTTGGGGAACCTGGTGAGTATGACTTAGTTATAGGGTGTATACAGCAGAGAAGGTATAATTGGAACCCTGTGCTGCATATGCAGCAGTACTTCTCGGTGGGGGAGGTGATTGTGGCGTTGCAGCAGGTGGCATTGAGGAAGCAACAGCAGCAACAACATAGGTACTATTATGATCAGGCAAAGGTTGGGGGAAAGGAGTTTAAGAGATCTTCGAGTGCCGGGTTTAACAAAGGACAGAGGGGTGGTGGTGAGGTAGTGAAAGAAGCTGTTAATTCCAGTGTAGGAAGTGACAGTTTTGATGGGAATTCTTCAGGAAATGGAGGGAATGAAAAAATTGAGGAGATCAAATCAGGAGGTGATGGTGGGAAATTGGAGGATAAGAGTCGAGCGCTTGCTGAGGATAAGAAAGGTAACTAGCGTGTTTTTTATTTGATATGCTACTCTTGATTTTGTTATTTTCTGATGAATGTTGGAATACTAGTTGTTGGATATAGCTGGAATTATTTTTTATCTTCAAATATCCATTGAAGTTATCTAGCATGTTTTTGTCATATGTGAATATTTCATACATGGTTATATCAATAAATCAAGGAAGCTTCTTTCTGTGTTGATTTCGAATTTAGGCATCTTGAGGAGGGTGATTAGGAATGTGTTTTGTTACCTGTGGATTGCTATCTTTAGATTGAGTCTACCTTTCCGATTATTATTTTTATAATGTACTATTCTTCTAATTTATGTTTTTAAGAGAAGATAAAAGAAATTTTCTTCACCCACCTCATATCAACTAGAAGACGGTCCTTCTGCTTGGGGAGTCATTGCTCTAGGAATTTAGTTGTAAGTGCTTTGGCTTGGAGGCAATGTAGGCATATTGAGTCAGATGATGTCCTACATCTTTGCAGATTGTTGAAGTTGTGCCTTATATGATAGTTGATTTTGTTCATGCTTATATTATAAAATATTTGTGCACTCTATTTTCACAGGAAGACACATCCTATCGTTCAGAATTTATTTATAGGAAGCTTATAGGTGTTAAAAATAAGAATTTAATATGTTAATGCTGTTTTTTCTTCCTCCACTTTTTTCTTTATTTTGCTTCTGAAGAGGACTGGCTTTTCTAATCTTTCTTCCCCATGTTTGTGAATTGAAAATATTCTGGCTGGCTTTGATTTGGTTTTGGTTCTACTTTGATTTCTTGTTGGGAACATTTTATACTTCTTAGGATCATAGAAAGGTGAAATTAAGTCAAAAGTTTCAAAATTATGAAAGTTATAAAATCAGTTTAATACCTTGTACTCAAAGATTTCTTTTGGGAAACATGGATATTCATTCCTTTCCTTGTCATGGGAGCAGATACTACTGTGAAGCCACATAGGGATAATCACTTGAAGAGTTCAGGAAATTCAGAAGGAACCTTGTCTGAGAATTTGGAAGCTGAGACTCTGGCTGTGGATGAGCAATCCAGCCCTAAAGGTTACCAACTGTCTTTTAAACACATATATTGTTATTTTTCTTTGCTGAAGGCCTGGTAATTGAATACATCCCATCTTTATTTCATTTGTTAATGAGAGACTGGATAGCTCAGTATCTTTTGAAAAATATATATGTATTTGTAACAAGCGTGTTTTGTTGTAGTGTTTATTTATTCTTAGCATCTAATATGTTGTGTGTTTATTTATTCTTAGCATCTAATATTTTGTGTTTTAACATGTAATTTATCCTTTTTATATTTTAATTTTAGCATGTTATTTTCTTATTTAGTTATCTTTTGATATTCTTGCAGAGAATGATTCACATTCCAGTCAGAATGAGAGTGTGAGGCAGAATACCACTATCACTGCAAAAACATTTGTTGGTGCAGAGATGGTTGAGGGAAAAACGGTACCACTTCTATGGGCATTTGTTTTCTTAATATGCTGGATAGGTTCATATTGTGTTGGATCACTACTTACAATCTCTCTTGTTTCTTCTACTTCTAAGATATGCTTATGTTTGCTCTAGGTTAATGTGGTTGATGGACTCAAATTGTATGAACAATTGCTTGATGATGTGGAAGTCTCCAAACTTGTTTCACTGGTTAATGATTTGAGAGCTTCAGGGAGAAGAGGGCAATTTCAAGGCAAGTGGTTATCTTTCTTTAAATTAGAAGTTACTAGTTAATAACCATTCTAATACCCTTCCATATTGTCCTTTATTTTAATGACACAGTTTTGTTGTGGTCTGATGAAAATGAAGCTGCTTTCTTTGAAGACTTGTGATCATGCATAAAGTAGTAGTAATTAATAAGTGTTGCTACTTGAGGTTGCATGTTAGAAATCTTGTATCAGGTGTATGACAGACACTGATCTCCAGTGGCACATTTCCATCTTCAACTAACAACAAGCATTGACACAAATGCTCTTATGTGACTTCTATCGTGTGTCATTTCTGTATTCTGATGTGCACTCTGGATCTTTTCTGGCTGTTTTGACTTCTATTTGGCTCTCTTGATGTTTTGGGTGGTTTAGTGCTTGATCAATACCATAAGGTTGTGGAGACGTTGATTTTTGTAAATACAGCTCTTGTTCATCTATGAAGGACAAAGAATTTAGGTGTTTAGATTGTGCAAGATGCTTTTGCTTGAATACTTAACATCTGAATTGTACTGAAATCTGGTGTCTGATTAATCTCATTCTTGGGGGTAATTTTTATAGCTCGTCCTTGAATTTCGTCTTGTGTACTTTCGTCGCTTAACTTCAATTTGTTGCTAAAAATTCATGAACTTTAATTATGTTTCACAAAAATTTCTCTAACCTGCTATAGCAGGTTTTCAAGTTAAAAAAATAATGAAATTACCTTTTTCCTTCTTGTCCTCTCAAACTAAAAAAACACTGGCCATTTCAACCATCATCTGGACCTTTCACAAAAATACTTATGCCATCACATCGATATCATTCTTGGAAAGAGAAGGATTTACTCTTTGTCGGAAAATGCTGAAGTTGTATTTGTAAAGGTCACACTATAGGTTAGAGGGATTTTTTAATCTGGAAACTGGTATTACAGCTTAGAGAGATTTTTTATGAAACAAAATTAAAATTTAGTGATTGTTTTAGTGACAAATTAAAGTTAAGGGACAAAAGTGGAACACGTGGTAAAATTCAAGAATGGGCTATAAAAATTACCCCACTCCTGGATGTGCCTGCTGTTCCAACTCTACAAGCAGACTACTAGAAACACAGCCTAAAATAATATTTATGTAACGAAGCTTTTGTGAAAAGCTAATTTCTTTTTGGCTATAGAATTAATAAAATAATTTAGCTTATATTTAAAGCTGAGAGATAAAAACATCAACTTTACTATTTGCTCACCTCCATTCTACTCTCTAGGCACCAAGGTTAGGATTCATTTTCATGCATGATTTATGTATTTCATATTGTTTTTGTTTTAGAATACTGACAGATTGCAGTTAGGAGAATAAATGTTCTAGAATTCTTAATGCACTCAATATAAGGAAAAGAAAAAGAAAAAGAAATTATGCTGTTCTTTGGGACTGCAGTAATTTTAATCAGGTGATAGACTTGCTCTTAAAGCATATTAGGGACAGTTAAATGCATTTTGGATTTTCTATTTTGTGTCTAAAATTTTTTGTGTTATTCATTCTCATTTTAATTATGAGTCATTCAGGTCTATATATATGGATGAATTCTTTAGGTGTCCTATCATGCATCTGTAGGTAGGGGTGAGCAATCGGTTCAAACCGAACCGCACCGAACCGAACCGAACCGAATTAAATTATAAAAATCGAACCGTCAATTTTAGAAACCGAACCGAACCGAAATTGGTGAAAAACCGAATCGAATCGAACCACTTTATTTCGGTTTGATTCGGTTTAAACCGATCAGTTTGATTTTTGATTGATTTTTTAATTTAGACTTGATTTTCAAGTTATTTGGTCTAATTTTAACTTTGGTTTGAACCTAATAACCATTAATCAATGAAATTAAACAATTAATATATATATAAAATTAAATATAATTCATAAATTTTTCATAAAAATAAATTAATTCAAAAATCGATTCAGTTCGATTTGACTATAAATCACTATTCGGTTTGGTTCGGTTTAACCGATTTTTTCTTTTCAAAACCGAACCGAACCGAAATAACTGAAATTTTTATAAATTAAAACCGAACCGAACCGATTAAATTTTAAAACCGAACCGATTGAACCGAATTGACTCGGTTCGGTTCGGTTTTTCGGTTTGAACCGAATTCTGCTCAGCCCTATCTGTAGGAGATGACCTGTGGAAAAGATTGATGCTGCTACTAACATTCTCACCAACAATTGCTCATCCTTCTTGTATGTGCAATATGCATGGAGTGTCACGAAATGTACAACTTATTTTTAATTAAAATATAGCTTATCTTTCTCTCATGTTATCATTTCTTGCTTTGTTGGAGTCCTTTCCTCTCTGTTTTATATGTGTCAAAGGTATCTGCTTTTATTTTATATATAAATCACTGCTAAATTATTGTTTGTGGAGAAGCAGGTCAGACATATGTGGTCTCAAAGAGACCTATGAAAGGACATGGAAGAGAGATGATTCAGCTGGGTCTTCCCATAGCAGATGCACCTGCCGAAGATGAAAATGCTGCAGGGACTTCTAAAGGCATGTTACATCTTACGTAAAACTTCTCATTTTTGTGTACTTGTGTAAATATAAGGTGCATAAGATTTGGTTTCTTCCTATCATCGAAGAAACATTTGTTGTTGATCTACTCTTACATCAATTTTCGGATTTTTTGAATAAAATTTTCAGATCGCAGAATAGAATCCATCCCAACCTTGCTGCAAGATGTCATTGATCGTATTGTAAGCATGCAGATAATTACCATGAAACCAGATTCTTGCATAATTGACATATATAATGAGGTTGAGACTTTTATTCTGTGTAGTGATTCTGATTAACATTAATCATGCTAGCTAGGCTAATCTTTTGGTGGAAACTTTCTATAGGGTGATCATTCACAGCCTTACATGTGGCCTTCATGGTTTGGAAAGCCCATTTCTGTGCTGTTCTTGACAGAATGTGACCTCACTTTTGGGAGAGTAATCACAGCAGACCATCCTGGGGATTACAGAGGCTCTCTCAAGCTGCCTCTGGCACCTGGGTAATTAGTCTCAGCATTACTAGTCAGTAGATATAGTTCATTATTGCTGTTATTATCTTTCTAAAAATTGCATTATAGCTTTGTAGTATAAAATTTACTGCACTTGAATGATGTATATCATGGGAAGGTGAATCAACAACTATATACATTCCTCTTCAATATATGTTATTCTTGACTCTATATTTAAATTGAACACAGTTTCTAGTCCCTGATATAACATTCTTTTATTATGACAAACAGATCCCTCCTTGTGATGCAAGGCAAATCCACTGATTTTGCTAAACATGCAATTCCTGCCATCCGAAAACAACGCATACTTGTTACCTTCACAAAATCCCAACCCAAAAAGTTTGCACAAAGTGATGGCCACCGGCTACCTTCCCTTGCTGCAGCCTCATCTCCCCACTGGGGTCCACCACCAAGTAGATCACCAAATCACATTCGCCATCCTGTACCCAAGCATTATCCAGCAATTCCAACCACTGGTGTATTGCCAGCACCAGCCATTCAGCCACAAATCCGCCTGCCAAATGGTGTTCAACCACTCTTTGTGACTACCCCTGTTGCAGCTCCGATGCCTTTCCCTGCTCCAGTTCCTATCCCATCTGTTTCAACTGGATGGCCAGCAGCTCCCCTAAGGCATCCTCCAAATCGTTTCCCTGTCCCTGTCCCGGGCACTGGTGTTTTCCTTCCTCCACCAGGTTCTGGTAACGCATCATCTCCCCAGATAACATTGACTACAACTGAAATAAACCTTCCTGTGGAGACAACATCACTGCCAGAGAAGGAGGACGGAACAGGGAAATCAAATCCTGTTACATGTGCTTCTCCAAAAGAGAAATTGGATGGGAAGACTCAAAGACAAGATTGTAATGGAATTCCAGATGGGAGAGCTGTGACAAAGGAAGAAGAACAGGAAAGTGTTGATCATACAGTGGTAAACAAGTCAGCTGGAACAGTTTAGAGAGAGAGAGAGAGAGTATTTTGTCAAAAAGGTAGGCTGCAATTGCAATGAGTTTGATACAAATGTAAAAAGAGCGGCGACATTGGAGACTTGGACATTTAATACTAGTAGGGGGGACAAGGGGTAGGAAGAAGAAGAACAACTCAGTTCTCTTGGCAATCCCTTGTGTTCTCTTTTCCATTTTTTTTTTTTGTCTTATTATATCAACTCTCACACTAGGTGGACACCTCATCCTTAATTCAACTTCTGATCAGAATTTTTGTTATACGATAAGTTTAATGTCTGCTTGTTTTCTGGGAATTTTTGTTTTGCAAGCCAGCGTGAATTTGCTTTCAGTTTTGGCAAGAACATCGGTTTTAAAATTACAAAAAGAGGACTTTAAAGAAATTTAATATTCCACATAAATATGTGTATATACTACAAATGTTAAACACCAGAACAATTTGAAAAATTCTCTGTTTTCAAACTCGAATCGATTTTGTGGCTGGTTTGGATTATTGTTAAAAATTGAAATTGGAGAAATTCGGTGACTCGGTCCAATATATTAACTATAATATTAAAAATATAATATATTAATTTAATGTATTTTTTTTCTGAATATTAATTTAATGTATAAAAGATTATTAATTTAATGAATATTGTATTAGTCCAATCTCAATTTAATTCTAATGTTTCAGTGTTTGAAAACCTTGAAAAAAAAATATAAAAATTATGGACATTAGGTTGTTTAAGGTAAAGAAATTTGTTTTATTTTGCCCTTTAGCAAACGAGAGGTCGTACTGTACTTCGGTATTTCAGAAACGCCCGAAACCTGTGATGTTAACTGGTAGCTTGAGATGCCCAAGGGGCCTTGTAAATGCGCTTAGTTTGCAGTTCAAAAAAAATCTAGTAGATTGACTGATTGAGGCATCAAAAATATGGAGGACGCGAAGCACCTGCGTCTCATCCTTCGTGATTTCCTTACTCTCAATGAATGCAAGGAATTGGAATTCATTCACAAGAGTAGCAGCACTGTGGGGTATAGGCCCAACGTCTTCTCCACCACCCTCTCTCATCTCATCGCTACCAATTGTCCCCACTTTATCATCCCTTTTGTTCCCATCCGTGGTTAATTTCCTTTCCTTTTTGTTGCACTGTTTATTTCCTTTGTATCCGTAAATTATTGGTTTCTGGGGTTTTTACTTTTTTTTTTCTTTTCGATGACAGAGAGGTTGAAAGAGAAGGTAGAGGAGTTCTTTGGCTGTGAGTATGAGCTCTTCGTGGAATTCACTGGTTTGATTAGGTGGGTGTTAGCTTTTGTTGATTTTCAATGTAGTTGTGGAACTGGGTTTATGCTTTAGGATTTTTCTAAGATAATTTTGTTGTAATCTTGCTTGATCATAAACCTTCATCTTGCTTATTTGATCATGAGGATATGATGCCTTCTGATTCTGAATCAGCTGGAGTAAAGGAGCAAGCATTGGATGGCATAGTGATGATAACAGGCCCTATCTCAAACAAAGGGACTTCACGGTAAGTGGTCATATTTATTTCTTTGCTTTTATGATTTTATCCATTGCTCCATCATTACACTCTTTTTGGTTTTCCCTTTTCCATATTTTTTTTTGCATTCCTTTATTCGTTTAATGTCTCTTACTTTGCTATCTACTTTGCATTACGTAATTTACTTCTGCTGAGAGGTTTTCATGCTTCTCTCTTGATAAAGGCAGTCTGTTATTTGAATACTTATGCAAAGGATTTCAAAGGTGGACTCTTTCACTTCCAGGATGGGGAGCCAACTACTCTTGTTCCCAAGGCTGGAGTAAGTGCACCTGCTAAGTGGGTTTTGAGTGTGATAATCCCAAATGTTTTAATATGGAGGAAGTGAGAATGAAACTTAAAACCATTTCAGTTGGTACTTCTAAGTGAATCACTAAACTGATGCTACTGATGGATTTTTTGTCGAGTAATGTAATTCTCCTCCTTAATATACTTGCTACTGTATTTTTGCAGGATGTTGCAATATATACAGCTGACAGCAGCAATGTTCATTCAGTTGATGAGGTAATTCATTATTCTGGAGCTTATATATTCTGGAACCTTTACAGCACTTCGATTTTATTTCTGAATCATTTTTTTTATGATGTTAATTATTTTTCTTGGCTTTTGCTCACTTCACTGGCAAGATAGTTCTATTTCACTATTTTCCATTGTGTGGTTTATTCATTATTCCGTTTCTTTTCCCCCATTATGTTCTCTGCAAACCTGACAATAGATAACAAAATTTGTGGTATTAATCACACCTGTTGCCTTACCATGTTATGACATTAAATTTTTGTCACTACTTCAAAGTAACCTTAGTCGATGATATAAATTGATCATTATAAATTAACACAATAAGGATCATGTAAAATATTTGCTTACAATCTTGGCCATGTAAATGACATTGGAATGGAAATTTATGAGGATGTACATGTATAGTCTTTTATGGCACCTATATTCCATTTTGCGAGGGGAAGATTGAAAAAAGCCTTGCAATTACTTTTGCTGATTAGTGTTATTTTAAAGTGCATTGGGCTGGTCCTAACCACCTGCCTGTTTATATTCTTATTATTTTTTATACTAACCTGCTAGATGCTTTCACAGATAACCGAAGGAGAAAGGCTTACCCTTACATTATGGTTTAGCCGTGATAGTACCCATGATGAGGATGCTAAACTCATTTCCCTTCTATCAGAAAACTTGTTATGTAGTTCAAATAATGTGCCTGGGTCGAAGCTCCCTATGCTAGCTTCCAGTAATATGTACTGGTTTTCACCAGAACCAGTGTCTAATCAACAGTCAGGATTCAATATTTGCTGTGCAAGAATACATCTGCTTGGGTTTGACATTTATTCTTCTCAAGAAAAGAGCTGCTTTTCAGATATCATGATACTCATGGAGCCGGTTAAACTAGCAAGGGCAGATGAGTTATTTGAACATGAATTTGCCAATATTCTGCACTTACTTCAGGTAATTTAGCAAATGCATCTCCTTTTTCTAAATTTATGTCAACATTCAGAAGATTTTATGTTAATGCAATCTTTTCTTGACTTATAACGCCATAACTATGATTATATGAGTATCACTTAATCATCTTGCTGTATTTGTTCTTGTTGTAATAATATTTCTCCCCCTAACATCAAGAAATTGAGTTGGTGACTGCTACTTTGAGGGTAAAATATAAAATCAGGAAATTAAAAAAAAAGATTTAGATAATGGTGCTGCAGGAACAATTCTTTGCGTAGACAGTCTAAAGGGTTGTCAACCCTTTGGATGTTTTGACTTAATTGCATCTCCCCATACCCAGGGACTAGGGATTCAAGTTTCATCTTTCCTAGCCAAAAGAATTGATAAAACACTCAAGATATTGTTACGCATGGCAGAGCTAGATATGGGAAAGGAAATAATAAATGGAGCTGTAGTTGTATGAGGAGTAGAGTAGTTATTGTAGAGGAAGTCTTTGCTATATAAATAAGAGAAATGTACTAGAGGAGATTCATTCCAAGAATCAATAAACAAGAATACTTTTCTCTCATCTCTTAATGTTCTCTTCTCTTCTCATCCAATCTATTTCTTTTCTCATCCAATCTATCTCTTTTCTCAACTATCTCTTTTCTCATCTATTTCTCTCTCTTTCTCTCCCTATTGCTTTGTTTCACTAAGTGTGCAGACTATTCTGAGCTGGGTTCACTTCCAATCCTTCTTGCTGGAGTCACAAGCCTGAACAGATCAATGGGAGTATTCCAGAATTCCAGGTTTCTTTATGCTATTCTCTCTCTCTCTCTCTCTCTCTCTTCTTTCCCTCCAAATTCTTCTTTCTCCTCCTCTGAAATTTCTTCCTTCTTTCCTTTCAAATTCTTCCTTTTCTCACCTCCATTTCTTCTTCTTCTTTCTTTCTTGAAATTCTTGAATCAAATTCTTTCTTCTTCTGTTACTTTCCGGTTCTTTCTTCTATTCCGTTCTTTCATTTCTCATTTCCAGCATTTCAAGAAACCCATTTCTTGAAATTCTTGAAATATTGTTCTTCCTCCACCTTGTCTCTAATTTCCTTTTTTTTTTTTTTTTTTTTTGGAGAACCAGATTTTTCCTAGATTCCAGAAAATTTGAAAAGAAAAAAAGATTTTTTTTCCCCATCTTAAGAGCTACCTTATTCCTTTTCCTTCTATCAAATTCTTCTCAATCTCTCTATTTTCAATTTCTGCACTATTAGGGTTTCTTTTCACTATTCCTTCTTGAAATCCTTATTTTTACCTCAACTTCTATTCCCCTGTTTTTTGTTCTTTTCACAGGTTTTTCTTCTTCTTTTCTCCGTAATTTTCTTCCAATTCCAATAGCAGTTCCATGTTCAGAATCCCTGCTTCAGGTCTGATTTTCTTTTAATATTTTCTTCCTCAAATTTTCCTAGAAATAAAATACACTCAGAGCATCAAACCATGGATGTACAATTTTGGGAACAAAAGGATCTCAAGGGAATGTTAGAAGTTTTTGAAAGAAGAGTAACAAAACGCTTAGAGGAGTTGCTGTATCAAAGATGGCAAAAATTGGATAAATTGTTAGAAGAGCAAATAGAAAGGCCAAAATCATTACCCAAGAATTCTTGGAGCAATGGCAGTTATAGGGTATTGCTGAATCAAAAAGGAGAGACGAGAGATTTTGATGTTAAGGAGGAGATTGACCTTCTTGATGATTCAACATTTCTTCATGGTGATAGAGAAAAGGAAGAGGTTGATATTTTTGGTGATGGAGAAGCGGAAAAGGTTGATATTATCAATTAGATTCAATTCAAAATGAAAATATGGTTGCTGAGGATCAAGTCGACATACCTGTTGAAGTTCAGAAAGTAATAATTCATCCACAGCTGGGATTAGAAGAAAAATACGAAGATCAGTTTAGTGCTGCGATGGAGCAAGATTTTATTGTTGATATGTCTAGTATAGGTGAGATATATGAGGACGGTAATGATGGGCAACTAGAGTTTGCAATGGGGAAAATAGGAGCTGAATCTGATGTAATTGCGCAATTCATTCACAAAACTGAACTGATTGCTGTAGAACTTCTTAGGAATATTTTTGAAAAAAAGAAACATAAAGGTGTTTCAAAAAGTGTGGGTGTTGGAAGCAAGTGGCAGTATTTGGGGAGCAAAGATGGTAAATTTAGCTGTTTTACTCTTATCAGTCTCATGGAAGATAAATGGAAAATATCAAGAAGGGAAAGGAAGAAAATTAAACCACCAAATGGTATTGTGATCTTAAAAGAACAAACATGGAAAATTGGGAGACGAGAAAGGAAGAAAATTAACTCTTTGTCGCTTAAGTGTTCATACTTTCAGCTGAAGAGAAGGATGTAGCTGAAACTTCCAGCCATTTTTTTTTTTTTTGGGCCATTCAATTCTAATTTCCAACTGCAAATGAGGAAGTACCGGCAATTTTCAGTTCATATTTCCTGAATTTTCACATTCTTGGGGACAAGAATGTGCTCATGGGGGGAGGTATTGTTACGCATAGCAGAGCTAGATATGGGAAAGGAAATAATAGGAATGGAGCTGTAGTTGTATGAGGAGGAGAGTAGAGTAGTTATTGTAGAGTAAGTCTTTACTATATAAATAAGAGAAATGTACTAGAGGAGATTCACTCCAAGAATCAATAAACAAGAATACTTTTCTCTCATCTCTTAATGTTCTCTTCTTTTCTCATCTAATCTATCTCTTTTCTCATCTATTTCTCTTTCTTTCTCTCCCTATTGCTTTGTTTCACTAAGTGTGCAGGCTGTTATGTAACAGATATGTGTTCTTTCATAGTATGCATTTCTTGATATTGTGTCTTCTTTGGAAAGTTTTCCTTTTTGAAAACCTTTATATCTGAAATTGTTTGCAATTCTAAATAGGTGGTACAATTCTATTGTTGGAAAGCCTCGGAATTGCTTATTTCTTGCTTTGAAACTTGCAAGGTAATACAATTATCACAATCACAAAAGGAAAATATTATTGCCTTGAAATCTTTCGTTTTAAGGGACCATCAGCTGGTGGAGATGGTGTTCAGCTGTGTCAGTAACCGCCAGAAATGTCAAGATTCCTTTGATTGGGCAAAATTTTCTGCTGCAATTAGTGCATGGGAAGATTATACTCATAAATTACATGAAGAGTTACTACTGAGCTTGCCATACTGGAGAACAGAGCGAATTATATACAGTGTTCCATTTAAAGGTTCTTGACAAGGGATTTTAAGTGATTTATAAAGTTAGCCACTTGAACTGCAGCATTGGTCAATTTTGTTGTTTGTCAATTTCCTTCCCCTTGCGCTTTAAATTTTTTTTTATGAATATAGATCTGCTCTAAGTTGGATTTTCTAATGCTGATGCTAATCCAAACAGCATACCATCACATTATTTATGTTGATTTTGGGGAAACCTTAAAATGAGTAACATTGCTGTGCATTTTGATTGAAAATCAAAGCAATCCCATGATTAAATCTCTCCTTGTGCTCGAAAAGGAATGCATGGAAATCATAGAACAGTTCATCCTCTGGAAAATGATGTAATGATTCAGCAGAAAGAAAAGGTAAATTCATTGAAGTTAATCAAACAAACCTAATTTTAGCAGCTAATATCAATACTTACATTTGTACACCGGTATGGACGCCTCTAAATTTAAACATAGATTCTCCTATTTTTGGTACTTTATTACAAATTCTCATTTTTATTTTGCAATTTGTCCTGCATTTTTACTTATAAATAGTGATGACATACTCCTACTAGCAATTCTTGGTTCTCGTATCTTTATGCAGCTGAGTGACTCACTTTGGATATGCTCCATTGATGTAAAACATTGCCAAATATATCATAGAATACAAAAACGGCCTTGGTGTCAGTCATTTGTCCTGACATAAAACCTTGGCCATCATAATATAACTTCAATTCCTCTGGATTCCAATTTCTTATATCACCTCTCCAGGCTTTTGAGCCACCTCCACTTGTTAAGAATTGAATTTTGCTGCATTGAGAACAATTGACTCAGTGTTTTACATAGATTAAACTTTTTTTAACAATTTTTGTTTTTTTCAAACATATAGGTTTTACCTGTGACTGGTGCTGATATGTTCCATGCAGTGATCATGCCCATTTATGTAAGCATCCACATTATGTTTCTGGGAAAATGATTGAAAAAAAAAAATCAACTGCAGTTTTCTTAATGAAAAATTCCTTTGGTAATTACTGGTTGATTCTCAATATATTTAAATCACCTCTAGAATTGGAACAAGCTGGTTTAGAAGCTCTTCTGTGATTCCATGGTGTCCTGCACTTAATATGGCATGGTGACCGACAACAATTTTCCATTTTGCATTGGAACTTTCCAGTGCTGAATCCACATCCTATTAAAGAGTTGAAATCAAATCCATCATTAACTTTCCCAGTTTTGTATTGAATTATTTGTTCTTCAAAATTGTCTTTTGAACTCTTATTTTTCCTTGATCAATGTTGTTTAGTAATTTGAGGAGCAACTCTTTAAATTTTGAGAATAGCTTTTACATATTTGTTTGGAATAAATAAATATAGAATTCATTTCAACTTTTGCATTTTGATAGAGGAATATTAAACATGTCAAGAATTATAAATAAATTTCATAAAATATGCATCTGAATTTTGAAGCATTACCTTTAACAGATTTGCAAGGTAATTCTTCCTTGGAGATATACCTTTCCAGTCATAGGAATGACCTGCTGGGTTTATGAAGTACTCATTCACAAATGGAGATGTGTCCACAAAGAAAAATTCAACAATTTCTGCGGAGTTAAGACAAAGAATAGAAAATATTAATATCAATTATGCCCTGAACTGATCTCAAGCAATTTGTTGCTCCAGGATTTAGATATTTAGGATAAAACATATATATATATATATATATATATATATATATATATATATATATTTTTTTTTTTTTAAAAAAATTTTAAATGAGGACTTCTATTAATTTATTTACCTGCATTGACTATAAATGACCTCAAGCAAAGCCATCTGCTATCCTTTTCTGTAAGAATGGGATTCAACTGTGCTTCAGCATCACCCCTGTAATCATGGTTGCCCAGAACTGCCACAAAATGAAAGAAAATAATAAACAAGTTAATTAAATTAACGCATCAATTAAATTATTACATTTTTTCTCTATTTATTCAGAGTTGACAACTAAGACATTTTTTCAATAAAAGCATTGAATAATATAATTACTATATTAAAGTTGGAGCACAACCTACCACTGTACCATTGCTTCTGCAAGCTTGGGGCAGTGTAGATATTAGTAAATGACTCATAAAATGCTGGATCATCCACTCCTGTCAAGCCATCTTCATAAAAATTATCCCCAGTAGAGATGACAAAGTCTATGTTCAGTTCTTCTCCAATTACTCCCATCTGAAAATCATTTTAGTAAATATATATAAAATAAACATGTAAAATTAATAAAGGAAGCAAAGAATATATGCAAAATTCTTCTACGTTACTCAATAGTGAAGAGACGTGCAATTGCAGGTCAGTTAGATTAATTGTTAAGTAGCGTGGAACAAGCATAACCCTTTGCCCTCTTCTTAGGGTCAAGAGATAGATGATTTCAAAGAACTGAAGAAGAAGGAAAAAATGGTTAACAACTGATTTTGCTGGTTTTTTTAATTTTTTTTTCAAATAAATAGATTGAGAGAGGAAATTCGAATCTGATTCTGTTTAATAAATTTCAGCCATTAAATTAAATCAGAATAGGCAATTTTGTTTGCATTTCTATTCAGGAAAAGAAGAAACCAAATTCCAACTCCAATTGGACAAGTTCATGTGATTTGGAGAAAGATACCAAGCTTTAGCTTGTAGTGGCTGTAGAAATTGGTGAGGATCTATACTATATTCACCTATTTAGGACACATTATTTAAAAGCATCATTATGGAATATGCAATGGCATTTTGCCATTGTATTTATATCATTTTTATTATCAATTCAAATGGGGGGACTAGGTTAATATTGACTTAGAAGAAAAAGCTTAATTCCCCAAAACAATCAACATCAATTTTATTATTATTATTATTATTATTATTATTATTATTATTATTATTATTATTATTATTATTATTATTTTGTAGTAAGATATCTTATGCCACCATAGCTATGAAAATGTAGGTTTATTTGTATACTACTTCTATAAGGGAAGACTGATTTGAGCTTAAATCAAAAGATTTGAGTTAGTTGAGTAAAAAAATTAAAAATAATAAAATCAGACAGAAAAAAAAATTACATAGCAAAAATGAGCTTTTATCCATAATTCTTTACAAAGAAAGAGAAAGAACTTATGAAATGGTTATCATATAATTTTTTTTCCCTTCATTTGAGATTACAAATCATGAAGAAGTGTTGATTCAACCGTAAAATATGCAATATGGAGGTCATGGATTTGTCAAACAATCTTTCTACGAAGTAGGATGTTTGGTGAATAAGTCACCCTTATTCTTAAGATTCTGAAAACATGTTTCTCTTGTCCGTCCGTTACATCCGATACTGAACAGTAATTTATATGTATTCTTGTACAGCTTTAAAAAATTTTATATAGTTCTTAACGAAAAATTAGAGGAAGAGAATGGTGCAAGAAAGAAAATTAATATGAAATTAAAGGAGGAGAGAAGAGAAAACTTGAATATATATATGTATATGGAGAGAAAGAAAAACAGGAGGACCTGCACAGCAACTTCAGATTGATTGAAAAGTCCTCTTCTTCCCCAGTCTCCAATCACCAAGAAGCTAAGAGAACCATCAGGTTTTAATGGCTGCTGGAAACGTTGAAGCTCAGCTAATGAAGAAACAGAGCAGAAATAGAGGATGATCGTTGCAAAAAGAAGAGGAAGGATCCTGGATTTGGTAGGTGGAGAACCCATGGTTATGCAGTCAGGTGAAAATGTGAAAGAAGTGATTTTCCTGGAAGAAAATTTATGGGGAAGATAAGAGTTATTTTTAGTGATGAAGGTTTGAAAATTGGAGGGTGCAAGTACAATACCCTTATAATAGCTTGGTGGTAGAGGTTGTGGAAGAATAAAATTGATGGCTACTGTTGGGTTGCATGACTTGTGAGGAGATGAAAAGAAAGCTACTTCTAAATTTTGCAATCTACCAATAAAAAAAAATACTGGATGATAATTAAATAATTAGAAAGCCAATTAATGGTAAATGACTCATCAACATTTCTAAAAATTGAGAATTTAAATTCTATTTATGGGTAGTTTGGAGTTGATATTTATATATATATAGCATATTTATATCTTATGCTCCTATTAAAAAATGATTAAAAAAAAAGTAAAAGAACAAATATTAATTGTAAACAATCTGTAACAAAAATCAAATTTAATCTTGAATCTTGGGCAAGTACTTGATTGTGATGACTTTGAATCTTCTAATTAATATATACAAATTTAATCTCCATAATTTGTTAATTAATTAAATGTCACATCATTATGACCCACGATTTTTATATTTTAATTTTTTAAGTGAAAAGAATTCGACTTTTCAATTATACATCAAAATAAATAAAAAAATACGTAAAATAAAAAGAAGTTTAGTTAAAATGACTTAAATCATTTTAATGAAATCAAGTTAAAATTCAAAAGAACTCTATAATGAAAGTCATGGTCATCCGCATTTTCCTTAAATTCCATACGAAGAATTGTTACTTTTTTCTTTTCTTTTTAAAAACGAGGAATTCTTTTTTAATATTAAGGAATATAAATACATTTAATTAATAAAAAAAATTAAAATACTAAATTTATAAATAAATTAAAATTTTAAATTTTAAAATATATAATCAGGTTTATCTGAATACTACTCTGACCCGACATCGAAACCACGTATTTAAGCTTAAGTCACATTAGGTTACTTGCTCAGTTAAACAGGTACCTTAAACCCTACATCTTTTTCTTTCTCTTTTTTTTTTTTTTTTTCTTTTTTTTCATAAAGTACCAAGACTACAAGATAACTATATCCCTTAATCTACATCTAGAAGATCCCAACAGTTTCTTCTTCTTCTTCTTCTCGCTTGGAGCAAAATAACTTGTCTAGAAAGTAGAGTGAAGTTGTTTATTCCTGCTCCATTTATGCAAAACGAAGCCAGAAACGTCATAGAACACAATATCGACCTGAGTTTGAGTAATCTCCACAGACATGAAACCTTGGCCATCAAAATAAAACTTCATTTCCTTTGGATCCCACCAATCAACATCTCCTCTCCAAGCTTTCGAGCCACCACCGCTTGTTAAAAATTGAAGCGGACTGCAATCCAGGTGTATGTGCATGCACACACATTATATAGATAAAAAAGATGCTTCGATTTTTATTTTGTTGACATTCTAAATATGGCTAACTAGTAGCTGCTACTGAATTTTAATTTACCTTTCACTGCTGCTTATGTGCTCCAAGCAATGATCGTGCCCATTTATGTAAAGATCAACATCATTTTCCTGAAGAGATAATTAAAGGGTAATAATTGTATGTGATATAAAAGGGTTCAATTTTTTTTAAAATAAAAAATGGATTTAATTAAATGAAACCTACCAGAAGGATTGGGAGTAGTTGTGAGTTGAGCTCTTGGGTGTTTCCATGGTGTCCAGCACTTTTGATTGTATGGTGACCGACCACGATCTTCCATTTTGCTGTGGATTCTTTTAGAGACTTATCCAAATCCTATTAACCAGTGAATAATTAAGATTATTAATTCAATAATAACCATAAGATTTATTAATTAATTGATATAATTCAATTAATTGCCTTTAGGAGATTTAAAAGGTAACTCTGTCGAGGTGTTACGCCACTCCAATCATAATTATGATCTTTTTCTGTGAAGTATTTGTCAACAAAAGGAGTAGTATCCACGAAGAAAAAATCAGCTATTTCTGCAAAAATAGTAATTTATTCTTTTAGAAATTAATTCCTTGAAATAAAAATTTGAGTTTTAATTTTAAATGAAAGAAGAGAAGCTAGAATATGTTAATTAATTACCAGTGTCAACAATAAAAGATCTCAAGCAAAGCCATTTGCTATCCATTTCTCTAAGAACTGGACTCAGTTGTGCCTCAACATCACCCCTATAGTCATGGTTACCCAAAACTGCAAGACAATTAAAAATTAAATAAATTAAGTAAAGCACAAGGCCACTTTTAAATATCCATATAATTTTAAAATTTTTTCTTATAAATATTAACAATGATTAATTAGGAGAAGAGATAGAATATATACCACAATACCATTGCTTCTGCAAGCTGGGTGCTGTGTAGATTTTGGTGAAAGATTCATAAAATGCAGGATCATCTACACCCGTTAATCCATCATCATAAAAATTATCTCCTGTGGAGATTATAAAATCGATATCCAATTTCTCTCCAATTATCCCCATCTGTGTTGCAGGTCCATAATTAAACACAATATATATATATATAACAAACAAAAGGAGAGGGAAAAAAATCAACTTTATTAGTTGGAAGATAACATCAATAAAGGGTATTTAATTAATAATGGAAGTGTGAATCACGCAAGCAAAATTAATCGAAGCTGTCGATAATTGAAGGAATATTTTAAAGGGCAGCGTGCTGTAGTCCCAAGATTTCAGAAAAACGATAATTTAAAAATAAAAAATAAAAATGAGGTCAATAAAAAAATCCCCTGGATTGCTTCTCACTTTGTGTCAGAAACTTTTTGGTTAACCTAAAGAAATTCAAGAAAGTTGTCCTGTTGTTAATTACTCCTATATTATCTGCAGTACAAAAAAATTAAAAATTTAAATATTATGTCATATTTATATACATTTATTGCTAATTATTATTTTACTTAAAAAGATTCTATTTATTCTAATTTTTTTTTTGTTAAAAAAATTTCATTTCAAAAAAATTCCATTAAAGGCATCCAACTTGGTATATTAGTATCCAAATGGAATTATACTCTACAATAAAACAGAATAATAAAAAAAATGAACGTGATGAAGTGGCAACCATGCATTGGAAGGATGTCCCAACCACATCATTGCTTCAAGAACATATTCTACTGTAAAATTTTTGGCCTTAGCCTCGCAGGACCATCAGCGAAGATTCCACCCTTCACTAGATGCTCATGCAGATGCAGTACTATTAGTTCTTGTTCTTGATCACCAGCTTTAATTATATATTACAAGAATTTAATAGACAAATTTTAATAACGTAAATGAAAGGAAAGGAAAGAAATGTAATGTATTCCATGTTTATAATATTGGAGTATAGTTTTGTGATCGTTACCTGAAGAGCAACTTGAGATTGGTTATAAGCTCCTTTTCTTCCCCAGTCTCCAAGAACCAAGAGGCTAAGAGACCCATCAGCTTTGGCTGCGTGTTGAAATAGCTGAAGCTCAGCTGCAGAGAGATAAATGATGTTGAAGACTAAAAGAGCAGAGAGTATAAGGCTTAAAACCATAAGTTTAGACATGGGTGTGGCTCGGCGGAGAAGAAGATGATGAACTAGCAGCAGGAAACTAAAGAAAGAAAAGCTTTGGTTGGTGGTGAAGAAAATTAAGGAGCTTTTTATAATGTTTTCGAGGAGGAACAAATAATATAAGAAATTAAGCAACTAGGGAAGAATTATATGGGGTGGTGGTGAAGATGACGAGGCTAATTAACAAAAAGAAAATAATAAGATATCTGGTAGCTCCCCCCGATTGAAGGGAATATATAACTATGACAAGTTACACACAAGTGGACAAGAAAAAGCTTGTTGTTTTTAATCTGAAATGG
This sequence comes from Hevea brasiliensis, assembly GCF_030052815.1. Classification (NCBI taxonomy): domain Eukaryota; kingdom Viridiplantae; phylum Streptophyta; class Magnoliopsida; order Malpighiales; family Euphorbiaceae; genus Hevea; species Hevea brasiliensis. The sequence continues at coordinate 42,224,144 of NC_079510.1, read as the reverse complement.
CTTAGTAATTGACTATAACCTACTGGGTTACGAGTTTTTTATTTACACGGGTGCTAATATAACCATAATAACACAATAATCAACGTATCTGAGCTAATAATTAATTTAATTGTCAAATATTTGTTTTATAGTGTGAAGATTTAAAATTCAAATTTTAAGAGCTCATTCTTTTATAATTTTCAAAATATAGAATATTTTTAAAAAAATATTAGAGAAATACATTTAAGATTTTTTTTTCCATGGATTGCATCAATATTAATTATTCAAGTGATAGGGATATAAATTGTATTTTTCAACTATTAAAAAGCTTATCAAAACTAATGGGAGAGTAAAATTCTAATATTTTGAAAAAAAATCTTAAATTTATTCTTAACGAATACAGATATAAGGGGATTAATTTAAATTTATTTCAATAAATATAAAAGTAAGAGTAAATAAATAAAAAATAAAAAAATCAATTAAATGTCTAATCATAGATGTAAAGAGGCGTGTTAAGTTCTACACAAAAATCTTTATACGTGACTTCAGCAATCTTTTTTATAAGATTACTTAAAATATAATATTAATTAAATTTCTTCACGAAAATTTTCAAAACGTCTGCTTTTATATATTTTAATTTGATTCTATTAATTTTAATTTTTTATTTATATAAGAATAATATTCATTTTAGAATATGAAAAAAATTCTCAAAATTTTCTTAATTCTAATAGCTTGGTTTAACAATAATAGAAAATTTAATTAAACGTATGCACCGTAAATCAAAAGAATCTTTTATTCTTGCTCCATAATTCAGGCAGTCAAAAAACAAAATCTCCTTTAATATCTATGTGTGTAATAAGGCTTTAAAATTATTATTTTACCATAATAACAAATAAGAATAGCTTTTATTTGAGGCTAAATAAATTTCTCACAGAAAAATTTTAATTAATTTAGATAATACTTTAAATAGTTTGGAAAAGATATCCTTAATTACGTTTCAATAAATTAGGAGAATAAAAATATTTTAACGTTTTAATAATTTCAATGTGTGTAAGAAAGCTTCAAGATTAATCTAAGCAATTATATTTTTTTACTTTAGGAAGATTGTTGTTTGAAGAAAGGAAAAGAATTGTGTTAAATAAAGGAAAAAAACAAAGCCATTGACGAGTTATATAAAAAATATTGACTTTTTAATTAATCAGTTTTAATTTAAAATTATTTTCAAGATTATTAAAATAAAATTATTTTTCAGATTGTAAAATTTTGAATTTAAATTATGTTAAAATTAATTGTATAAAAAATATTATTTTTTTCGTTTCTATTTGAGTAATACATATATTTAATTTCTTAATTCACTCTTATAATACCAACAGTTATAATTTTTATATAAATAAATAAATAAATATATATAAATAGAAGAATATTGAAATTACATATTAATTTTATATTAAAAAAATAAATGAATTGAAAATAATTATTCACATTAATGTCTAATCTGACTTGGTGTAATAATTATATATTTATCACTCGATAAAATTTTTTGCTAAGGTAGGAATTTCTATATATTAAGATAATATTGCTTAAATGTTACGATTTTTTACTTAATTTGTAACATTCAATTAAAAATAAAAACAACCCATATAAAATTGTTAATTAAATTTTAATATAATAAATAAATAAATAAAAATAATTTAAGTGGACGAATGATTTTATCCAAAAAAGCAAGCGTAAATAAATAAATAAAGCTACTTTTTGGAGCACAGGCGGCAAGTGGGGAGTCGTGGCTCCATATACGATTACGCAAAGGCATGTAATTATAATTTGATTTGAAGAGAGAAGTTAGTCTGCCGTTATATTAATTAAGTGGTTATGACACTAAGACAAAGTAAGGGATGATTTTAAAAAAAAATTTATTTATTTAGGATGGATGGTTGAGGGATAGAGAGGTGTTTGAGAGTTGAAAATCTCCAAAATAACTTTCGAATTTCTGACTTATCAATTTGGTGAGTTGCCGAGGGTTGAAAAAGATTTTATTTTTTGATTTCCTATATTATTCATATCAATTTTAAAAATCTTCAAAACATCTCTTTTTACTATAAAATAATAAGTTTTATAAAAGGATAATTTTATAATTTTCATATTTAACCTTACCTTTCAATACCATCTAACCAAATAAAATAAATGTATAAAATCTTTATTTACGTTACCTTACTCATAAATATAAATAAAACTATTATTTTACCTTACTATATTATATCTGCCTAACTTCCTTTACCTTATCTTATCTTATTTTACTAAACTTTCCTTTAACCCGTCTAAACATATCTTAATAGTCTGCCAGTTACGTTTCTTACCAGTTCCTCTATAGCTTCCATCTACAATGAGCTGTACTGAAAACTCTGGTTGATGAATGATTTGGGAGAGTTGGATGCTAAGATCTTGCCATACGCAACTAAATATATGAAGTATCTCTCACCCCAGTGGGTAATGCAGTACGGAGATAAGTTGGAAGTAAGCAACAGGACAAACCCACTTCAATTTATGGTCGTTATATGTATTGCTATTTCTTCCATAATTCAGCCAGCACCTGGTTTACTCATTTCTCTCTGTGGGCACCTAATTGTTGCAACACCAATACCACACTCATACATTCCATAATCCATATACGTTGTGGAAACTTCCTTCTATTCATTATGATATTGGGAAGAAACAATTCCCAGCTACATAATAACGATGCATGCTGAATCTTAATTCAGGCAGCTCCCTCCCTCCTACAGTGATCCGCAGATATATCAGTTTCTATGTCTTCGTATGAATCTACGTATACCTTAGCTTTTCCACAACGGCGGGCTACCAGACAAAGCTGAGCCATATTCTTTATCTTATGAAAAACCAGCCCAATTAATTATTTATGAGAGAGAACTAGTTGAGTATTTGGCGGTTGGTTTTCTATTAGGCCGTTAATCCTCGCAATGGTTGCATCAGGAGTTGCAAGTTGAGCTGATTATTGCAAACAATTGGAGATTTATTCATTGATTTATATATGTTACTTAAACAAAAATAGAACACTATTAGCTTACTTTAAAAATATTAATCGAATTGAATAGAAATTAATAAAAAAATATTTGGTTATATCCGAATGGATGAAAAAAATATAATATATATTTTATATTATTAATTAATTAATTAAATATATTTATAATATTTTTTATTTATAGATATAATAAATGTGGTTTATTATTAATAAAAGAATAATTATAAATAAATATTATTGTAAAATCATAAAAAAATTAATAATATATTATTAATAAATTTATAATTAATATACTAAGTAATAGAAATAGGATTATTTTGATTAATTCGATTACTGAATAAAAAGTAACTGAATAAAAAATTAAAATTTTTTAAAATTATTAATAAAAAAGTATTAGTAGTATTCCCTAGAGCATATCATTTAGTATGTATCTTGTACATATTTTATTTATAAAAGGAAATTTTACTTTTCCGTTTACATATTGTATTTATGTGTAATAGAAAAGGTCCTTTGATATTTTATTAGAAATTCTATTATTAAGTTATTAAGAATATGAGTGACAGTATTTCTGGCACAAAATATCATAAATTGGTTCACAATTGAGGATACTTCACACAGAACATGACTTATCCAGAAAGATTGTAATCATGTTTGTTCCCAAGGTATTTATATGAGATATAAATAAGATAGAATGGTGAGTCTCATATCATATAACAAACATGATGGGCACTTATACATGATAAGTAGGCCGAATCAGTGACGCATATGACAAGCACATGGAGTTTACTCTTGTCAATGCATTGTCATATATCATATCAGGGCATATAATCTTTAGACTTGAGATGACACAGTTATCTTGTATATAGGTGGTTTGAGTTTGATACTACTTTCATACTTGTATTGTGTATGGGTATATGGGCATGTGTTGCCTCCTACTAGTTAAATATGGAGATAGATATTGATCAAGATGAAATCTGTTATCCTAAGTAAATAGGGATAAAATCCTAAGTTCATTTAATTGTTCTTGATGTTTCAAGTTCCTGGTCAAGACAGATAGATTTGGTCAAAAAAGAGTTTCTGACAAAAAAATCTAATTAATCAAGAACTGAAATTAAAAGAGAACATAATATTCATAGCAAATAGGGTTTGACATAAACCATGACTCCAGCTCGAATAGGGATTTTATAATAGAGAGATTCTAGTGCATGGTAACATATAATTATAAGTTCATTTAAGGTATTCCTCGTTACTGATTGGGTGGCTATGGCACTCTATGCTAGGTGTCAACCATGGTCTATGAGATGCCTAAAATTATTTAGAGAAATCACTTATGGTAAGAAAGAATTCCGATGATATTAAGAATTAATATCATATCTCATTGCCAATTAGTGATGAGCCTAGTAAGTCACACACATACACAAGATAATCACTAAGTAAAATGTGATTTAATTGATTAATTAAAGAGTTTAATTAATTAATTAATTAATTAGGTTTAGTTTGCAATAAGATTGTAAAGTCCCTAGCATGACTTGAAACCAAATCTAGGTTATTGGATGTATAGTATAAGTTAAATTTATATTTAAAGTGTTTAAATATGAATTTAATTATGAGAAATTAATTAATGGAGATTAATTAATTGATTTATATTTAATATAAATTGATTAGAAGAGGAGAAATAATAATTTTGGATTGAGAACTCAAAATTACAACATAAGGGTAATTTGGTCATTTCACATGGTGACATGTGGCACGATGAGATGGTGACACATGGCATCATATAAACTTGTCATTTGTCTTCCTATCATGTAAGATGATCAAAGTCAAGATTAAGTCTAGCTTTGACGCTTGGCTTAATGTAATTGAGTCAATTAAAAATAAGATGCAATGACATGATGACATGTGGCATAGGGTTTAAGTAACTTAATGACCTAATTATATAAAAAGGAAAAGAATGAAAAATAAAACATAACACTCCTCTCCTCAGAGGTGGTGGCAGCCAACATTCTCCCTCTCCTCTTCTTCTTTTCTCATCAATTTAAAGAGAATTGCCTAAATTTCTTTGAATTAAAATTGCTAGAAATTATTTCTAGTATTCTATACATACATACTACCTCTCTAAAGGCAAAAACCCAATTTATAATTGGTTGACAAAGGCTTGAGAAGCAAATTGGGGGCTGTCCATTGGTGATCTTGGTGTGGACAAGCTAGAGGGACAACACTTGGGGTCCTAAGTGCTTCCTAAAGATGCCAATTACATCCATAGTGTATCAAAGAGGTTAATGTTCTAACTCCTCTTTTAAACTAGGGTTTAAATAAATTAATTTGTTAATTCACAATCTTGAATGGCAAACATAGATCTTAATACATATTAAAAGTGTTTTAATATGAAATTGAGTATTGAAATTAATTAGGTACATAAGAGATGTGGCATGATGCATGTAACCCTAGAAGAAAATTTTTAAAATTCAATGCTCTAATGAATTAATAAACATGCTTCCGCTCCTTCAATTGGTATCAGAGCCACTATATTTGCCATTTAGATTGATTATTGAGATTTAATTCTGTGATTGAATTGATCTAAAGCTGTTTGGATTAACCAAAGGTGGCGGCATGCATGTTGAAGGTCTTCATGTGTGGCTGCTTGCATGGTTGTGTACACCAACCATGCGCATGGTTTTGGGTTTGATGTATGGGCTTGGTTTTTAAGGCCCATAATTAGGCCCATGCTTAATTAAATTATTTAATTAAGAATTTTAATCATATAATTAAATTTTAATTAAATTATTTGAATGAGATTCAAATATAAATTTTTAAATTTATTTGAATGAGATTCAAATATGAATTTTTAAATTTGTTTGAATGAGATTCAAATCTGAATTTTTTAGTTGAATATGAGATATTCAATTTAATTTTAGTATATATGTTTTATTTAATTGTTAAATGATAATATACATGATGGATGATCATGGACAATAAAAGACCAATGTGATTGGATTTATTTCTTTTATTTTTTTTTTGTTATAAAATAATTAATTTTATTTTTGAACATGTATTATTAAGATTGTAATAATTTTGGGTTGTAATTTCATTTATTTAGTTCTTGCATATTCGCCTTGGCATTCCAAGGATTATAATGTAATTGGATTGCAAGAAGATCAAGGAGGTCAAGAGCATTGGTGGGACCAGTGGGAGGAATTCAAGATCAAGTATTGATTATGTACTCCTTCAGCAACTCTTGTAAAATGAATAAATGAAATGCACCTAGGAATGCCCTGATTCAATTCTTGGTGGCTCAGAATTGAATCCTTTAGAAAGTCCATGATCATACCATATTTATTGTTTATCTATGTATGCATGAGATGTAAGGGAATGTATGCAAGTATATGATATATGCATGCTAATTAGATAATGTGCAAAGTAAGACCATAATAGTAATTAAGCCGACCACTAAATCTTTCAAACAAATGATTAAGTTAGAAATTGTATAATTAAAGTAATTATATCATAGGCCCTCCATTGAGGCAATTATTTTAAGAAATTTTAAATACTTATATTTGATGCATTTAATTTAAGAGATTTTCTTAAGAATAATTGTTAAGTATGAGATGTTGTAAATATGTAAATAAGTTGATGGCCAATAATGGATGTGCCTGAGGACATTAAAGTTATTTGCATGTTTACTGGCTTAATGTGATCAACTTAACTAATGTAAGATGAATCAATAATGGATGTGCCTGAGATTTTGAGCATTAGGGGCTAGACAAAGGATTGAACCTCACATGAGATGTGATGGGCAAGGAGTTGCTCACTTATAGTTTATTGTAATTCCAATAATGAATGTGCCTGAGGATAATTAATAAGACTATAAGAATTTAATCACCCACTAGAAATCCATCCAACTAGGATTTCCATTTTCTACTTTGAAAGTGTAGGTTTCCCCAACTTAGTGAGAGGATCAATTTGATTAAAAAACCATAATCATTTTAGTTAATATCTTGATACATTTACTAATTAATCTAGTTATTTTTTATAGTTATTCTTCTAATAATAATGAGCACACAACAACCACCACCATCCAATATCCTTGAGAGCATACTTGATCACAATAGGTTGACAGGACCTAATCTTTCTGATTGACTAAGAAATTTAAAACTTGTCCTAAACTTAGAACATATTGGATATATTTTAGACTCAAATGTTCATGGTCCCTTACCTCCAAAGGCCACTCAAGAGGAACATGACACTTTGGACAAGTGGAAGGAGCATGATATGAGAGTCAAGTGTTACATGCTTGCTTCAATGAGTAATGAGTTACAGAAGCAGGATAAAAATATGCAAAGTGCTAGTGAGATCCTCCTTCACCTATAAGAGTTGTATGGTGAGCATATTAGGAATGCTAGGTATGAGATATCTAGGCAGCTATTTCGAATGAGGATGTCTGAGGGACAGAATGTTGGAGATCATGTCCATAAGATAATTCGGCTTATAGAGTAGCTGGAACATTTTGACTTTAATATGGATTTCCAACTGCAAATGAATTTGATCCTTCAGTCCCTACCTGAGTCATTTGGGAATTTTGTGACAAATTTTTATATGACTAAGCAAGAATACACCTTGGCTAGTTTACTTAACATGCTTGTTATTGCTCAAAAGAATATTTCGGGTAATAAAGAAAAAGAGGTAGCTTTGATTGCATCTTCTTCTGCTAGAAAGTCTAAGAAAAAGAAAAGCAATAAGAATAAGAAACCTTAAGTTCCAGAACCTTCCAAGAAGATAGCCAAACAGAAAGGGAAGACCAAAGCTAATGGAGTCAAAGGAAAGTGTTTTCACTATCAGAAGGATGGGTACTGGAAAAGGAACTGCCCAGAGTATCTTGCTTCTCTAAAGGACAAGAAGGATACACCTTCAGAAGGTATGTCTATAACTTGTTATTTAGATGCTAATGATGCTCACAGTTCATCTACAACTTGGATTTTAGATACTGGTGTCAGTTCTCACATTTCTTATGATATGCAGAAACTAGCAAATAGTAGCAGCTTGTATGCTCGAAATGTTAGACTCCGGATTGGCGATGGCTCAATTGTTGAAGCTTTAGCCATAGGATCTAAATCTTTTTACATGTGTGGACATGTTTTGTGTTTGAATAATATTTTATATGTGCCTGATGCTTTTAAGAACATCATTTCTATATATAGTTTGACTATAAATGGTTATAAATTTAAGTTCACAGATAATGTTTGCAATATTTATTTTAGAAATAAATATGTTGGCTCGAGTTATATGCATGATGGTCATTATTATTTGGATAATAATGATAAACACAAATTGAATACAAGCAATCAAAAAGAATGCAATGCCATGATGGAAATCAACTCAAGTTCAAAATATCTTTGGCACTTAAGATTAGGTCATGTTGCAGAAGATAGGATTGCAAAACTGGAGAAAATGAAGATTATCCTCATTGGGTTCTGAACCTACTCCAACTTGTGAATCCTGCCTTCAAGGCAAAATGACTAGATCACCTTTTGTTGGACAAGGCTAAAAGCTGAAAATATTTTGTAATTGATACATAGTGATGTATGTGGTCTATTTAAGGAAATGGCTAGAGGCGGTTTTCATTACTTTATTACCTTTACTGATGATAAATTAAGGTTTGGGTATTTATATTTGATGAAATACAAACATGAATCCTTTGAAAAGTTTAAAGAATTTAAATATGAAGTAGAAAATCAAACATGAAAAAGTATTAAAACTCTTCGATCAGATTGTGGAGGTGAATACTTAAGTACTGAATTTGATGAATACTTGAAAGAGCATGGCATTGTTTCGTAGTTGACTCCTCCAGGAACGTCATAGCTTAATGGTGTATCTGAAAGGAGAAATTGTACCCTATTAGATATGGTACGTAGTATGATGAGCTATACTGATATGTCAATCTCCTTTTGGGGATTTGCATTAGAATCAGCTTTGCATATTCTGAATAGGATTCCATCAAAATTAATTTCTTCTACACCTTATGAGATATGGCATGAAAGAAAACCAAGTCTTAAGCATGTTAAGATTTGGGGTTGTCCAGCTTATATCAAAAAGCTGAACACTGATAAATTGGAAACTATATCAGAAAAGGGTTAATTTGTTGGATATCCAAAAGAGAGTTTTGGATATTATTTTTATTTGCCTACATCACAAAAGGTTGTGATAAGCAGAGATGCCATATTTCTTGAACAATAGTTTATTAAAAAAGGAGGCAAAGGAAGGCAAATAGAGTTAGAATTGGAGAATTCTAACTAACCAACAGATCAAATGGATATAGATCCATCTAGTCAACCTATACTTGTTGATGCAACATCTACAGTAATTCCTTGCAGATCAACCAAGATATCTTATCCACCAGTGAGATATGGTTTTCTTCATGAAGATGAACAAGAGTTGTTTACTCATGAAAAAGTAGATCATGGAGATGATCCACTTACCTATGAAGAAGTTATATCAGATATAGACTCTTCAAAATGGATTGAAGTTATGAAATCCAAAATTGATTCCATATATAAGAATCAAGTTTGGGATCTTGTTGGCCCACCTGAAGGTATTGTACCTATAGGAAATAAATGGGTTTTCAAGAAGAAATTTAGTTCTGATGGAAAGGTAGAGACCTATAAAGTAAGGCTAGTAGTGAAAGGGTTTCGCCAAAGGCAAGGAATCGACTATGAGGAGACTTTCTCGCCTGTTGCCATGCTTAAATTAATTAGGATTCTATTAGCAATAGCTGCATACTATGATTATGAGATTTGACAGATGGATGTCAAAATAGCTTTTCTCAATGGATACATTGACGAAAACATTTTCATGGAACAACCTAGGGGTTTTGAATCCCAAGATGGTTTCAAAGTATGCAAGCTAAAGCGATCCATTTATGGGTTGAAACAAGTTTCGAGGAGTTGGAACATCCATTTTGATGAAGCCATTAAGTCATTTGGTTTTATAAAAAAATATGGATGAACCACGTGTATATAAGAAGGTTAGTGATAGTGCTATCACTTTCCTTGTCTTATATGTGGATGATATTCTCTTGATAGGTAATGACATAGGTATGTTGATAGCTGTAAAGATATGGTTGTCAAATACATTCTCCATGAAAGACTTAGGGGAGGCAACCTATATTCTTGAAATTTGCATCTATAGAGATAGAGCGAAAAGAATAATTAGTTTATCTCAAAGTCTATACTCGAAAAAGGTATTAAAGAGGTTTAACATGCTTGATTCCAAGAGAGGATTGTTACCAGTGAGACATGGTATTCACATTTCTAAAAAGATGCCTCCAAAGACACCTGAAGAAAGAGATAAAATGGCCAGGATTCCTTATGCTTCGGCTATTGAAAGTTTGATATATGCAATGATGTGTACTAGGCTGGATATCGCATATGCTGTTAATTTGACTAGCAGGTTTCAATCCAATCCAGGTTTGGAACACTGGATAGCTATCAAGAATATCCTTAAGTACTTGAGAAGAACTAAGGATTTATTCTTGATTTATGGAGGTGGTGACTTGCAATTGGATGGTTATACTGATTCTGATTTTCAATCAGATATCAATAATAGAAAGTCTACCTTTGAGTTTGTGTTCATTTGTAATGGAGGTGCAGTTAGTTGGAAGAGTTTCAAACAGAGTACGGCTGTTGATTCCACTACAGAGGCCGAGTATATTGCTACATCAGATGCTGCAAAAGAGGTTGTTTGGACAAGGAACCTCGGTCTCACCAGAAATCCAAACACATAAGAAGGTGCTACCACATTATCAAAGAGATAGTTGGGCGAGGCGATGTAGCCATGTAAAAAATAGCATCAGCTGAAAATCCAGTTGATCCATTCACGAAGCCTATGTCACAAGCTCAGTTAGATCGACATCTTGAGAAGACGGGTCTAAGATATTGTAATGAATGACTCTAGTGTTAGTGGAAGATTGTTAGTAGTATGCCCTAGGGCATATTATTTAGTATGTATCTTGTACATATTTTATTAATAAAAGGCTATTTCACTTTTCTGTTTACATAATGTATTTATGTGTAATAGAAAAGGTCCATTGATATTTTGTTAGAAATTCTATTCTTAACTTGTTAAGAATAAGAGTGACAGTATTCCTAGCACAAAGTATCATAAATTGGTTCACAATTGAGGATACTTCACGTAGGACATGACTTATCCAGAAAGATTATAATCATGTTTGTTCCCAAGGTATTTATATGAGATATAAGTAAGATGGAATGGTGAGTCTCATGCCATATAACAAACATGATAAACACTTATACATGATAAGTAGGCCAAACCAGTGACGCATATGACAAGCACATGGAGTTTACTCTTATCAATGTATTGTCATATATCATATCAATGCATATAATCTTTAGACCTGAGATAACACAATTATCTTGTATATAGGTGATTTGAGTTTGATACTGCTTTCATACTTGTACTGCTTTCATACTTAGAGTAATAGATATATGGGTATGTGTTGGCTCCTACTAGTTATATATGGAGACAGGTGTTGATCAAAATGGAATCTATTACTCTAAGTAAATAGGGATAAAATCCTATGTTCATTTAATTATTCTTGATGTTTCAAGTTCCTAGCCAGGACAAACAAATTTAGTCAGAAAAGAGTTTCTGACAAAAAAATCTAATTAATAAAGAACTGGAATTAAAAGAGAATATAATATTTATAGCAAATGGGGTTCGACATAAACCATGACTCCAGCTCGAATTAGAATTTTGTAACAGAAAGATTATAGTGCATGGTAACATATGATTATAGGTTCATTTAACGTATTCCTTGTTACTGATTGGGTGGCCATGGCACACTATGCTAGGTGTCAACCATAGTCTATGAGATGGCTAAAATGATTTAGAGAAATCATTTATGGTAAGAAAAAGTTCTGATGATATTAAGAGTTAATATCATATCTCATTGCCAATTAGTGATGAGCCTAGTAAGTCACACACAGACACAAGATAATCACCAAGTAAAATGTGATTTAATTAATTAATTAAAGAGTTTAATTAATTAATTAAATATTTTTGGTTTGTAATAAGATTGCAAAGTCCCTAGCATGACTTGAAACCAAATCTAGGTTATTGGATGTATAGTATAAGTTAAATTTATATTTAAAGTGTTTAAATATGAATTTAATTGTGATAAATTATTTAATGGAGATTAATTAATTGATTTATATTTAATATAAATTGATTAGAAGAGGAGAATAATGATTTTGGGTTGAGAACTCAAAATTATAACATAAGGGTAATTTGGTCATTTCACATTGTGACATGTGGCACCATGAGATGGTGATACATGACATCATATAAACTTGTCATTTATCTTCCTATCATGTAAGATGATGAAAATCAAGATTAAGTCTAGTTTTGACACTTGGCCTAATATGATTGAGTCAAGTAAAAATAAAATGCAATGAGATGGTGGCATATGGTATAGGGTTTAAGTGACTTAATGACTTAATTATATAAAAGAGAAAAGAATGAAAAATAAAACATAACACTCCTCTCCTCAAAGGTGGCGGCAGCCAACATTCTCCCTCTCATCTTTTTCTTTTCTCATCAATTCAAAGAGAATTGCTCAAATTTTTTTGAATTAAAATTGCTAGAAATTATTTCTAGTATTCTATACATACATACTACCTCTCTAAAGGCAAAAACCCAATTTATAATTGGTTGGCAAAGTTTGAGAAGAAAATTGGGGGCTGCCCATTAGTGATTTTAGTGTGGACAAACTAGAGGGACAACACTTGAGGTCCTAGGTGCTTTCTAAAGGTGCCAATTACATCCATAGTGCATCAAAGATGTTAGTATTCTAACTCATCTTTTAAACTAGGGTTTAAATGAATTAATTTGTTAATTCATAATCTTAAATAACAAATATAGATTTTAATATATATTAAAATTGTTTTAATATGGAATTGAATATTGAAATTAATTAGGCAAATAAGAGATGTAACATAATATATGTAACCCTAAAAGAAAATTTTTAAAATTCAATGCTCTAATGAATTAATCAACATGCTTCCGCTCCTTCAAAAATAGATAATAAAACTTAATTATTTTTACTAAAATAATTGGATTTATTTATAAGTTCATTTTAATTAATCTAAAGATTCTTAATTTAAAAATCTAGACGATTTACGATTAAATAAATTTCCATTTTTAATAAGGACTGTATTTTGTATTTTAGTTGATTAGATATTTGTTAAGTTTTTTTCTTGATATTAATAAAATTTTATTTAAAAAAAATTGAAAATTAATGAAGGGTCATCAGAATGTAAACTACTAACATTATATATTAATTAACATTTTTTATGTTTATTAATATCTATATTTTTTTATAGAGAAATATAATTTTCCACTTTAAAATTAAATAACACACACACACAAAAAAAAAGGCCCAGCCTCCTCTCACTTCAACACTTAAATATTAAGATTAAATTTAAATTTCTAATATAGAATCAAAATTGATGGACTTCGACATTTCTAATTTTGCACATTTTTATATTGCCTATGTTAATTATCATGTAAGTCTTGAATTTTTAATGTATTAATAATATATTTAATCTAACTCATATATGTTAATTTGATTGTACCATATGTTAATTATCATGCATCAAGAGGTGGTAGGACTCCTCAAGTATAGGAGTTGGAATTAAAAACTCAAACAAATTCCTGTTCAGATTCATCTTATCCTGATGGATCTTGAAGAAAATTCAAAATAATTGAAGAGAAACAGCTAGCTACCCTTTACAAATTGGGAGTGCATGTATATATATATATATATATATATATATATATATCAAATGAACAGAGATTCCAGCATCACAATAATTTGAGCAGTCTATTTAATGGTTTAAAGTAAATAATTTTATAATGAGTTCAGAGCTCCGGCCCAGTCTGTTAGCTAGGGCTTTTCCTTACTATTGGGCTGGGGGCCTTTGTAGCTTAAGTGCTGGGATCTGTACATTATGGGCCATAGGCCTTGTAATCTGTTTCAATCTAATTTATTCCTACTTTGGTTAAAAAAAACAAAAAAAAAAAAAGGGTGGATTCTCCAAATTTCTTGATAAATTTTTGTGCGATGAAGCTAATGAAATTTGATGGCAGCATAAATGGAAGCCTAATGGCTTGTGCTACTGGCGAAGGCTTCCACTCCTTTTGCTCTAAAGAAAAATTGAAAATCAGATATATGTTGATTGAGATTCAAATACGAGATTTTAAGACTCTAAATGGATGACAATACTAACAAATTAAAGCTATTGATTCATCTTCCTTGATAACATATGTATATGGCAAATCAAGAAGCCAATTTGCTACAATCAAGCAACACATCAGTGTATTGGACATTTCAAGAAGTTGGCAGACATTACATATACAGGTCTATTATCTTCAATCTTACCTATACAAATATGCTAAACAGATAACCAATCTCTCCTTGAAATCGAGCCGACAAGCATACTGAATTAAGGAACTAAAAGAATTGAATAACAATATGAAAATTCTAGTATATTTCAGATACTCTTTGGTCTTTTGCAGCAGTTTCTGCTTACTAACTCCAGGCTTTGAAATCATACCCTTGCCTTATTTTGCAATTTCCTCACACTAATTGCAAAGACCACCAACATTTCAAAACGGATTACACAACCCCACATGGGAGATTGCGATGGCTATTGGTTAATTAGAGCCCAGGAGTGAAAGAAGAAAGGTCCTATAATGGCCTAATGTCTCAGAATGAACAGCATCAGTTAATTGCTTCTTATAAAGCTTATGGTATTCTTCCTTAATTTGCTGCATATCAACCTCAGCCCTTGTAACAACTACCCTGATTAGTGTAGTGTCTTTCGTTCCCAAACCTTTCATCGCCTTGCGTAAAACCTGAAGATCAAGTCAATTAATCTGATAGGATCACCATCCCATACACATAAAAAGATTTAATTGGAAAATTTCAGAACAATACCGTAGCAAAATACTTGGCAGGATTATGAGCGCACTGCAAAATTGTTGAGAGGGCATGCTTGAAATGCCCGGATGTTTCTTTTTTTATTGCCTGAAATATCGAGTATTAATTTCGAAGGACTTACAAGTGGAAGATAAGCTAAACAATTCAGTGCTGATGAAGGTATATATTTGTACCTTTCTCAGTTCTCTTCCGTACATTTTTTGGTAAGCAGAATCAAGAACAACCAAATGTGTTCTGCTTCTCTCACTGAAAATCTGAATCAAAACTCTCTCATCCATTCCAAATTTCCTCTCTCCGAATTTACGCATTGTTTTAGCGTCATTCTCTACCAGAACTCTGTCGATTTCGGGGCCCTCATACCTTGTTGTACTTAAATATGCCAGCATCAACTATCATAAAAACAATGTGACGATGATCAAACGAGTACAGAAACAAGAAATCAAGAGAGAAAGAGATCATAGAGAACCTGTTTATGATTTCCAGATGCGTGAGCTTCAATATCATGTTCAAGATTAACATCATAAGTGGAAGCATAAGCCTGTTTAATTTGTCGAATCTGGGAAGAAGTACGAGAACATATAATTTCAGTGGCAATTTTAAGTTCAGGAATATGTCCCGTTAGAGCCTGCTTCAGGGTGGTAAGATCACGTTCCAGTGGATTTTGCATCCAGAGCAAAACCGCTTTCTGCAGAAACCATATTCAAACGAACTAGCTAATATTTATTGAGAAAGGATTAATCTGCATGTAGAATACGTATGCCGTTCAAGTATAAAGAAACGCCAATTCTTTATATACCTTGAGATGGCCATGAAGCTCTGAAGATAACTCTTTCTTAAGGTCATATGAATACAAGGTTTCGAATTCTTGTAGGATGTCATCTCGTTGCGATGCATCCCTATGCGCAAGAATATTGACAATCACTCCAGCATCACATCCTATTCCTGTTCAAGTAAAAGCTGCATTTATTTATTTATTTTTTAATTTTTCATACTTTCAATTATAATCAAGAACTTGCAGTTCTGAGGCATAGTTTATTAAAATGTTAAGTTTATGAGATTAGATTTGATTTCCTCTTGGCAAATATGAAAAAAATGACAAACCTTTCTCGTTGCATACATCCACATGCATATATATATATATATTGTCTTTACATTAAGCTTTTACGAATAAACGATGAAAGCAATAGCACAAGCTCTCATTATTAATTTGCGATCAAGATCAAGAAGCCATGATGTGCAATGAAATTGGAAAATTGAGCAAATAATTAATCAACAAAAGAACATAACCAGCAATCGCAGGAGGAAGGATAAAGAAAAACCTTTGAAAGCACGGTGGAGTTGGGTGGCGTCATCACGGGCAGAAGGTGGTGCTGAAGGTATCCTTACAGTTGACATATCTCTCTCTGAAGAAACTCTTCTATGGCAGCAAAATTTCGCTAAGAAAATGAGGAAGAAACTGAAAAAGGACATGTACAAATTTCCCTCGCTCCCACCGCATTTTCTGTTCAACGACAAAAAAAGTAAGAGCTATTGTGTGGACGAAGAGGCCAAGAGCCTCTTGCTCCTTTAAAACCCTCTATTTTACTCCATGTTCATTTCCCTTCTCATTTAATTTTTTTTATATATAGAAACATACCTCATTAATATGTCTATTCTTTGGACTTTTTAAATGATATAGCAATTTAATTTATTTTTTAACTTTTTTTATAGATAAAAAAAATTATTTTATTAATAATATTCAGAAAAAATTTAACATGCAAACATCTAATTATATATTATCAATTAATTTTTTTAACCTATTTTAATTTGGAGCGACCACTATAAATCAATTTTAATGGTAACTCTCCCTAATTTGCTTTAAATAAACTCGTATATGTTCCTTTAATGACGTATTATTACTTTTATTTTTTTTCTTTGCATGGAGTTATTTTATTGTTCTTATTTCTCTCTTTTGTGTAGAATTGAATTGCCTATGTGATCGTCTTTTTTCTTTTGTGAGTATTGCTTTTATTAATTTTAAATTATTATTAATCTATTCTATTAAATAAATAGACCAATAAACATTTTAAAATAATAATAATGATAATAATAATAATAATTTAAAAAAAAAGTTGTGCGTAGTCCATCATCATATGTATAAGAAGAACTACTAAATTCTTAAGTTGATCACATGCAGAAGTAAGAAATGGTCCCCTCAATTAAAATGAATTTGCATTATATTATAACAATTACATCAGGCAATTATATAAATATGATTTTGGAAAATTATGACCATGGTTAGCTAACCAGGAATACGTCATTTGACCATCAAAATAGCTAGCACAATGATCTTTAATTGGATGCAATTTTTTACCCATAAATTTTGTAGAAAAGAAAAGGTGGTCCATAGGATTATGCCCCCTTTTGGCTCATGCCCTTTATCTAATCGTAATTAGAATTGCCAATTATGGAATGATTGTGATGTTGTTTTAGTTTATCATGTTAGATTACAAGAATAATTAATCTTTGTTGGCCGCCGACCATCCAATGCATGTTATGAGTTTTGCTTGTTAATAAATGGATGCGCATATGGCTCAATGATAAAAATGGACATTTGTTAAAACCATAGCAATTTTAATAAGGTTTTTGTTCCCATATAAGCTATAAAAGTACATTGTCCACAATTGATATGGAATCCTGAAAGATCGAGTTTCGCTTCTTTATAAGCATACAAGTTTAATTTATTATATGAAATTCTAATTATTTTTGAAAATAGTACTCTCAATATTCAATTATTCCTACGTAATATGAATTATATAATAATTAATTGTTATAAAAAAATTCTATAATATTGAAATCGTCTTAAGAATCATTACACTTTAGTAATAAAATTTAAAAAATAAAACAAATAAATAAATACTATGCAACGTAGAGTTAATTATACAGCAGGGTCAAAAACATAGATAGTCATCTAATTATTATAATTAATTACAAATTACACTTTTATCAAAATAATAACTAACATTCATTATTTTTTAAAATTATATGTTTTATTAATTTAAATATTTAAAAAAAATAATAAAGAATATATTACAATTAGATCTACAGATCCATCCAATAAATATTACAACAAATATTAAAATTTACTGTAACATTAATTTTGCTATCTATAAAGTTAATATATAGTAATAACACGAACAATTATTACTAATGATATATAAACCTAATTTAGGTAAAAAAAATCCAAATACTTATTTGTTGAATAGATATATATTATGGGATGGACCCTCTGGCCTCCCCACTTGCATTCCCCTACCATAAACAATCTTCAAAATAGGATCAACATACAAAATTTCATTTTCAATACCTAAGTTCCTTAACAATTGTTTATTAATCACATTAATTTATCATATCACCATAAGTATATCATTTTTCGATAATCAATTAATGGTGGTCATACACTCAAGAAGGTAATTATTTCCACTGATCTCTCTCATTTAAAGACTATAGCTATAGCAGATGCATAGGGCTGTGCAGTTTTGGTGTGAACCGAAAAATCAAATCGAACTATGTCATTCCGGTTCAATCGGTTCGGTTTTTTAGTTTTATCTGTTCAATTCGGTTTGAAATTTGAACATATTCGGTTTTTAGTTCGGTTTTTTATCGGTTAAAACCGGTAAAACCAATTAAACCGAATAGTAAAATAGCCCAAATAATTTTTCAGCTCAAGATGCATAAGCCTCAAGGCTCAAGATGCATAGCCCGGTCCAAGATGCATAACCCGGCCCAAAACAATAAAAATTCTAATATTTTTCTGTTTAATGCAACGGAACCTAACCGAACCGATATTTTTCAGTTTGGTTATGTTCGGTTCTTTTTAGGTGATCGGTTCGGTTTGGTTTATATTTTTAAGCAATTCGATTTTTCAGTTTTTTATATTCGGTTCAGTTCGAAATCGAATCGACCGAATGCTTCCCCTGCATATGCATATCTATCAATTCAATTAAATTCTTAATAAATTCAAAATAACTAAAATTAGTAATAAAGAATAGAATTAAATATATTAATTTATTTCAATTCAGTTTTAGTCGTTGATTCATTCCCTCCAAATTAAAAACACAGTAAATGTCCACATACATAAATTCATCTAAATTGTTTTTTTTTAAATCCATTAGAATTCAAACAAAAATAATAAAAAAATTTAAAATACATCGAAAACATTAAAAAATAGTACTTCCTATAGAAATAAAAAGTAATTTCTTCTCTTATTAAAAAAATAAAACAGTTTCTTCTTTAATTTTAAAAAGTATTACATTTATTTTATGAGAGAAATATATAAATACCGATGCACTCAATAATTTATATATATAAGTACAATTTTTTTAGTAATTATTACACATTGATTAATGATTTTATATGTTTTATTTAATAAAGTCAAATGAGTTCTATTGATATCTTAAATTTAAAACGTGTCTGGGTTACAAGTGAAAAATATAAACTCAATGGATAAAGCTTAAAAAGTTAAGGGACTTGAAAAATATATTTTACGAATCCGAATCATGTAGCCCAAGCAGCAGAAAAAGATATTAAGGCAACAAAAATAACCCCAGCCAATAGGCAGGCTTCGATCATCATCCACGTCACAACAAGTGCTTCCTCCCTCCAACTTGCAGAGGTCACTCTCCCTATCCCTCAGCATGATCTATATCTCTCAGCCATTTTTTTTTATATCCTTCTTTGGCATTCTCTAACCTTTTGTTCGTTCATATCCTCTTCTTCCCCTTCTTCCCTCCCCATTTTTCACCATGGCAGGACCTAGCCAAGGAGAAGTAATAAACCCTTTCGTCTTCTTCTTCTTCTTCTATCCATCTTCTTGGTTTTGTGTATGCTAATAATTAGTTCCTGGTTTAATTTAATTGTTTATGCTATTTATCAGGTCATGTGGCCGAGATTGGTAGTTAACAAGATCCTTAGAAAGAGAATGGGAAGCAACAACTTTGTCGCAGATTTTCCAAGCAACACAGAAGCTAGCTTGCTTGAAATTTCAAACTTGGGTCAACCATCTTTGAGCGTTGACACCATCTTTAATCATCACAAGAACACACACAACTACAAGTAAGCAGCTAGCTAGCTAGCAAGTCATATATTTTGTATCCTTTAATTTATTCATAATTATTGATCATTCTCAATTCCATGAATATATATATATATATATATATACACACACACACACACACACACACACACACACACAAAGAGTTTTCGTTAGCACGTGGAATGTTGGTGGGATTGCACCAAGTGAAGATTTGGATATGGCGGCTTGGCTAGACACCACCCAAATCAGTGACATCTATGTTCTTGGGTAAGTGTGTGTGTATGTGTATTCATAATTTTTTTTTTTCAAGTTAGGCTCTAACTATGCAATTCACACAGGTTTCAAGAGATTGTGCAGCTTAAAGCATCGAATGTTCTTGGTTCAGAAAACAGTAAGATTTCCATGAAATGGAATTCCTTGATTAGACAAGCATTGAACAAGAAGATCGAATGCTGCCGAGGAGACGACAAAGACCTGCAGCGTAATATTGATCCGCTAGAGAAAAGGAAAAACCTACTGCCTCCCGTTAAAGATGAAAGGGCTATAGAAAGCAGCAACATTCTTCAAGACTTTCGCTGCATCATTAGCAAGCAAATGGTTGGAATATTAATATCAGTTTGGGTTCGAAGCAATCTTCGTCCTTACATTCGGCATCCTAGTGTCTCTTGCGTTGGCTGTGGCATCATGGGTTGCCTAGGCAATAAGGTATACAAAAAAAAGTATCGATCTAGCAAAGCACACGATGCCTGATCAAACCAATGTATTAATTACAATAAATAATTCCAATAACTATTATATATCTAAAAGTTACTTTCATTTAAATTGCAGGGTTCTGTGTCAGTTAGATTTCGGTTACATGAAACAAGCTTCTGCTTTTTGTGCAGTCATCTAGCATCAGGGGGTAGAGAAGGGGATGAAAAATATAGAAACTCAGATGTAGCCGAAATCTTATCGCGAACAAGCTTCCCTAGAGGCGCTTCACTTGATTTGCCAAGAAAGATTCTAGATCACGAGTATGCGAAATTTAATTAATTACTTACAAAAAATATTAATCTTTTTAATTAATTGTTGAAAGTTGAAATCGTCCAAAACCCATTTTTTATTAAGTTAATATGCCTTCTTAATCAATGATTATTCAACACTCGGTCTCAATACTAACCATGAGCATAAGATGTTGCTTGACAATAAACTAAGAGCTTAAATTAACGACCACTATTGATATACCTTGCTTAGGTGTCGCTTGAGGCCGCCAAAGATTTATTTAATTAATGCAAAATTACTTTTCTCTATTATATTAGGATAATGTCAAATTAACTAGGGCAGTTGTTGAAGAATTGAAAATGAGATGTGTTCATTGAAATTTGAAATATGTGGGTAGCTAAACCGCCTGAAAGGGATGATTTCTATGCTAAACACACTCATCTATAGCTGTTTATATAATATCTGTATAAACCCTTTTCTAATTGCAAATTGCACTTCTTTATCAGAAAGTTAAAATTTTCTCTAAGCCCTTCAAAGCTGCTTGGATTAGAATATACAAAACACTAACATGTTTTCGTTTGTCTTGTTCATTAAAGAAATTAAAAAAAATTAGCTAATCTTGGTGATGATGTCTGCTGCTAACTAATTTTCTTTACATGGTGCAGTCATGTGATTTTGCTTGGAGATTTGAACTATAGAATTTCACTACCTGAAGAAACAACTAGATTATTGGTGGATAGAAAAGAATGGGAAGCCTTATTAGAAAATGATCAGGTCCAACTAATCATAAACAAATTAAGGGACTATATCAATATATACTTCAACTTAAAACTTATATATTGACTTCTTCCTCTTATGGAAATGAAGCTGAGGATGGAGCTCATGAATGGTCAAGCATTTGAAGGTTGGCATGAAGGAATAATCAAATTTGCTCCTACTTACAAGTATTACCCTAATTCTAATGTATACTTCGGCTGCAAGGAAGGCAAAAAAAGCGAAAAATGGCGGGCTCCGGCATGGTAATTTTCTTTAGAATTCAACTATGTTCTTTCAAGAATACTCTTAAATGATTAAAAATACTGTGATCCATAGCTATCAAGTTGAGCTTTTTTTTTTTTTAATTTTTTAATCTCTTCTTCTTGCTCGATACAGGTGCGACCGGATAATTTGGTACGGGGAGGGATTAAAGCAACATTTGTATGCTAGAGGTGAAGAAAACTTGTCTGATCATAGACCAGTTAAGGCAATATTTTCTGCTGAAGTTGAGGTTCTGCAAACATTAAAAGGACTTCAACAATTCTTCTTATCGGAGAGGTTCGATCAAAATATAAGAAACAAATTGGATGAGCCGTCTTGCGACAAATTTCTATGTGAACGCAGATTAAGCTTCAAGATATAAAGTCATATACATGTGATCTTAAAAACAAATTAGGTCGTGTAATATATAATAATTATTAGAAAGAAGACGAAGAAGAAGAAGAAGGGTAATGAAAAATACTATTTATATATTGTAGTTGCTTGGAGTTGAACTTGCTGATGAGTGTACACTACTAGTGATGGTTTTCACGCTTCTTTATGGGGGAGGAGTTGTCGTGGTCATATCCTTTCATTTTCAATGGATTATAGAATTATCCAGACTAATTAATTAATTATTAATTACTATAATTTAAGGTTTTCTATTGGTCTAATGACACTATCTTTCCAAAACTTATCCAATCTCCTGCTCCCAATTAGGGCGTTGTATGCTAATCCCCATACAAGCATATGGCTGGCCCTTAATTAATTTAAAGTTCTAATTTTAATTAATTTAAAGTTCTAATGATCTCGGTAGTTTAATTAAAAGGATATTTATTTTAGCATATAAACTGATCAAATTAATTTATAAACTCTAAATATAGATTGACTTATTTGTTTATAATAATTTTTGGATTTATAAGTTTAAAAAAAAAAATAAGTTGAGAAGCTCAATTTTTTATTTTTGTGCATATAAGCCATACATTTATAAGCGAGTTTGATTAAGTATTTTACTATATTATTTTTATTTAATTTTTAAAAATTTATTATAAATCTCAATTAATATCCTTTTTAATCATTTCAAAAATAAATATATTTATAAACTATTTTTTATCAAATACATTAACTGCTTAATCTGAATAAACAATTTAACTAAAGACGTAATTGTTTAAAATTTTAAATACTAATAAGCTCAAATTAACTTATAAGTACTAGGTACTTATAAGCTGATTTTTATAAATTAAGCTAAACACATTTTAAGAATCAGGTACTAATCTTAGATGGCAAAAAAACAATATATGAAATTGAGTTTTATATATAAGATTAACAACTACAAATATTAAGAAGTTTATAGATGTTTTGTTTGGTCGAGCATGATTTGGTAGGTCCCACATACAAATACATGATGATAGTTTCTTATTGATTGGTTATACAAATTAACACCCTAGCATAGGTAAAAAATTTTCTCTTATCACAAGCATATATATATATATATATATATATATATATATATATATATATATATATATATATATATATATATATATAATATTTTAAAAATATAGAAATTATATTAGTTTTGTTAAATTTTAAAAGTTTTTAATTAATGACCCTGTCAATGGAGGACTTGTTAAGAACTTAAGAAAAAAAAAATCTGAAGAATTGGCCCATACTTTGGGCCCAGCTTAGGTCCAATAACTGATCCACTAATAGAAACGGCTCCGCGGGCGAAATACAAGATGAAAGCAGTGACGCCCTGCTGAGCCTGAGTGAGAGGCATTTCCGAAATTTGATTTGAAAGCTCCCGCTAAAGTCCACACCAAAATCTACGCGGTTAATTTGAAGCTTTTAGAAGGAAACAGCGATGTCCGATCTCCGACTTCTAGCTATGGAGTTTCTCATAGAATCTGCTCATGTCAGTGTAAACACACACAACTTTATATTTTTGGAATTTTTGTACATTCTATAATGTGATTTAGTTTACTTTTTTGATTGCTGAAAAAAAAAAATATTATAGCGACTTGAAGTTACTCCGATCGTCAAATACACTGCATTGTCCCTCTTCGCTGATCGATTCTATCCTTCTCTCTCCAGGTATATATGCTATAGCCGTCGAATTTAAGTCGATGGAATAGTCAATTTTGTAGCCATTCAATCGAAATTTCTATAATCGTTGTGCGTCGTATTGTTAAGTTCAATTTGGAAAAAGTTATGAGACTGAAAATTCGTGTGAATTTGCGTATTTATTGATACGTGAATGTGTCAGTAAGAAATCCTTAGCTTGGATTACAAATTTGTGTTTTGGATCAAAATTCAACTTTTGCATGTCAAGAGATTAAACATTGTTTTGCGTAGTTTTCATTCTAGTGCATTTTTTTCCAGGAATTTGTATTTTTGTCCAATTATTCGTTTCTAGATTGTTGATGTTATATTCTTCATTTGTTCACTGTTTAGATTTATTGATAATTCCAATTTTATGCTACCTCTTCATTTTGCTCCTAAAAGGTTTGGGGGACAACACAACAAGGGAAACTGGCTTTTGCAACCGATAACACAAAGCAATTTGCAGCTATTTGCACTTGTTTCTACATGGATTTCCAGCAAAGTAAGTTAGCATGCTTCATTGCTATGACTTTACCTTTCATTTTCTTTGAGTGTTGATAATTAGTAATGTATCAATATTCTTTAGATACATGATTCTTGTCCATTGTCTATCAAGAGTTTGAAGACCTTGGGAGATAAAAGCATCAAAGAACAACATTTTACAGCTCGAGATTTCTTGGAAGCAGTAAGCTAGTTATCATCTACTAAGGTTTTAGAATCTCCTTACTCCTAGTTTCCCATTTACTTGAGCGGTTAATGAGGCCATTGTGTAGGAGATGGTCTTTTTGCAGGTAAATCTCATAGAATTTTTGGTGTTCGTTGCACAACTTTAATTCCACTCGGATGGTTAAGATATTGGAATTTTAAGGTATTGAATTATGAGATTGGTGCTGGAAATATTGCTTTTGTTTTCCTTGAAGAGCTCCTAGCTCAATTCAGGTAACTGTCTTCATTAAGTGATCAAAGATTATGTATGCTGTGAATTAATGTTTTCTCAAATGGATGACTAAAGTAGCCTATAATGAATGGTTTTCCGCATCTTTGAATTCAGGGGAGTGGCCAAAGTTGGGGAACTTATCGATTTTGAGGCGTGTATGGATATCATGGATCTTCTCTACGAAAAGGAGGAGACATCAGTTCTTTATTGTTCTCCTCGTTCTCTCGCTGCATCCACCTTGGCATGTTTTACTATCCCCTTCTAATTTTTATTTTCTGCTATTCTTTTTCCTTTAGCAAGATTTAATAGATTTCAATCTCTACCAGGTTGCTTCATATGTTATTACTGTCCCTACACAGAGATGGAGGTTTCCCGTCCTTCCTTGGCGTAAGATTCATTTCAAAGTGCTCATTGTTTTTCTTTCCACTAGTATATTTCCCTTCATTTTTAAAATTGAACGAACCAAAAGAGTGAACAAATTAAGACAGTGAATTTATTATGGCATGATTGATACAACGATACTTTGTCCTGCATTCAGATTTCTAGAGCTCAATTTATAGACTAACTTAGAAGTCATCTTAGGATAAAAAAAAAATGCTACGGACAAAATTATCATTAAAATTCCCTTTTCTCTCTAATATTCATTAAATATTTCAGGGCTTTTGCTCTGCTTTCCTCACTGGGAAACTTGGCAGTCTTGGTGGAGAGTGAGAAACTTTAAAGTATTTTAATCTCTTAATGTGTTTGGTAGAAGGTTAAAAAATCACCTTTCTAAGTTTTAAACTTTAAATAGAGTAATTATAAACCTAGTTCCTCAAGAATAACATTTAACCCCTCAAAAGCTATAAGTATCAATGAAGTAAAAACTTACTAGTTTTTCTTAAGTATTCAAATAACATTAATGAATGGTTAAACATTATAAGATTAATAATTACCCTTATTAACAATTGTTGTCAAAAGCCCTAGGTGCCCTTAAGGCGAGAAGTCCTTCATCACTTGAGGTGCTAGTGCTTGCCTGAGCGAAGTGAGATGCTAATTAATTCTAAAATAATAAATAATTTAATATACAATATAAATAAGTCTAACATATTACACAATTTCTTCCATCATAGCAAGTACCTAATTAGGGTTTAGAGAAGAAGAAGAAGATGAAGGAGGACGAGGAGGAGAATAAAATAGCAGCCCGTTGTATGAGAAAGAAGAAAAAAGAGAAGAAAGCAGAAAGAAATATGTGTGAGAGTGGGAAAAGAAGTTGACTTGATTTGAGTCTTGGGAAAAGACAACTTTTCACTTTCTCTACTTTGTACTTTATTGGAATTAGGTCGCAGGGAGCATGGGGACATGTTTGGATGTCAAAAGTTGAAAAGAAATCATATCAGCTTTTCTCTTTCTCATTCTTTTATTTTTAAATTTGTCGCCTTTTCTTGCCTGAGGGTGCTTGGTGCCGCCTCGCCTAGGCACCTAGGCAGGCGGTGCCTAGTTGAAGGCACCTCGCTTGGAGGCTTCCTAGGTGAGGAACCTGGATTTCGCCTCGCCTGGACGCCTCTTGACAACATTGTTGTTAATCTTGTAACAAACGGTAATACGAATTTAAGCAGTGTACAAGGTGATGTGGAAGCTTTTCCTAGTGTGTGTATAAATTATTTAGTTCTGTTCTGCTTTCTGATGTGGGGCTGTTAAAGATTGGTAATTTGTTTCCAGCAATGTTCATTCCAAACACCAAGTCTTAGACATCTTTACCCTTTTTTTATAACCTGCCTTGATAATCTTTAGCTTAGCATGACTTTAATATGAAAATAGATCTTCTTGGGATACTGAGATCTAATTGTCTACTCTGACCATTAGTGCCCATTGCAGTTGTTCTAAAAGCTTGAGACCTAGTTAAACAAGATATCTAGGTCAACAGGGAAATGCACTACACCACTTTTGAAGCCTTAAATGAGGTGGTAGTCATTATATAGTTGCTGGAAAAGTTCCTGGATGAAATTTCTAATTCTTATGGAAGGTTTCTACCATGGAATTATTGATTGTAGGATGGTAAACCAATGTCAATATATTGATACAAGAACCTGTGAAACATTTCTGGCTTGGGATTTTGGAGATTCAACTAATTTTTTTTGGCTGATTTCATATTTATCGGACTGCTGGGCAGATTTTTGTTTCTATAAAACATCAATTCCATGACTAGCACTAAAGTGACTGATAATTGAAATTCCAGTGGCCAATTTGCTGAGTTAAAGTGTTCTGGTTTTCCAAAGGATTTTGATGTCTTGCTGATATTCCTCAAGATGAATGAGGTAGAAGTTTGGAAAAAAACCAAACTAGAGGTACATAGTATGAACATTTACCTATAAAAAATAAAGACCTTTCCGCAGTTCCATGTTAGGAAGTGTAATAATAACCATAAATCCAAGCATTGTTCCCATTCAAATCTCTTATTCTAGAAACTGATTGTTTGGCCCAGAGAACACTTTTCTATTGGTTGGAAACTAAAAATTTCCGAAAACTAATTAGCTGGGTGGGTTTTGTGTTGGTTTTCAGAAAATTTTTCATGCTTGAGAATGGTTTAAATATTGGTTTCTCCGGGTTATAGGGTCATTAAGGAAGGACTGCGAGAATAGTTTGGACAACAAAGGGGTTGTAGCCTTGTAGGAATAGTATATTTAGATTTCAATATTTGTTGCACGCAATAACAGGGTAAACCTGCCAATTGGAATAAATCTGTGAGTGTTTCTCTAGGAAAATTTGAGAAAAATATATACGTTAGCATACAATGAGTCAGAAAAAAGTTTACTTGCATGCATTATAGAAAACAGAGATGAAGTAATACAAGAAATTAATGGACATGCACTTCGAGATCACAGCAACAGTTGTGGTCCTAAAGGCTAAATCCCAAAGGAGTAATGAAAAAGAGACGACAATGGTTAGGAAGCTAATTTATTATGATGTGAATACCATGGCTTATCTACCATTTCTTACGTACATTTTGTTATCGAAAATGATTTACAGGTGCAGAATTTAGCCAATCCCACACCTTGGTTGAGTAGGTTATAATTTAGTATGACCACATTGTGATGCTTACTTTCTTGGAGGTTCCATAAATTTGCAACCTCTATATATGGTATATGCATTTTGTTCCTTCAACTTCTTCTTTTGAACTCTAAGCGCTGGTCTTCTTTTAGTTCTCTAGATCCCCAGAAATGGAATTCAGAGAATTATGTTTCCAAATGGAGTATAATACCCTGATTTGAAGATATCATGGCACTATAAAATTTTGACTCAATTTTCTTTTTTGGGTAGACATTTTGTCAACCATGAAACTGTTATTGACCATTATTTGGGCTTGAAAGTTAGTGAGTTGCACATTGAGCCTTGATGTTAGTCAGGCCCATTTTCCTTAATTGAAACTTGTATTCGAGATTTTTGTTAACCGGTGCAAATCAATTCCAATTTCTTGCCCTAATAAACCGAGTACTTCCCTTTCGTTGGTACTTTAGATCTTTAGGCCAACAAAAATTGACTACTGACCACCGGCCATATCAGATACTTGATTTGGTGGTCCACCACCAATTTCAGCCCTTGTGGAGTATGGTCCATGCTATCGTTGGTACATAATCCATAAAAAATCACCGCTGACACACCCTATTACCATTGTAGAAGATAATTGTCACTATAAAATTTCAACAGTCCTTTTCTTTTCTTCCTTCATTCTTCAGTTTGGTTCTTGCCTTGGCGGATTACAAGCTGTATCCACTATCCAGAGTACCCCAACTTATGGGTCCCAATCAAAGTTTCTTTATTCAAATTGGCCTCTCTTTCGGTAAGCCGTAATGCCAATAAGAATGCATCCAAATCTTCTGTACCATAAAGCCTACATTGGATTTATATGCTCGAGTCGTCATATGTAATGTTTGTCTCGCATGCAAGGAGCACTAGAGAACCGCAATCCAACTAATACACAATGGAAAACACGCACAATGTTTTGGGGGTCGTTGTCATATTTGAAGTTAAAACAACTCAAAACTTTTCCAATTGATTACATTTTGGATGTTTTATTTGATAAGTCACCAATCAATGGCATTATAGAAAACTGCATCAAGAATCAAACTTCTTAAAGATGACTAGATAAGCTTTGTTTTCATGAATATCTAAATTCTCACATGTACAAGTACAACACTGAATGAGCAAATTTTATCTAACTTATTTTCAGACAATTCCATTGGCATGCAAGAACTTGCACACGAAATCATTTTAATACTTCCTTTGTGTAACTTCAATTTTTTTTTTTTTATTATTTTTATCTCCTTAACAGTATAAACTATACTCCACTAACGTGAAATGTATTTTTTTTTCTTTCAAGAATTTACATATGATGAGTTATATGTTGCTTAAGATTCACAGTAGGAAGTGACCAGGATCATCGATGAGATCATATGATTCACCAGTTTTCAATGGTCCCATTTATTCTGGACTAGTCGTCTCCTTCCTGGATGTGTTTGATTTAATAGGTAGGTAAGGTTTTTGGCTGTTTCTGTTTAGATGTCCCTTCACCAGTACCCATAAGTTAATATGATACAAGGGCTGTGCAAAATAGCCAGCCTGTATACAGTTGTGTAAAAAAGGAAATCAAAGGGTCAAGATGGAGAAAGGCCAAATTCCCTAAAATTTTAATTTGGCCTGATTAAGATACGCTTCTTACTTTTGGTCAGTTTCCCCTTTTTCAATCAATAAGGAATTTATTATATAAATAAAATATTACTATTGAGTATTTTGTACTTAATTTCTTTTTGAATCAAATTGTAAAACTAAAAAAAAATTCCCAATAAATGAAAAGACTCCCCCTTCTCTCCAAACAAAAATTCCTTGTTCTTAATCAAACCCACCTCTCCAAAGCAAATATTGCCCTCTTTTGTTTTATTTACTTTTATATTAGTAACATAAGAGAATTTGGTTCGGGTGACGGAATTGCCTGAATTTTTTCTTGTTAAGCTATTACACATTTTGATAAGAAACAATAATTGTATTCATTATACCGATGCATAATATATAAATTGGGGGGCCCATCAAACTGGAATTTTGGCTTGGTGATGCATGAAACTTTTTTTTTTTTTTTTTAATGCCAAATTTTTCCAGGAGAGAACCGCATGTGTGAATATCATTTAGTGAGTAGGTATGGACTTGTATGATTAAGGAAGAAGATGATAATGATGATGGTAGGATGGATTCCTTCAACAGCCTGTCGATGACTCTGGTGTATATTGGATTTTATCCACTGCGAACAGACATAATTTTTGATATTGCTAGATCGATTATCATAACATAGAAAGGACTCCACTGGACCGACCGGTGCCCAGTTTTAGTTGTCTTACTTCCAAGGAAGATGCCATTCTTGCTTCTCCACCTACTCTACCTAGTTGTTCGGTGCTTACTGTATTTCTATTTTAAATAATGGTTATCATTATTCTGTGTTTTCCTGCTACAGTATTACTCTGTATCATATCATGTTAATCATGCAAGTGCCGCCTAGCCTCCTCAGATGTTTGATCCTTGCATTACTTCTACTTTCAATGTATTCATTCTCTCTCTAGGTCAATTTCTATCCATCTGTCCATTGATCACATGAATTATTATTATTTTTTTAAAAAGACTCGTGATTTTGTCATTCATGTGTTGAATGCTTAGACTAATATTGTATAGTTAAAAATTACTATTTAATGGTGCATAGGTGTAAAGCTTGTCTTATTTGAAGCTTCCTTTGGCTAAAAACTAATCCTATTCAAAACTATACTATTATGGTATTATCTAAGTTTAGTCGATATATATGGTCATAAGCCAAATCAACCTGTGTTTGCTGCATCCTTTATCAAAAATTTTCTAGTAGATCAATGATTACACATGGCTAGTCAAGTGTTTACTAGATTCAGTTAATGTTTTTAACTGCATTGGGTGGGCTCCACCATGAATATGCCGAAAATTTTTTTCCCTTATCCATCTCTCAACCACAGGAGAAGTAATCTTCAATGAAAAAAAAAAAAAAGTACACTATATGTCAGCTCCCACGTGTGGAAACTTCTGTAATCTCCTATATTAGTTATCAAATATGGTAGCATGTGAAGCCTTTAAATCTGATTTATTGGAGTTTAAGATAGATAGCTAGTCGATTGTCCAACAGAGATACGAAACATTAATGTAGAGAATTTTGTTGGTGGATGCAGTGAAGTTTGTGACCTCATTCAAAGAAGAGGATATTGTAGAAATTGTGAGAGACATTCTTAAGCATGTGTTTGATCCTCGACAAACCAGATGCAAAATCTTGGAATTGGAAGTGAAACCATTCCTTTGAGGTGTATGAGTACCGTATGTCTCTCCTACTCCATTAAAAATGTCTCAGTAGCTCCATACTTTTATTAACCTTTGCGAGAGTTAATTTGACATGGTGCTGGGGAAAGTAAAAAAGCTTCCCTGTCAGCATTTCAATGGAGTTCATCTGCTCTGTAAAAGAGGAACATAAAGACTAAATTTGAGGGAAAGATGGTGGGACCTTGATCAATAAATGAATACTTTGCTTTCCAACAAATCTGTGATGATCTATCTGTGGCCTATGGTGTTCTACCTCATTGCCAACTAATTTCCAATGGGAATTAAAAGAATACTTTTTTTTTTTAAAGCTTTCTTTCGTGGTTCCATAAGAGAAAAAGTGGAATGCAGAGATATATTTTGCCTTTAGATTTCAACTTTGTGTGCTGCCATCTTTACTGTTACTGTTATCCTTCTAATTGATCCCATGATGATTTTATATCTTGTATGATATGATATTAGAGGGCCAGACTCTAATTGAATACACCAACATACCTAGAAGAGTGAACTCATCCCAAGCCATATAAAAACCTTTTCAATTTCACATCAAGTTCATTTTTACGTAGACATTTAGATACATAAACGATTCAATAATCGGGATGGGCATCTGTTATTCATATCAAGTTGTTCAAATGTCCCTTGTTGCATTTCAGCATTAATATTTATATATATATATATATATATATATATATATATATATATATTATTAAGGCATAAAAGAGGAAAAATCTTATTTGATTTTCATGAAAAAAAGAATCAAACTAGTTTTATTAGGATAATAAATTGATGGGGCACGCGGTTGGGATCCATACAGACAGTGCCAGTCGATGGCGATTTTCTGAGCGGCTGAGGCCCCTGGTGGGATCATTATTTGCTCAGGGGTCAGATTGTGGGATCATTTTTTTTTCTTGAAGTCTAGAGTTCTCTCTCTCTCTACAAAATTAAATTGCTACGCTTTAGGTCCACCACACGGGGGAATCTGATTCGATCTGTAAAAATCATACAGATTTTTCCCATTTTTTAATGCTATTGTTTTTTTTAAAATACTAAATTATTGTAAATTCTAAAATTTTATAAAATTATAGTAAGATGCTAGAACGGGAAGCAGTGTTTAGAAATGGTTTTATTTCCCATAGGATGAATTTGTCAAGGTTCAAGTGTAATTTCCTGATGCAGGAGACCCCTATGATTGTTTTGTTTTTCCAATCCTATTAGGTGTAACTATTTTAAAACTTGTGGTGTAGGCGAATGTCCATTACTATCCAGACAATGTATGAACCATCAAATCCATGACTTAATGATGCTAATAATTGCTTAAAGTCCAAAAACATTAAATTCTCCAAACATTCTCTGTATAAAATGAATTAAGCAAGTCAATCATGGCAAAATGACTCATTTGCTTGTGTGTTATATATGCAAATCACAATAGCTAGCAATGTGAACATGATTAAGTAGTTACAATGTGACGCTTGCTTGTCTTCTAAATTCACTAATCATCACATTTAAGGCACCTTAATTAAGATTTAAACAAAACCCGCAAAGTGCAAATGGGTTTTGTTTTTGTTTAGGGCAAGGCCACATATCATTTGATTGTGTCGGCCGTAGTTGTTAATTAGGCAACCCCGCAATTCCAATTGGTGCAAAAATTGCACAACTTATCTCCTCCACCCAACGACCAAAGGTCTCCTCTTCTTTTAATGTGGCAAAGGTTGGTACGTGGAGAGGCTTTTTCTCACTTCTCTTGTGGACAATGTACCTACAATTGGGCAGGCTCTTCACTCTTGTCAAGTATTGTCCTTTCCAACTCCACATCTCTCCCTCAACAATTCCCTTGTCTAATTAAGGTGCTTACACTGACTTAATATATAACAATTTAATATTATTTAATAAATTTTTTTTATATATAATGAATTTTTAAATTTTATATTTAATAATAAACTCGAAATGATCTGAATTCTCATTTGTTTTCTCTAAACAGACATTTATTTTGATTTATATTATATTTAATTATTTATAATTCAAAATTGTATACTTATATGCCATATGAATATAAAAAATAATTGGCAATAGAAGACTCTATCCCCACTACAATAAGTTTGTTTGTACTTGGTACTTTTTTTTTCTTTGGAAAAATGTACTTAGTGGCATTGAAATTTAAATGCATAGCATGTACCTCATCCACACGGCAAAATGTCTGTCCTTTGATCAGTTAGCCATTCTAGCAATTTGGTAATTACCAACAAGGAAGAAGCAACAACCAACCGGATGTTTGTTATGAACGGTGTTACTTTTACTTTTTAAGTAAAGTTAGATATTTAATTATTTTAATAAAAAAATGTCTATTAAGAATGTTATATCTCTTAATGAGTTAACTCGATGCGGATTCCTCCTTTGCAATAGGGCTGAGCATAATACGGTTCAAATCGAAAAATCAAATCGAACCGATTCAATTCGATTCAATCGGTTCGATTTTAAAAGTTAATCGGTTAGGTTCGGTTTTAATTTATAAAAATTTCGATTATTTCGGTTCGGTTCGGTTTTGAAGAGAAAAAACCGAACCGAACTAAATAGTGATTTATATAGTCAAATCGAACTAAATCGAACCGAATCGATTTTTGAATTAATTTATTTTTATGGAAAATTTATGAATTATATTTAATTATATATATATTAATTATTTAATTTCATTGATTAATGGTTATTAGGTTCAAACCAAAGTTAAAATTAGACCAAATAACTTGAAAATCAAGTCTAAATTAAAAAATCAATTAAAAATCAAACTGATCGGTTTAAACCGAACTGAACCGAATTAAAGCGGTTCGATTTGATTCAGTTTTTCACTAATTTCGGTTCGGTTCGGTTTCTAAAATTGGCGGTTCGGTTTTAATAATTTAATTCGATTTGGTTCGGTTCGATTCAGTTTGAACCGATTGCTCACCCCTACTTTGCAGCATATTGGGTGATACTCCTTTTATTTTCAAAAATTTGATTACTTTTTTTTGCAAAAATTTTCAAATTGCTCATTATTTTTAGTAGATATTCTATTATGGGCTTTTGTAAATATTTTTGGCAAATAATAAATTATGCCACCTAATTAATCCACCTACCCAATTATCATTATCTCAATTATCTCAATAATTATATAATTGAGATAATGTTATATTGAAGGCAGATCGTATGTCAATCAAGTAATCATCAATAACATTTGAGATAGGGTAATTTATTATTTTTATTTAAAAGTAATTTAATAAATTAAATTATAATTAATTAACTATATATAATAAAAATAGTCATTTTTTAACAAATTTCATTTTAAAATAATAAATTTAAAAATAATACATGAATTCATGTTCCTTATTATAAAATATATAAATGGAGATAAATTAAGGTACTTCAAATAATAATTTATTTTTTATTTAATTTTTAAATTTAGGTTAGATATACGTTATATTCGACTAATTTGAAGAATAAACGGTTTAACTTGATTCAGCGGTTAAAGTTATATTATTTATCTATTAGTTCTCGCTTTTTTAATTCCTTATAATAATAATAATAATAATTTAGAGAGGACATTTGGATTGCATGTGATCTAAATATCATGATATCATGTTACTAATGGAAGTCAAATTACCCAAAATTCAGGTAATCAAAGACAATGAAATAAAGAGTTAAGAGTGGGCCTAGCCTCCTAGCTTTGCATAATTGCATTGTCTAAAATGAAATTGCCTTTTCCTTTTATCAAATGTATGCCCTATAACATAGAAAATTGAAATTTTAAATTTTAATAATTTTTATATTACAAAATTTTAAATGTAATCAATCTTCTAAACTAAAAATTAATAATAAATAAATTGGGCAATAATTTTTATGTAAAAAACATATTGTTTTAACATTAGAGTCTTTAGCTCTGCACTTTCTGTAACAAATTAATAGCAATTTTAATTTTTACCACTAAAAAAATTAATGACAAAATTAAAGACTTTAATGGTGAATTTTCTTCTCACAAAAGGCATGTTTTGTTGTAGTAAACCATGATATACCAGAAAATGGTAGGTATACTCCAACATTAAGATAAAGACAACCTAGCTCATAAAATGATGAGAGAAATTAATTGCCAAGATAAAAATAAACTGCTAATTATCTGATAACAAAAGAAATTAAAGACAATAAGTGCACCTTAATTGTAGTTTAACAATAACAATCTCTGCCTAATTAAGATGGATGAGAGTGAAAGTAGATCCTACCAAGTTCCCATCATGAAATGACTGAATTGAAATGTTAGCCTTATACATATATATAATCAAAATTTTCTTTTTCATAATAAATTAATTTTTTTTTCCTATTCATTGCTAAATTTGGGGTATGGAAGGCCATTATTAGATATTGGAAATAATGGGAGAATTTGAAGTTTTTCATTTTCTTGTGTAAATAATGGGAAAAAGGGTTTACATTTACTGTGGTTTTTCTCCTGTAATTTTTACAAGTGATATTCTAATGCCACTAGATATAAAGTAATCTGTGTGTGTGTATATATATATATATATATGTTTTTTATTTTATAATTTTTTTAGATTTATTTATTAATTTTTAATTGTGTTCTATTAAATTTATAGTTTCTTAAATAGTTTAAGAAAATTAATTATTTATTTGACATAAAATATTAATTTATTAATGATGATTTTAGCATATTAAAATCAGTATTGCCCAACTGAAAAAAAAATTAATGGATTTGAATATGATTTTTTTTTTTGTCATTGAATATGATTTCTTTTTAATGTCTCTAATGCAAACAAGTTCCATAAAAAATATAGTTTTTTCAAATATTTTAAATGTTTCCAAATAAAATTATAATTCGAAGTTTAAAGCTTTTTTTAATTAAAATGTTATAAATGCAATTAGCCACATTAATTGTATAGCTTAACAAATAATTGAGTTTTATTATGAATAAATTTTACTTTAATAATACTGGAGTTCTCAAAATTATAATATTTTAAATTTATATTTTAATTTCAATTATAATTAATTAAAAGAGAATTAGTGATAAATTTTATTTATTGAAGATTTTCACCATAATTGGTGACTTATAATGTTTTGAAGTTCAAATCTATATAATATAATAGATTAATCTTAATAAATTGTATTGAATAAAAATATTTAAATAAATATCACAATTAATTAATTAATTTTCAAGATCAAAAGCTCCCACAACGAGGCAAAACTCTCATTAAAAGATAAATATAAAAGCTCAAAACGTTATAAAAGTGTAAATAAGCTTTTAAATTATGTCACAAAGGTGTATATATATATTTCAGTTAAGAGAGAGACATATGAGAAATGAGGACAAATTTGAATTTTTAATTTTTTTCTTAAATCTTTCTTTTAAATTATAATTTAGTATATGGGGTTTGAAAAAATTTATAATTTAATTTTTGTAGTTTTAAAACACATTTATTTAGTTATTTATATTTTAGTAAACATAAAAATTAATTTATACTGTTAGAATTGTAATTAAATCACTATTAATTTTAGTAAAAATATTAATATACCCTTTACTTTATTTTTTACCTAAAATAATTTAATTTTTAAAATTTGATAAAATCTATATATTACAAAATATTTCTAAATATTATAATTATTTATAAATAAATCTTTATATTTTTGTAATTAATAAATATATAAGGATCTTAAAATAATTAATTTGTATTTTAATAGTTTTAACTATTTTCAAATTAATCCTTATATGTTTATTAATTACAAATTTATCCTTACATTTTAACAATACAATATAAAACATAAACACAATTTAAAAGTTAATTTTGTAAAATTTCACCCAATAATTAATAGTTAATTTTTTAATTAATAGTTATTTTGTAACTATTAATTATGTTAAAAAGTTAATGTGTAATTTAAAAAATTTTAATTTGTAAAAATTAAAATACTAAAACTTTTAATTTTGCCACATGGACTATTTGGTTAATAAATTAAAATTTCAAAAAATATTTTGTTTCATATTGAAATTCATAAACGAAGGGCATTTTTATTTATTTTTTTTAAATTAGCTATAATTTGAATAGAAAATTAGACGGAGTGACTAATTTATAAATTTTTTAAAAGTCAAGGACTAAATGGGTAGATTAAAAATACAAGAACATAATTTGTGTGTCTCACTACATCTCATAGACTAATTTATAGGTTTTGTTAAATTTTAGGGTCTAAGTTATTTTAGAGAGAAAATAAAATAAAAATTTTAATCATTTTTATTAAAGTTAACGATGATTTAACTGTAATTTTGATAATAAAGACTAATCTATAAGTTTATTAAAATATTAAAGATTAAATAGGTGAATTTTAAAAATATAAAGACTAATCTTTAGTTTTTGCCAAACTTCAAGACTAAATTGTAATTTATATTTAAAAATCTGAATTTTATGAAAAGATTAAAT
This sequence comes from Hevea brasiliensis, assembly GCF_030052815.1. Taxonomy (NCBI): domain Eukaryota; kingdom Viridiplantae; phylum Streptophyta; class Magnoliopsida; order Malpighiales; family Euphorbiaceae; genus Hevea; species Hevea brasiliensis. Next base: position 42,186,209 of record NC_079510.1, on the reverse strand, counting down.
ATTAAACAAAATTAAAATAAAATTATATTAATAATTTTAAAATAAAGTTTTAATTAATCAACAATAAGAAATAACTAAGAAATAATGAGCATAGGCTAACAGTAGATTCAACTCCCTCTTCTGCTATTAAATGTGAGTATTCCATTAACTGAATCAAATTGAATTAAAATTTTAATTAATTAAATTATTAATTAATTTTAAAAATATTATCAGAATTAAATTAAGATTGAAAAAAATTAAAATTAATCAATGTAAAAAATATTCAATTGGTTATAAATTATAATTAAATTAATGAAAAATATAAAATATAATAAATTTTATATTATTAATTATTTAATAAAATATTTAAAAAATATATTTATAATTTTTTATTTATAAAAAATAATAAATATAATTTAATATTAATAAAATAATAAACATAAATTAAATATTATTATAAAATTATAAAAATAATAATTATAAATAATATATTATTAATAAAATTATAATTAATATACTAATTAATAATAATCCAATTATTTTAATTATTAAGTTGAAAGATAATCATATTATTAATTAAATAAAATTTATTTTTATTAAAATAATTAAATTACATGAATTTCTTAATAATCAAATAATGCACACCAATACCCTCTCCACCCATATGATGAAAAAAAAAAAAATAAAAAAAATAATCACCGAACTTTTTTTTTCCAAAGAAATAATCACTGTACTTTGTCAGAGTAATTCTTTCAAAAAAAAAAAAAAAGTCAGAGTAATTCACCCTATTCGTATTATTGGACAGTGCCCTTTTTCGACTCACTAGTCTCAGTTGTATTTTCAGTCTTGTGCAGAGAAGGAAGAGAAAGGAAGATTTCGGATAAGCAGATCCTTCCTTGTGTCAGTAAGCAGCTAGCTAAATATTTTTGGCGCATTTAAGCTTAACTTCCAAAAATTCACATTGTCACTCTGTTTATTTCACTTGGGTTGGGGTGGGGTCCTCTTTCTTTGTTGTGCTCTTTCAGCTTAATCCTTTTCCTTTCTTTTTTAATTGCCAATCATTATCTTCTTCTCCTTTTGTTCTCTTGCTTTTCTTTTCTTTTCTTTTATTTCTTTAATTCTAGTTTTGGGAAATTAAAGAATTGAGGGAGAGAGGAGAGGAGTTGGTGTTATTTGAGGTTCAGATCTGAGGAAGCGAAGTTTGTTTCATGCAATGCCTCTTTTATTTCTTTTGTCATTTTAGTAAAAGCCCACTTGCTTCTTTCCCTTCTTCCTCTTTCTAGTTCTTTATTTGGTTTTTTTCAGTAAGTTTTGCTTTTTCCTTTTGGGTTTTTTTATCTCCACTCTTGAGCCTTATTTTTGAGAGAAGCTGTAGTTGCTTTTCTTGCTTAAATTTTTAGAAAAAGAAAGGAGTCTATACACAGAAAGTGAGAAGGAGAGAGAGGCGTTAGTGGAAATGCTGGCTATTGGGAGTCCTACTATCAGCGTGCTTACAAGCACTAGCTGTAATGCTTTACTCAGAGAGCTTCAGGTCTTTCCTTTTCCCCTTTTCTCTTTTTCTTTTATTTTTCTTGGTATGTTGTGTGGTTTTTCTTGATGCTGGCACAGTCTGATCACTGATGTTTGGCGGCTAAGAAAATATGTGGGTTCCTTTTAGCTTCTTTGAAACTTACTTTGACATTAGTAATGATGGATTTTTAAGAAAGTTTATTGTTTTGCTCTGTCGCATCATTTGTTTCTTTTAATATAATCATAATGGGTCTGCGGGAGTTATGTGTTACGTCTCTTTTGGTATTAATAGTGATCTGTTTGCTAGAGAATTAATTGCTGCTTCTTTTTTTTGCTAATTTCAAAATTTAGTTGCTCTTTCCTCCTGCATGATTGCTGTGATCTTTTTTTTTTTTTTTGGCTTACATTTCCTAATTCATTCATGGGTAGTTGTTCTAATTGAACTGGTGGGTTGTTGAAGTTTAGTGGGTATTCTCTAAATTTAAATTTAGTGGTTTTGGGTCAATTTCATTGTCTCAGCATTCTTTTTCTATGTGGATTTTAAAGTGGGATAATTCACGATGTGGCTTTTAGTTTTTGATGGATTTTAGTGGATTTTTCTAGTTTTAAAATTTCTGCTGTTACTTCATGTCAACTTCTGTGCTTTGTTCTGAAAGCTGAATTATACCTTATATTTCTTCTGTTAATTCTCGTATTTCGCTGTTTTTATTTCAAGTAGATAGTTTGATGGCTAACTTTATATTTGCTAATATTATCAAAAGCATTTAATATGTCTTTTATCATAATAAATGGAAATTGAGTAATATTTCTGCATATTTATCATGATGAGAAGAAAATTCTCTCTTTTTTTTTTTTTTTAATGGACTTCTTGGTTGTTATGAGAGCAGCAAATTTGGAATGACATTGGTGAGAGTGAAGCAGATAAGGACCGCATGCTGGTGGAGTTGGAAAGAGAATGCTTGGAAGTTTATCGGAGAAAGGTGGAGGAAGCTGCCAATGCCAAAGCACGCCTTAATCAATCAGTCGCAGCCAAGGAAGCTGAACTTGCGACACTCATGGCTGCCCTTGGGGAACTTAATATTCACTCACCGGTAATAAGTTCTCTACGCAAAGTGAATGCTTTTCCTAAGTAGTTATTACTTACTGTTCTGGGCAGAACAAATTTCTGTAGGTGAATGCTCGCTCACTTGACTCTCATTGTCATTAATTTTTCAGACTTGGACAGAGAAGAGGGCACCGTCATTGAAAGTGAAACTTGCATCTGTTAATCCACTGGTGGATGATCTGAGGACGAAGAAAGAGGAACGGACGAAGCAATTTGCAGATATAAAGGCACAAATTGAAAAGATCAGTGGGGAAATTTCTGGATACGACAATCTCAACAATTCTCTGATGAGTTCTTTAACTCTAGATGAGCAAGATTTATCTCTAAGAAAGCTTAATGAATATAAAACACATCTTCGCACCCTTCAAAAGAAGAAGGTATGTAATTGATGCCAAAGTTCCTAGTGGATGCTAGCGTTAAATTTATCATATCACGTCTTATATTGTTGGCAATCCATAATTATTCTGCTATGTAAATAAGTGAGAACAAAATCGAAGGAGGGGGCACTCTTGATTAATATAATAGGGGCGTAAGGTTTCAACAAAGCATGAGTAGTTAACAAACGTTGCCACTTCTATTTTTTGAGAAATTTTCTTGCAAGAAATTGTCTTGTTACTACTTTCCGGTGTGTGCAGTCATAATTTGCATAATTGAAAAGCTGAAATGTTTTGCATTTCTTTCATTATGCAGTTGATATTACATATATATGTAGAGGTCATAAATATATAGAGGTGCACTTGGATAGATGATGATGCAATTCTTATACTTGTGTAGAACTTTGTTGGTGTCTTTAACACTTGGGAAGGCAGCAAGGTAAAATATGATATTTTACCATTCTAGTCTAATAATTTATTATTCTTCCTTCTGTTTGCAGTCTGATCGTCTCCATAAGGTCTTTGACTATGTGAATGAGGTGCACTCTCTGTGTGGTGTGCTTGGGTTGGATTTTGGCAAGACTGTCAGTGATGTGCATCCAAGTTTGCATGGAGCAAACCAAGAACAATCCACTAATATAAGCAATAGCACTCTGGAAGGTTTAGAACAAGCCATTATCAAGTTGAAGTTAGAAAGAAAAGCTCGAATCCAGAAGGTAATGCGGATAACACCTGTGCTTCACTATTGATTTTCCTTTCCCATATTAAGTAAAACCCTATTTGAAATCCAGCTGAAAGATATCGTGGCATCATTATTTGAACTTTGGAATTTGATGGACTCACCAAAAGAAGAGAAAAATACCTTCTCGAGAATTACTTCTATTCTTGGATCATCTGAATCTGAGGTCATTGAATCAGGTGTTCTCTCAACAGAGATGATTGAACAGGTTTGAATGCACTCTGAAATGGTTCTTTTTTAATGATTGGAGAATGCATCTTTAGGTTTACTCACCTGTATGACAGGCATCAGCAGAAGTGGAGAGGCTTACTAAATTGAAAGCAAGTAGAATGAAAGAACTTGTCATGAAAAGGAGATCAGAATTGGAGGAGATATGCAAAATGACTCATATTGAACCTGATACAAGTACTGCTACTGAGAAATCCATTGCATTAATAGATTCTGGTATGGATAGTCCTGTTCTCTCATTTTTCTTTTTGTTTGGTTAGTTTGTCATGGTTTAATATGGCTATTTCCTTGGTAAAGGAATTGTTGAATTATATGGCTTTCCGTTGTTGTTCAGGTTTAGTGGATCCTTCTGAACTTTTAGCAAGCATTGAAGCCCAGATAGTCAAAGCTAAAGAGGAAGCTATGAACCGAAAAGAAGTTATGGATAGGACTGATCGGTGGCTTTTGGCTTGTGAGGAGGAAAAATGGCTTGAAGAGTATAATCAAGTAAGCTGAAACCATCTGCTAGTGCTACCTGGTCTATCATCACATTGTTTTTTTTCTCTTCATGCCCTGTGTCTAGGTTTTTATGTTCAACTGCCTGGATTTAATGTTAATTGAGGTAGTGGATTAGTTTTTATTGTAGCATTAAATCATTAAGAATAGGGAATTTTCACTTCTTACTCTCATTTTTTTAATTGTTGGCATGGCAAGAAGTTCAATTCGATACAATTTTGGACCATAATAGTATTTTACAAGATACCACCCACCAATTGCTCCCGACCTATCTAGTCATCCTTAAAAAGATTCTTCTTGCATTTCAGGATGGCAACCGGTACAATGCTGGGAGGGGTGCACACATTAACCTTAAATGTGCAGAACGAGCTCGAGTTACTGTTAGCAAAATTCCAGGTAGCGCTTTCTTTGGATGATGTTATTCTTTGTTTCGTCTCCACTACCTTTCAGAGTCTAATAATTTACTCTTTCCAGCAATGGTCAACAATCTGATAAATAAAACTCTTGCTTGGGAAGATGAAAAGAAGACGTCATTTCTCTATGATGGGGTGAGTTTTTTTATTTTAATTGCAGAGTATTTATGCAGATTTTTTTCTACATCATTTTCTTATAAATTTATATCTTGATATTGTTTGCAGGTAAGATTAGTGTCAATATTGCAGGATTACAAACTGGCCAGACAACAGAGAGAAGAGGAGAAAAAGAGATGCAGGGTAAATAAGAGGAGATTAAGTTGTGCTGATGTATTGCTGTTGTTAAGGAATTCCTTGGTGTTTCACATACTATATGTTTTCTTGTAAATGAAAAAAAAAACGATAACTGGTTTCTTCCTTTTTAATTTCAAGCTTTATTTTGTTAACTGTATTTAGATTAATAATAGAATATATTCTTATTGAGGTCCTATGCATGGAAATGATCCAATGTTGAATTCTACTGCTGCTTACAATTTATTTTTCCAATTTTTAACAGGAGCAGAAGAAACTCCAAGATTTGCTGCTAACAGAGAAGGAAGCCATGTATGGTTCTAAACCCAGTCCACGAAAAGCAAACAGCTTTAGGAAACCAAATGGTTATAGTTCAAATGGAAATGGCTCCATGACACCCACACCTCGTCGGAACTCAGTTGGTGGTGCAACTCCTGAGCTCCTCACACTTCGATCTTATTCTGGACGTCAAAATGGATACTACAAGGAAATGAGAAGGTTGTCTACTGCACCACTGAACTTTGTGGCCATAACAAAGGAAGACACAATGTCATTTGCATCTGTTTGTGATTCTGAGCCAGGCTCTCCTCCTCAGTGTTAAGTTAAAACTGTGAGTGGTATGCTTTGGTTAACTTTAACCGTTGCCTTTTTCTTTTTGTTTGTGTTGGTTTTTTTAAAGAAAAGAAGTGTTTAATAGAGATGGAAGGAAGACAACAGACAAAAGATTGTACAACCCAAAATATAATAGAATGCATAAAATTCTCATTAAATAATAAAACTACGAACAAATCAAAACAAAACTAATAAGTCTTCTCTGCTGCACCAACAGATGCATATCCACGTTCCTCCTTGCGTCATTTGCTGCTAACTCCAAATTTATTTTTTAAAACTTCAAATCTGGTGTTAGACATGGCTTTGGTCATAATATCTTCATCTTGCATATTTTTCATGACTTTGGTCCTAGCATTATGTCCTTTTTTTAAAGAATATCAGGGCATATTTTGTTTATAGCTTGCCCTTCTTGATTTGACTTTGTCGTTTTCGGAGAAGTCGCTGGTTGTGTTTTTCATGTGGACTGAATGACAAGAGTCTTCCTGGTTGCTTGCTTCAATCTTGCTTTCTGCTTGTGCCTATTTTGTTAGTCTTTCTTGGCTTTTTTTTTTCTTTGCACATGGTTTGTGAACTATGGCTCTTTATAGTTTTTCTTTTCTTTTTTTTTTTTCCATCTTCAGTCTTGGTAATTCATAGCCCTTTTTTTTTTTCTTCTTCTTTTTTATTTTAAATCTCTCTCAATTTCACAAAAGATAGCAAACAAAATATTATAATAGGATTATAATGAGACTGAAAAATGTTTACTGAATTTTACAGCCCACAATGCAATATAACAAACTGCATAAAAATCTCATTAAATCAAAACAACTACTAACACATCAAAACAAAACTAATCAGCCTCCTTATCTTCAGCTTTTTACTTAATCTTTTGTAACAACTTAGCATATTTTTCTGTTGTAGTAATAGATGCATATCCAACAGTTCCTATTTGTGGCAAGCAATAAATATGAGGATAATTGATAAAGAAAAGAAAAGAAAAAAGATAATGCACACTAGCATTTTTTTTTCCCCTGGGAAACATGAAGACCGATGCACACACATAGAGATATGCACTTGCACATTCAGATGTTATGCCAGGCATAAGGGAGAATTTTATTTGTGATGTATATTGTATTTCTCCAAAAATCCTCTTATGAAATTTTAATTGTCTTTGCACTTCTGATTACACTAAGGAATTGGTAACATGTATATTGTGGAACAGGTGACATTAGAGAAGTTCAGCCATTTGACTCTACAATTTAAAGCTGTGGAGCTTTGTGAATATCAAACAGATATACACTAGTGTATCATTGTGATTTGTTAGGAGTACATGGGGAGTGGTTATTGACAGCTGTGAATATGCAGTGAGCCGCAATTTGCTTTGAAGAATATTGGCTTCTGGCAGGGTTCAAACACCGTAGATAATAGTTTAGAAGTACTTGTTAACCTCATGTCTTGTTCAACGGTATAGGGGAAACCAATATGGCAGTCTTATTGTAGCATGCTGACCATGTGTTTTCGTGGAATTTGCTTGTGGTTTGCTTATATGTGTATATAGTGTGCACTACGGTGTGATGGACTATCATTTGATGTAAGAAGCTTGACGCATTGGGAGATGCATACTGTAGGATCATTGTGGTGCCGTACCTAATAAGAAATAAATGCCCTGCCACCTGTAAAGCTTGTTCAGTATGTTTTTGTTGGAGAAAACTGCTCTTAGCTTCTTAGCATATTATATAATATCAATTAAATGTAACAAATCAATTTTTATTTGGAGGGATGCATGCAGGAAACTATTAGAACTTAATTCAAACATAGGTTCATTTAGTCTTTATAATAATAGTTTTTTAGATTTTTGCATTTTAATTTTTAAAGTAGTAATTTAATCTTGACTAATTGAAATTTACGTGGATTTTATTTTATTTAGTTAGACTTTAGTGTTATATAAACAGGTCATTTAATTAGTATTGTGTCAATTTGAGTTGTATAAAAAGTTACTTACCATTCAATAAAAATGTTCTTTGATTTTCCTCATTTACTTTTCCAACAGAAACTTCATCTCAGATAACACGTGTAACATGCTCAAGATCATTCTACGAAAGCATGTCAGAAATTTGTAGATAGATTTTAGCCTTATTGCAGGCTAAATTGTTGCCTAATCATGAACATATCCTAAAGCTCGACTTTCATTCTTTTATGCTACCTAGTATGGTCATATTTAACATAACACATGAACTAGAAGTGAAAGGAAGCTTGATAGTTTCTATGGTATAGAAGGTAAGATTATGATTTCATGTTCACAACGGCTGCAAAGAAATATATGGGGAATTTCCTGATGATTTGGAATGCGAACACATCTGGTGTGCTGCCAGACCTCGCAAACATCACACGATACCATCCTTTCACCATCATCATCTTTGGTTCCACAAGGGCAATCGATAACTCGGTTATTAAGACCACTCTCATATATCAACTCATTGATCATTCCTCTATCCCTGTTGCTTCCCTCGCACAGGATTTTCTGACCTACTTGGACGAGTCCAAAAACTAGATCACTCCCCTTAGCATTCAAGTTCAGTATCGACTCAACGACCAAGCCTCTCAAACCCCAGTACAATTCCCTGAAGTTCTTTTCCACTTGTTGCTTAAGCTCATCACAGGTAGCATTGGTTTTCAATAAGATACATTCAAATGGTGGCATTGCCTTGTTTGTACCTTCATTAGCAGTTTCAATGTTTCTCAAGACAACCGTGCAATAAAGTTCTAATTTCCCTTCTAGGCCTAATTCAGCTCTAGAAGGCAATTCTGTATGATAGTCTTTGGCAAGGAGTTTAGTGTCAAGAATTATCCTTGCAGCTGCTTGTATTGCAGTAAGAATTCCCATGTTGAGGGTTTGCTTTTGGTCTCTGATAATGTATTTGTAAAAGTAGTACATATCCTTCATTACTTGAGACCTTGTTATCTTATATCGAGCCTTCACTTTGGAATTGTTAATGCTCAAAGTTTCTTGGGTGGGAAATACATTGGAGACATCTTCCAAGCAGTACTCCAAAACCTTTGTCACTGGATTCAAGCTCCGGCGAACCAAATAGTTTCCGACGATGCGGTTTCCCAGCGACTTGAGAACAAAGTCTAGTAACCCTGTGTCACCAATATATGCGCGAGCAGCATCCCTAACTTCTTGCCTTGAAACCCACCTGAACTCTGCTCTTTTTAAGGCTTCCACGATCACTCGAGTTGCCATTTCAATTCGTTTTGGAGACCATCTACAGGCAGTCTCCACGAAGATCCCTGTGTTATAGGAATCAATACAACTATCTTCAGGAAGGCGACTTTTAAGCTCGAGCATGAAGCGGAAAAGGTCACCAAGGGTCGCCAGGGAATAGTCTGATAAAGTTTGGTACCTAGAGACAATGGCTAGAAGATCATGATTAGAATTGCCAAGATAATGGACTAATATGCAATAGGGAATGGCTTGGATGGTTCCTATGGCTTTCTGGTAGATTGATTGAGTGATACCAAAGCTTCCTCGCTCGAATTTGTAACCCCATTGACCAAACCAGGGCTCCCCATATGCAATCCCATGGAGTAACCTCAATTCCATGCTTCTCTTTTGTGAGATGTCATTCAAACTCACTTTCCTGCAAATTGAGCATGATTTTTTATCAGCTTGTTGATGAATCATTCAAAGGATGTAAACATGTTTCTTTATTGTATCACTGAATTAGTAATTCAATAGTTGAATGCTCGTCTGATAGTGGAAAGAGTTCAGGTATTCAAATTTAGCACTCTCCTTCAAAATTTTTCCAACAAAACAAAGTGACATTCTTATAATGTAACTTGCACGTAGAACATTTCTTTAAGATGGATGGGTAGGAGGTGATAAGAGAGATGCCTAAACCTTGCTCGTAATCCAGTGCACAAACGATCCCAGAATTCCATGATCTGCCGTCCAGACAAGTTGGAACCAGCTTGCATCCCATTAACACACAGCAAATGCCCAAACCCATTTGCATGAAAGACACCATGCATGATATGTCCCTGCAATTCCACTATGTTAAACCTACCCTTAATTGAAATTGCCCCATCAAAGTTGTCTTCACAGTTGAGGAAAGCAATGACTGTGTCCTTGGAGGGCAGCACAAAGTGATACTTCTTGTTGCAAATTAGATGGTGACCCCAGCCTGAGCTATAAAGAAATCAACAACTCCATGAGAGAATAAGAAAGTCAAAAAAAAAAAAAAAAAAAAACAGCCATAACTCACATAATACAACTTCTTGCACTATAAAGAATGTGGTTCCAATTACTTCTATTTCTTAGATAACAATTAGTGGTTCTTATTTAAGCCAACAGAGTCTTAATGGAAGTGAAAGGGAGAAATAGTTAAAGCTACATTGAAATAACCAGGGAATCGAGACTTCACCAACATAAAGGCAATGCTTGCAATGGTGTTCCAGAGATGCCTCAATGGGCTCTTCAATGACAAATAACAAGATATGGAAAGGAGGGTGGCAGCTGACTTCAAGTTGAAATGACCAGCTTGGAATTCCACTGCAGATGTTACTCTCAGAATACCCAAATTCCAGAAGAGCTTGGACATTCTGTCCAAACGACCCATCAAACTCAACTGGGTACCCATGTTCACCAAAAGTCTTGAACCTAAACACCTTCTCTCCTCTCTTCCTTTTCTTGCAGCTGGTTAGGTCCAAATGTGACATAACTAACGTATATCAACTGCCAGAATATGGAAGAAGATTCCCAAGAGCAAAGAAAGAAAGGGAAGAGAGAGTTTGATGAGCATGAAGAGATTAATTAGTAGAATCTTTTCAAGAGAGGTAACAATATTGGACAACCTTACTTATACTAGGTACTGCTTGGTCACACACTTAGTGCCTAGAAATAAAATTGGAGAAGACACAAAAGAGCCTAAAAGCTTTAATCAAATTCAGCTGAGAATTGCTCACTATCTGCATGATTTTCTTTAAAATTGAATCTCATGCAAATCTGTCGCGATACTGTGTAAGCCATGACAGGTTTTCAAAGTAAAAAAATGGCTCCACACTTTCATCATGCTTCTTTCTGACTATTACAAATTGCTTTTATATTCCGGCAAATTCTATGGTCATCTGGGAAATGTTCATCTGAGCTTCATGGGATAGACTTAAACGCAACATTTCTTGCTCAACTACTCCTGCCAAATGCTTTAAATCTAATCAAAATTCTCTATCCCATGAGAACTCGCTTCAATATTTTTCTCCTACTATCAAAAGATTGAGGGAAGAGACACTTATACAACATTATTTAGTTTCTGATAGCTTGGAGATTATAAAATGATCTCACAAGTAGAATGCCATGTCCATTAATTATATTACTAATAAATATATCTTTGGATGAAAAATCTTATTAAAATTTGAACCATCATGATTTCAAGAAACAAACATATGTGAATCTTATCTATTTTATATATGAATTTCATTATACATATTATATCTTAAATCTAAAATAAATACAATCTAAGTAAGAATTTTTCTATTTCAACGCTCTTATGCAATGGATAAACTCAATTGATGGTAGATGAGCATTCGATCAACTTTTTTTTTTTTTTTTTTACTTAAATCACAAATATCTTCTAACTTACTCGGTTACCAGGGAGGCTTATTATGGGAGTAAAGCGTTTCCAACGAGGATTTTCTTTGTTTACAAAAATGAAACACTAACCTTGCTTAAAGGATATAGAGTTATCATTCATACCAACCCCATTAGGTTGATTAACCTTCTCAATTAATTTATATTTTTTTACGTAAACATAATCAATTACAAGAAAGTGTAATTTAACAAGTTACATTAACTATGGAAAAATTATTAGTAATTTTTATGTTTACTGAATGAAATTCTATAGTTCTATACATGTTTGTTTACAATTTACTATTCATTTCCTAATTTTTAATTTTAAACTTTCCCAGAGAACTTTTAAGCTGAACTATAACTTAAATAAATTATTATATTTATTGTTTACCAAAGAAAAATATAAATTTAAATATATAATTTAAAAACTAATATAAATAAAAAAGAATTATTGTTATATTTATTTAAAAAATAAATAGCCATGAATTATAAATGAAAATTTTATATCAACAAGGGGTGGTTAGATCAATAGCGGGAATTGATCTTTTCAGAAATACCGCGTACTTAAAAATCAAAGTAAATGGCTATAAAATAAAAAATTTTAGAAGTTCAGTTCAGCTGGTTAAGCTTGTGAAGTTGTCTTGAAAGTTCATCGTCCCTGCCGCCGGTGCCGGCGCTAATTCTAAATTGATGAAGTAGGTTGACGATGAGTGACAAGAGGTTGGGTTTTTGTCGCTCTGTGGTCTACAGAAAGGCTTGGCAATATGGCGATATTCATTCAGAAACTGAATTTCCTTGAGTCCATAGACTACGGTGCCTTCTCTGTCCTACATAATTTGAGTCAAATCGCTATATTCTATTGTAATATTAAATGCTGAGACACCCATCACCGAAACGAAAGTACACTTTGCCGATTTCTTGGCAATTGCAGGGATCTTAATCTTTCCTAGTCCTACGATTGAGTCTTTATAAAAATGGTTTGTGGGAAAAGAATACACAAACAATATTCATCCCATTCTCAATTCTTTTTTATTTTTTTTAATACATCGGAAAATAATATGGAATTCCTTTTCAATTCCAGTGCCTCCTTCTCACTTGTGATCAGACGCCCACATTTTCCATGCTTGAAAAAAAGATTCTAGGACATATGTACAAAGCACGTGCACAGTGTCACGGGCCCAGGTTTTAACACTCACTTGGGACTATGCGGCACTTGACTTGAACTCTTTCAAGACAAGTAAGCCACGAGAATCTCACGATAATCTGTCTAATAAGATGAATATATTAGTATGACTTGACAAGTCAATCGGGAAAAATATCATAAGTATCGTATATGAATAAGCATTTTAAGCATAACAAAGAATAAGACAAATATACTAAGAACGAGCTATTTCTCTTATTTATTTATCACAATCGATACAATTGGATCTGTTGTCCCAAAATAGTTCAAGAGGGGGGTGAATTGGACTTTAATAATTTTTCGGCCCTTGCTTGTAGCCTAATGAAAAATTGTGGCTTTGTTCAACTAGGTGCTTTTCTATATAAAATGAAAATAATATGTGCTTCAACAATGTGTTCCTAAGTTGCGATTCAAGCCTCAATCAATTTATATGGCAATATCTAACAAAGCATTTATCATACAATATACAATCAATTTCTCAAGTCACTCAATATGTCAACAAATTTATCAACTCAATTTATTTAACCAACATTCAATATCATGTATATGAGGGAAAATTTAAAATTGCACAAAAGTAAAAGGTAAAGGTTAGAGAAATCAAACACAGGGATTTTTATAGTGGTTCGGCTTAACTAGCCTACATCCACTCTCTCAAAGAACCCTCTTTGAGTCTTCTCTTCACTATTTGCTCTTTTGAAGGCAAGAGACCAAAAGCCCTTTACAATTTCTCAACACCAAGCTTTTACCAAGGTAGCTTGAAACCTTCACAAGTGCTATCACAAGCACTTTCTCTCTCAAGCTTCAATAGGTGCTTGTACAACCTCTCTTAAATGCAATTCAATATTTCAACACTCACTCTTACTCAATACAAATCAATCTATAAAGAAGAGATGAGTTGATTTGCCAATGGAAGCTCAAAATCTTTAAAGCTCTTGAATGAAAGCAATAAATGAAAAATCAATGTTGGAGTTCAAATGTAGGCTTTCATCAAGTGTAAATGAAGTAGAGAATGTGTATTTATAGTCCCAAATCATTTTAGACCGTTTGAAACCCTTTTGGAACGTTATACACACTGCCCAAGACAAAATAGCCGTTATTTTGTCCTTTTGTGCGAAGTTGAGCAGCTCTGATAAATTAGCAAACTAATGAAATTTTAGGAGCAGTCAGTAAACTGGTTAGTAAACTAACGTTTTTAGCAAACTCATTAGCAAACTAAAAATTTAGCAAACCAGTTAGCAAACTAAGTCAACAGCTGCATATCTCAACTTGCAATGTCAAATGATTTAGACCTTAAAAAATATTTCAATGGTAGTATCCAAGGTCATGATGAGAAAAAGTAATCAGAAAATAAAATTTTATTTTTGAGCTCCATATGACTAAATTCTCATCCATTCTTTTCACAAAAGACCTAAAACTCAATCTCTAATACTATGCCTTTCATACATTTTCTTTGAGTCTTGGCTTACATAGTCTTGTTCTTTTCTCATTTTGAATTTGTCTTGAAATGCCTTTGAGTATCCTTTCTCCTTAGATGCAACTTCAAAGATACTTTAGGAATAAAATAAAGAATTTACACATCACTTTAAAGTTGGGTTAGATAGATTCTCTTTGAGTTTTGTTATCATCAAAATCAATGCTCATTTTGAGCTACACGGGGTCAACAATCTCCCCCTTTTTGATGATGACAAAACTCAACTGAATCAACAATAAAAAATAAAGGTGTGTGAAAGTTTATGTGAGTATGTAAATTCAAGTATAGTATACCAAAAATGCTCCCCCTAAATATATGCTCATAATTTCCAAGAAATCTATTATAAGCTCCCCCTGAATTTATGCTATAAAGCATATTCACAATTCACAAGTATAAACACCAGTATAAACACATTTCCATCAACACAAGTATCAACACATATCATCACACTTCACAAGTATATCAACACATTTCCATATTTCCATGTTCATCAACACAAGTATGAACACATGAACACATATTCACATATCACATATCCATATCCATTCTCCCCCTTTTTGTCATCAATCAAAAAGGAAACAGGAGAAAATAATCCAAAAAGAATCATGTTAGCCCAAGGTAAACGCAGTAAGGTAGACAGTAGCAAACTAAAAACCAATAGTACCAAACAGACTAGGAAACTAAATATGCAGATAGTAAACTAAAAATCCAGATGAGATGCTATTTAAGTCTGTTACTTCTGCGAGTGGATTTTGAAGGCACCATTTTCTTCCTAGGGAGTTTAATAACAGGGGGCTGAGGTGCTTGTTCAGCCACTTGATCATCTTTCTCGGGCTCATCTTCTTCAGATTGTGGTTGAAGAGCAGCAGCGAGGGTCTGGTATGGATTTGACACGGTTGACTTGTGCCTTTTCTTACCTTTCTTTGCTGCAGGGGCAGCAACTGCAGATAGCTAAGTTTGAGCACTAGCTTGGTGATCTTTTAAAGAAGGTTCCTGGTGCTGCGTAGGAGCAGCAGCTGGCTCAACTGGTGGTGCAGGTGGAGGTTCAACAGCTTTTTCAGATTCTAGAACCATTTCAACTTCCTTTGGTAACTCACTTTCAGTAGCTACAACCTTTTTACCATCAAGCTCAGTAGGTACATCAGCTGTAGGACCAATCTCAGGTTCAATGACCTGGTCACTAGCATGCTCAACATGGGCTTCTACTGCAGGTTCAAGGTCAGGTTCAGCTACTTGGCCACTTGCATGTGCCATAGCAGCAGGAGACTCATCAACTTTGTTGCTTTCACCCTTATCAGCAGAGACTTGAGTAGCAGCCTCAACTTTAGTGGGAACACCAGTTTCCTTGGTCTGCTGAAGATCCATAATCAGCCTTTTTAACTCCTCATTTTGAGTGAGCAGGTGACTCACTTTATAGTCAACCACATCCACAAATTTTCTGAGAATGTCAAGGGACTGATTTGTTGAACTAAAATGTTCATTAACAGCAGCTTTTATCCCTTGAATTTCACTCAAAACTGCACTAGCTGATTCAGAATCAACCTTAGCAGAGGAGGAACCACCCTTTTCAAATCGTGTCTTTCTCCCATCAGTGTCTGAATGTATTTCTCTAAGTACTATCAAGTCAGCCCTAGAACTTTCCTTAGAAACATTCACATGTAGCTCTTTAAACACAGCAGACAGAAGATGTGCATACGGCAGTTTTCCAATCCCATAAGCTTTGCACATGTTTTTGAAAATTAAATAAGCTAGATTCAATCTAACTTTATGCACAATATGCCACATAATACACATGTCCAAGTGACTCAAATAACCATAACTACCAGATTTAGGACAGAAAATATAGTTCACCATACTATGAATGATTTTGATATGTTGAAGTGCCTTTGTGCTAGTGGACTTCTCGTTTTTGGCAGTGTTGGCTGGGAACACCTCGTTTTCAAACTCAACCAAATTGAATCCTGCCACCCTAGCAACATCCTTATGTGTGGAAATTTTATTTCCATCATTGGGAAATTTCAAAGCCGTGGCTATCAGTTCAACAGAAACACTATATGTATTGGTATTCAAAATCACTTCAAATCGATCCTCATCATCAACAGTTCTCATGGTTCTATAAAACTCTTGAACAAGCCTAGGGTAGTACTCATTTGCACATTCACACACATCCAACCATCCTTGAAACTCAAAAAGCTCTTTAAATTGAAAGTTTACCTGATTAAAGTTCTCCCATTTGATGAATTTGCAATCCAACAGTGCTTTATCCACTGAACCCGAAAATTTTTCGGTACGCATTTTTCGTTTGGTATCCATCCCTTGCTTCTGTCCTGCCTTTTTCTTTTCTGGCGTCGATTTAGAGGATTCGACACCCTTAGACGAGTTTGAAGACTCACTAGCTGATTTCGATTTTGGCAAGTTTTGTTTTCCTTTCATTTTCTTTCGCAATGCCGCGACAGGAACATCGTCAGAGGCTGACGAGGAAGAAGAAGCAACTGCAGCGACAGGGGATTTTCGTTTGGTGCGAGCCATTAAGACAAAAATGAAATCGGGTAATGGTGTTTCGGTGAGTGAAGAGAGGAAGAGGAAAGGAAACTTGAGATTTTTGGTGAGTTAGGGTATGTTTCGCCGGAAAGAGGTATTGGGTATGTTTTGGGAGGTGTCGGAAATTGAAATAGAGGAGAGAGAGAAAGCGTGGAGGTTTCGTGTGGTAGAGGGTTTAAGTCCTCTTGAGTCCCGTGCTTTTCAGTGTCACTGTACTTTCAACTGAACCAGTTTTCTTACTTTTTATTTTATTCTATATTTCAAACAAATTTATCTGTCCCTATATGCACACATAAACATTTCTACATGTCTGACACAGCACTGAGAATGTGATATCAAATGTGAAAAGATAAATATATTGCTGGACATGCAGAAAAATTTCAAGAACAATCACATTTCGGTTTGAAATTTGAACAGTACAAAATATAGCAAACTAATTTTCGTCACGCAATATTAGCATACAACTTAGTAAACTAATTTCACGAGTACACAAACAAGTTAGCTAATATTCTTTAAAGATTTCTTAGCAAACTTATATTACAGCAGTTCACTCACATATTAAACAAAATGTAAAACATAAAATTATTATGAATTAAATTTCAAACAAACAGTTCACACATACCAATTTCCCTTCTAATTCTACAAAATGTTTCTTCATTAAGAGGTTTCGTAAAAATGTCAGCAAGTTGATTTTCAGAGGTAACAAACTCAATTTTGATATTTCCATTTTGAACATGATCTCTAATAAAATGATGTCTGATCTCAATGTGTTTAGTTCTTGAATGTTGGACTGGATTTTTGACCAAGTTTATGGCACTAGTGTTGTCACACCTAATTGGGACAAGATTATATTTTAGACCAAAATCTTCAAATTGTTGTTTCATCCATAAGATTTGAGCAACACAACTACCAGCAGCTATATATTCTGCCTCAGCTGTGGATAAAGCTACTGAAGTTTGTTTCTTACTGTGCCAAGAAACTAGTGCAAGACCAAGAAATTGACAAGTACCTGAAGTACTTTTTCTATCGATCTACTTCCAAAGAAAATCAGAGTCACTATAGCCAACAAGATTAAATGATTCACACTTTGGATACCATAAACCAATTGATTGTGAGCCAATGAGATATCTAAAAATCCTTTTAACTGCACTTAGATGAGATTCTTTTGGACATGATTGAAATCTTGCACACAAGCAAATACTAAAGTGTATGTTTGGCCTAGATGCAGTAAGATACAAAAGAGAGCCAATCATACCTCTATAAAGCTTGGTATCTACTTCTTTACCTTTTTCATCACTGTCCATTTTAATTGCTGAACTCATAGGAGTGCCCATGCTCTTCAAATCTTCCATTTTAAATTTCTTTAGCATATCCTTGATGTACTTTGATTGATTTATGAAGATGCCATCTTTCATTTGCTTAATTTGAAGTCCAAGGAAGAATGTGAGCTCACCCATCATGCTCATTTCAAATTCATTCTGCATAATCTTAGAAAATTTCTTGCAAAGAGATTCATTAGTAGCACCAAAAATTATATCATCAACATAAATTTGCACAATGAGCATATCATCATGATGCTTCTTAACAAAAAGTGTTGTATCCACTTTGCCTCTTTGAAAATCATTTTGTAAAAGGAATTTACTAAGCCTTTCATACCATGCTCTAGGAGCTTGCTTTAAACCATATAAAGCTTTAGTGAGTTTATAAACATGATTTGGATGCTCATGATTTTCAAAGCCTGGAGGTTGTGCAACATACACTTCCTCATCAATATAACCATTTAAAAATGCACTCTTGACATCCATTTGATAAAGCATAAAATCCTTGAAACATGCAAAGGCACACAACATCCTAATAGCCTCAATTCTAGCAACCGGAGCAAAGGTTTCATCAAAATCAATCCCTTCCTCTTGGTTGTAGCCTTGAGCCACTAGTCTAGCTTTGTTTCTAACAACATTGCCTTTTTCATCCATTTTGTTTCTAAAAACCCATTTAGTACCAATAATTGAATGATCTTTTGTTTTAGGCACTAAATTCCAAACTTTATTTCTCTCAAATTGATTTAGTTCTTCTTGCATGGCAAGAATCCAACTTTCATCATTTTGAGCATCTTCAAAACACTTAGGTTCAATTTGTGAAACAAAAGCAACATTACCAAAATATCTTCTCAATTGAGCTCTAGTCATCATCCTCTGAGATGGATCGTCAATAATGTCTTCTTGAGGATGATTTCTATAGAATCTCCATTCTTTAGGTAAATCTTCATGTTGGGGCTCATTTACTTGTAATTCTTTCAAATTTGGCATTTCTTCATTAATTTGATCTTCATTAGCATCATGGACATCTATTGTAGTTTCTCCTTGAGTTTCCTCATCTTTGTCATCAACTTGTTCCATTTCTTGACTTGATATTAAATTTTCTTTTCCAAAAATCTGCTCATTATTATCATCACAAGCATTTTTCCTTCTAATAGAAAGGTTAGTCTCATCAAACAAAACATGAATAGTTTCCTCAATAACCAAAGTTCTTCTATTGAACACTCTATAGGCTTTACTCTTTGTTGAATACCCAAGAAAGATTCCTTCATCGGATTTAGTATCAAATTTCTTTAAGTTATCCTTCTTGTTATTTAAAATATAGCACTTACAACCAAATGCTTTGAAATATGAGATATTTGGTTTCCTTCCTTTCCATAGCTCATAGGGGGTCTTTTTCAAAATTGGTCTAATCAAAACTCTATTCAACACATAGCAAGATGTATTAATAGCTTCAGCCCAAAAGTATTTTGGCAAATTATTTTCACTCAACATAGTTCTAGTCATTTCATGCAAAGTCCTATTTTTCCTTTCCACTACCCCATTTTGTTGTGGTGTTCTAGGAGCTGAAAAATTATGATTAATTCCATATTTATCACAATATTTCTCAAACAAATGATTTTCAAATTCAGTTCCATGGTCACTTCTTATAGATGAGACGCAAAAGCCTTTTTCATTTTGAACCATTTTACTAAAAGAGGTGAATTTTTCAAAAGTTTCATCTTTATGAGCAAGGAAAAATGTCCATGTATATCTTGAATAGTCATCAACAATAACTAAAGCATATGACTTTCCACCAAGACTAGTAGGAGTTACGGGTCCAAATAAATCAAGATGAAGCAATTCTAATGGCCTAGTGGTAGACACAATATTTTTAGATTTAAAAGATGCTCTAGTATGCTTTCGTAGTGCACAAGCTCTACATTGAAATTCATTTTCATACTTAATCTTAGGAAGACCAGTAACAAGTTCTTTCTTAGACAATTTTGAGAGTGCATGCATGCTTGCATGACCTAGTCTTCTATGCCACAAATAACTAGAGTTATCAAGAGATACTAGACATGTACCATGATTAGTTTCAAAATTATTCATGTCAAGCAAGTAAACATTATTGGATCTATTGGCAATGAACAATGTATAATTATCTAAGTTATTGATTGTACACAGAGAAGAAGTAAACTTTACCTCAAAACCTTTATCACAGAGTTGGCTTACACTTAGCAAGTTGTATTTCAAACCTTCAACAAGTGATACATCTTCAATACAAGGTTTGGTTCCAATTGAGCCATTTCCAATTATTTTTCCTTTTCCTTTATCTCCAAATTTTACATATCCTCCATCTTTCATTGTGATTTTTGAAAACTTGTCCTTTTCACCAGTCATGTGCTTTGAACAACCACTATCTATGTACCATTTTTCACTTTCCTTCATCCCTTTGAAACAAACCTGAAATTTAATTATTGAACTTTAGGTACCCAAGCAACTTTGGGTCCTTGGGGGTTAGTGACCTTAGGTAAGGTTTCCTTTGGTACCCATACCTTCTTTACCTCAAGATGACCTTTTCTAAGTGCACAAGAACTAATCATATGACCTCTTTTATTGCAATAATAACATGTAACATTAGGCAAAGAGGATGTAGATGCTTTAATGAAATGATTCTTGTACTTGTCATAGTTCATGAAACCATCAAAACCAATTCCATATTTCTCATTTGAAATTCTTTGGTTTCCAAGAAGTACATTTAGAGTTTCTTTTCCTTTTGTAAATTTTGCCAAATCATTTGTCAAAGACTCTACTTTAGCTTCAAGAACTTTATTTTTCTCAATGAGCATTTCACAAGTTTCTTTTGAGGTTTTTAACTCTAAGTCTAGTTCTTTAAACAAAGCAATTTGTCCTTTGTAAAATTCATTTTCTTTATACACATTGGACATGGCAATATTTTGTGATTTTAATGATTCAATCTCTAAATTCATTTTACTGCATTTTCTCTTATAATTTCTATACTCATAATATACTCTAGCAAATGCAAGTTCAAGTTCTTCTACATTAGGAGATTCATAAGAATTTACCTCATTGTCACTTTCTTCTTCCTTTTGTGAACTCTCGACTTTCTCTTCAAGTGCCATCATACAAAGAAGAGCAGTCTCTTTGTCGCTTGATTCATCATTTGAAGATTCTTCACTGTTGCTCCAAACTACTTTCATAGCTTTCTTGCTCCTATCTTCTTTTCCTTTCTTCTTTTTCAGCAATGGACATTTGGGCTTGATATGTCCAGGTTTGTGACACTCATAACATACAATTTCTTCTTTTGAATCTCTAAAGTGTTTATCCTTGGGAGTATACTTTTTCAAGAATTTCTTGTATTTGCTTCCTCCCTTCTTGAAAGCTCTTTTGAATTTTCTTGCAAGCATAGCCATTTCATTATCATCATCACTTGACGCATTTGAGTTGTCACTTGAGTCAACTTTGAATGCAACTCCTTTCTTCTTATCTTCATCCTTGTTTGACTTGAGAGCAATGCTTTTCTTCTTCTTTTGCTCACTTTCAACTTCATCTTTCTTATATACCATCTCATGTGCAATGAGAGAGCCAATGAGTTCATCATAGGTGAAAGTTTTAAAATCCTTGGTATCTTGGATAACTGTAGTCTTTGCTTCCCAAGATTTTGGAAGTGATCTAAGAATTTTCTTCATAAGTTCAGCTTCCTCAAATCTTTTACCAAGCGCTTTGAGAAGATTCACAAGATCAGTAAACCTTGTACTCATATCCGCAATTGATTCTCTTGGCCTCATTTCAAACAGCTCATAATCTCGAATAAGAAGGTTTACTTTGGACTCTTTAATAACATCAGTTCCTTCATAAGTCACTTCAAGCTTATCCCAAATTTCCTTAGCAGATTGACATCCTGAAACACGATTGTATTCATTAAGGTCAAGTGAGCAATGCAAAATATTAATAGCTTTAGCATTTATAGAGATTTTCTTCCAATCATTGTCATCATATTCATCTTCAAGTTTTGGAACCTTTATAGTTCCTGGACCATTCTCTTGAGGAACATGTGGACCATTTTTAATAATTCTCCATGCATCAATATCTACAGATTGTATGAAATTTCTCATTCTTACTTTCCAAAATGAATAATTAGTGCCATTGAAGAGTGGTGGTCTAGTGATTGAGTAGCCTTCAACTAATGGTGCGGGTATACCGGCAGAATTACTAGATGAACTAGCCATTATGGATCACTCTAAGGTTGTAATACCCTAAGCAAGAGAGTCAGGCTCTGATACCAATTTGATGTCCCAAAATAGTCCAAGAGGGAGGTGAATTGGACTTTAACAATTTTTCGGCCCTTGCTTGTAGCCTAATGAAAAATTGTGGCTTTGTTCAACTAGGTGCTTTTCTATATAAAATGAAAATAATATGTGCTTCAACAATGTGTTCCTAAGTTGCGATTCAAGCCTCAATCAATTTATATGGCAATATCTAACAAAGCATTTATCATACAATATACAACCAATTTCTCAAGTCACTCAATATGTCAACAAATTTATCAACTCAATCTATTTAACCAACATTCAATATCATGTATATGAGGGAAAATTTAAAATTGCACAAAAGTAAAAGGTAAAGGTTAGAGAAATCAAACACAGGGATTTTTATAGTGGTTCGGCTTAACTAGCCTACATCCACTCTCTCAAAGAACCCTCTTTGAGTCTTCTCTTCACTATTTGCTCTTTTGAAGGCAAGAGACCAAAAGCCCTTTACAATTTCTCAACACCAAGCTTTTACCAAGGTAGCTTGAAACCTTCACAAGTGCTATCACAAGCACTTTCTCTCTCAAGCTTCAATAGGTGCTTGTACAACCTCTCTTAAATGCAATTCAATATTTCAACACTCACTCTTACTCAATACAAATCAATCTATAAAGAAGAGATGAGTTGATTTGCCAATGGAAGCTCAAAATCTTTAAAGCTCTTGAATGAAAGCAATAAATGAAAAATCAATGTTGGAGTTCAAATGTAGGCTTTCATCAAGTGTAAATGAAGTAGAGAATGTGTATTTATAGTCCCAAATCATTTTAGACCGTTTGAAACCCTTTTGGAACGTTATACACACTGCCCAAGACAAAATAGCCGTTATTTTGTCCTTTTGTACGAAGTTGAGCAGCTCTGATAAATTAGCAAACTAATGAAATTTTAGGAGCAGTCAGTAAACTGGTTAGTAAACTAACGTTTTTAGCAAACTCATTAGCAAACTAAAAATTTAGCAAACCAGTTAGCAAACTATGTCAACAGCTGCATATCTCAACTTGCAATGTCAAATGATTTAGACCTTAAAAAATATTTCAATGGTAGTATCCAAGGTCATGATGAGAAAAAGTAATCAGAAAATAAAATTTTATTTTTGAGCTTCATATGACTAAATTCTCATCCATTCTTTTCACAAAAGACCTAAGACTCAATCTCTAATACTATGCCTTTCATACTTTTTCTTTGAGTCTTGGCTTACATAGTCTTGTTCTTTTCTCATTTTGAATTTGTCTTGAAATGCCTTTGAGTATCTTTTCTCCTTAGATGCAACTTCAAAGATACTTTAGGAATAAAATAAAGAATCTACACATCACTTTAAAGTTGGGTTAGATAGATTCTCTTTGAGTTTTGTTATCATCAAAATCAATGCTCATTTTAAGCTACACGGGGTCAACAGGATCGACTGTCCTTACATCACTTGTAGGCAGAGGAAACCTACAAGGAGTAGCAGGACAAAAACTTACCATACCAGTGGCTAGTTATACCAGTCGCTCCATGATAGTCAACTAGTCACTCTCCCCTAAAGAGCATTAGGAACATAATGGGATGTGATAGGAGGAGACATTGCTATGCTTGAGTCATTACACCCCTAATATTACATAAATGAAATTAAATACAAAATATCCCTTTTAGTCTCTAAAAATTACAATTTACTTTCCAAACTTCTAATCCCATAACATTCTCCTCCACTCAAATGATCGATGTCCTTGTGGACTGAGCTTGCGCCAACCCTCTCATGCGTTGTGCTTGTGGCTGTTATAGAATACGCGATGGAATACTGCTTCATTAAAAAACCTTTACCAAGTGAAACCCGGTGGAAAAAAACCTTGGTGAAGGAAAAAGAGTGTAGTGCATATTTATATTGGGGATTGAGCCTGCAAGAACTCTTCACTCTTCTGCTTTTGTGGTTGGAGGTCCGTTTCCTTCTCCCAACTAGTTTCTTCTATAGTTGAACCCCTCTATTTGATGAGGTACTCCTTGTATGGTTGATGCTTGGTGTTTTTGATAGCTCGCTCTGTCAGGAACTCTTGTACTCCTTGGTTGACTAGTGGTGTATGGATGAAAGCTAATCTGGTAAGTCTGCTACAGCTAGGATCTACCTCATCTGCATGATATTGCTTTAAAATGGCGATAAGGGAAAGTAGTTGAATCTTTAGTCATTTTGATAACTCTACTCTATAAGTTGGTTAATCAACCCAAATAACAATTAACATTAGCTCTTCATCCTTAGGAATTATTCTCTTATCTCAGTTGTAAAGAAATCAGTTGTCTAGCAATCGCTTCAACAGTATTATGAATGCTTATGGCTCTTGGTTTTCATATGTCCACTTCTTCATTAGTCTATATGCTTTCTCTAAATGAGGTCTTGCAACCTCTACGTCTTGTTTCTTACTTCTTTATGAAGTGGTGTGCTTAAGAAATCTTGTCTTGGTTAAACATATGCCTAAAGAACTTGACTTTGGGTTGCTTCGAGACGCCTTTCTCTCTCTTATAAAAGAGTTTATTCTCTTACAACTTCTCAAAGCAAAGCAGAGATGTGCCTCTAGATTGTGCTCATACACCATGGTATCGTCAAGGTGGACCACCACAACTTGTCGAAATAATTGCGAAACACCTAGGTCATTGAAGTACAAAGATATCCAAAGCATTTGTTAATTAAAAGGTATAACAAGAATTTTAAAGATACTTCTACTGTGTCACACATGTGGTTTTGGATTCATCCTTCCCACACACATCAATTTCCTTAAGCTTGCTTAACACTTTCCTGGAATCTGAGAATCAATATCACTTTACTTTCGCAAATGGCAATAAAACTTGTAAGCATTGCACAAGGTTGGTCCCCTGTCAAGCAAGGACAAATTTGAGTCGTGTTGCTATCACTTCTGAAGGAACGGAAGCGTGAAAAACACAAGATTATACCATTGAATTCAAAAATTTTCACCTAGGGTCACATGCACCATGCAAGATTTATTTTTATCTATTTGATTTCAATGATAAACAACATATTAAAACTCTTTTAATATGTTTTTGGATCTGTATTTGCCATTTAAAATTTTAAAATTAATCAGATTAATTTTAGAACCCTAGATTAAATCAAGAACGATTACACTAACCTCTTGATGTGCTGCAGTGTGTCTGCGCCTTTGAGATTCGTCTTCAGGACACCAGATGTTGTCCCTCTAGCTTGTCCACACCAAGAACACCTATGGCAGCCCTTGAACAGCTTCTAAAGCCTTTTCTATTAATTAGAAATTCAAGTTCTGCCTTTTAAGAGATTAGAGATGTAAACAGGACACTAGAAACAATTTCTAGTGTTCTTAATTCAAGAGATTGATGGCTAATCTCTTTGAATTGATGAGAGATGAAGAAGAATGGCTGGAGAGGCTCAAAGTGGCGTGACATATGAGAGGAGAGGCTGCTGGTTATGTTTTCTTTTCATAACCACACTTAAATAGCTAGGTTAACACATTAAACCCTTGCCACATGTCACCCTTTGATTAGCTCTAGGTTTAAGTGACCCAATCACATTGTGCCAAGTGTCAAAACTATATTTAATCTTGATTTTAATCATCTTACATGATTAAAAAAACATTTGGCAAGCTTATGTGTAATCCCATGTGTCACCATGTCATGGTGACACTTGTCACAGTTGAAAATGACCAAAATGCCCCTGTGTCTTAATTTTGAGTTCTTAACCCAAAATAATTATTTTCTTCTTCTAATTAATTTATATCAAATATAAATTAATTAATTAATCTCTATTAATTAATTTCTCATCAATTAAATTCATATTTAAACACTTTAAATATAAATTTAATTTATACTACACATCCAATAATCTAGATTTGGTTTCAAGTCATGCTAGGGACTTTGCAATTTAATTGCAAACCAAATCTATTTAATTAATCAATTAAACTCTTTAATTAATTAATTAAATCATATTTAAATAGGTGATAACTTGTGTATGTGTGTGACTTACTAGGCTCATCACTAATTGGCAATGAGACATGATATCAACTCTTAATATCATCAGAACTCTTTCTTACCATAAATGAGTTCTCTAAATCATTTTATGAACCTCATAGACCATGGTTAACACCTAGCATAGCATGCCATGGCCACCCAATTAGTAATAAGGTTTACCTTAAATGAACCTATAATCATATGTTACCATGCACTAGAATCTCTCTGTTACAAAATCCCAACTCAAGCCGAGTCATGGTTTATGTCAAACTCCATTTGCTATGAATATTATGTTCTCTTTTAATTCCAGTTCTTGATTAAAAGATTTTCTCATCGTAAACTCTTTTACGAATAAATCTATCTGTCTGGCCAGAACTTGAAACATCAAGAACAATTAAATGAACATAGGATTTTATCTCTATTTACTTAGAGGAACAGATTCCATCTTGATCAACACCTACCTCCATATATAACTAGTAGGAGCCAACACATGCCCATATACCCATACACAGTACAAGTATGAAAGCAGTATCAAACTCAAACTACCTATATACAAGATAACTGTGCTATCTCAGGTCTAAAGATTATATGCATTGATATGATTTATGACAAAACATTGACAAGAGTAAACTCCATGTGCTTGTCATAAGTGTCACTGGTTCGGCCTACTTATCATTTATAAGTGCCTATCATGTTTGTTATATGGCATGAGACTCACCATTCCATCTTATTTATATCTCATATAAATAACTTGGGAACAAACATGAATACAATCTTTCCGATAAGTCATGTCCTTATTATGAAGTATCCTCGATTGTGAACCTATTTATGATACTTTGTGCTAGAAATATTGTCACTCATATTCTTAACAACTTAAGAATAATATTTCTAACAAAATATCAATGGACCTTTTCTATTACACATAAATATATTATGTAAACGGAAAAGTGGAAATGCCTTTTATTATTAAAAATATGTACAAGATACATACTAAATGATATGCTCTAGGGCATACTACTAACAATCTCCCACTAGCACTAGAGCCATTCATTACAATATCTTAGACCTATCTTCTCAAGATGTCGGTCTAACTGAGTCTGTGACATAGGCTTAGTGAATGGATCAGCTGAATTTTTCAGCTGATGTTATTTTTCTGCATGGCTATATCGCCTTTGCCCAACTATATGTCTGATAATGTGGTAGTGCCTTTCTATGTGTTTGATTTTGTGTGAGACCTTAGTTCCTTAGCTCAGATGATCGCTTGCTCCATTATTGTCACGGTGTAGTGGAACCGACTCAATGGAAGGAACTCTGTAAGTTTTGTCATGAACTTCTTTATCCAAATAGCCTTCCTTTGCAAAGATCTCGATGCAAAGAATATACTCGACCTCTGTAGTGGAATCTGCAATGCGTGCTCGCTTTGGAACTCTTCCAACCGATCGCACCTCCATTACAAATGAACACATATCCAGAGGTAGACTTTCTATCATCGATATCCGATTGGAAATCGAATCGGTATAACCATCCAATTGCAAGTCTCCACTCCATAAATCAAGAATAAATCCTTAGTTCTTCTCAAGTACTTAAGGATATTCTTGTGACTATCGATGTTCCAAACTGGATTGGATTGATACCGCTAGTCAAACTAATAAAGATATGCGATATCCGCCTAGTACACAACATTGCATACATTAAACTTCCAATAGCCGAAGTATATGGAATCCTGACCATCTTATCTCTTTCTTCAGGTGTCTTTGGAGACATCTCTTTAGAAAGGTGGATACCATGTCTCACTGGTAACAATCCTCTTTTGGAATCAAGCATGTTAAACCTTTTTAACACCTTTTCCAAGTATAGACTTTGGGATAAACCAATTATTCTTTTCGCTCTATCTCTATATATGCGAATACCAAGAATATAGGTTGCCTCCCTAAGTCTTTCATGGAGAATGTATTTGACAACCATACCTTTATAGTCGTCAACATACCTGTATCATTACCCATCAACAGTATGTCATCTACATATAAGACAAGGAAAGTGATAGCACTGTCACTAACCTTCTTATATACACATGGCTCATCCTCATTTTTGATAAAACCAAAAGATTTAATGGCTTCATCAAAACGGATGTTCCAACTCCTCAAGCTTGTTTCAACCCATAAATGGATCGCTTTAGCTTGCATATCTTGGAACCATATTGAGATTCAAAGCCACTATGTTGTTCCATGAAAATGTTTTCTTCAATGTATCGATTGAGAAAAGTCGCTTTGACATCCATCCGCCAAATCTCATAATCATAGTATGCAACTATTGCTAATAAAATCCTAATTGATTTAAGCATGGCAACAAAGTAGAAAGTCTCCTCATAGTCTATTCCTTGCCTTTGGCGAAACCCTTTCGCTACTAGCCTTGCCTTATAGGTCTCTACCTTTCCATCGAGCCAATTTTCTTCTTGAAAACCCATTTGTTCCCTATAGGTACAATACCTTGGTGGGTCAACAAGATCCCAAACTTGATTCTTATACATGGAATCAATCTCGATTTCATAGCATCAATCCATTTTGAAGAGTCTATATCCGATATAGCTTCTTCATAGGTAAGTGGATCATCTCCATGAACTAATTCATCATGAGTAGACATCTCTTTTTTTTCTTCATGAAGAAAACCATATCTCACCGTGGGTGAGATACCCAGTTGTTCTACGAGGAACAGTGTAGATGTTTCATCAATGAGTATAGGTTGACTAGATGGATCTATATCCATCGATGCTGGTTGGTCAGAATTCTCCAATTCTAACTCTATTTGCCTTCCTTTGCCTCCTTCTTGAACAAACTGTTGTTCAAGAAATGTGGCATCTCTACTTATCACAACCTTTTGTGAAGTAGGCAAATAAAAATAATATCCAAAACTATCTTTTGGATATCCAACAAATCGACCTTTTTCTGATCTGGTCTCCAATTTATCAGTTTTTAGCTTTTTTATATAAGCTGGACAACCCCAAATCTTAACATGCTTAAGACTTGGTTTTCTTCCATGCCATATCTCATAAGGTGTGGAAGAAACTGATTTTGATGGAATCCTATTCAGAACATACAAAGCCGATTCTAATGCAAACCCCCAAAAGAAGATTGGCATATCAGTATAGCTCATCATACTACGTACCATATCCAATAGGGTACGATTTCTCCTTTCAGATACACCATTCAGCTGTGGCGTTCCTGGAGGAGTCAGCTGAGAAACAATGCCATGCTCTCTCAAGTATTCATCAAATTCAGTACTCAAATATTCACCTCCACGATCTGATCGAAGAGCTTTAATACTCTTTCCTGTTTGATTTTCTACTTCAGATTTAAATTCTTTGAACTTTTCAAAGGATTCATGTTTGTATTTCATCAAATACAAATACCCAAACCTTGATTTATCATCAGTAAAGGTAATAAAATAATGAAAGCCCCCTCTAGCCATTTCTTTAAACGGACCACATACATCACTATGTATTAGTTCCAAAATATTTTCAGCTCTTAGCCCTTGTCCAACAAAGGGTGATCTAGTCATTTTGCCTTGAAGGCAAGATTCACAAGTTGGAGTAGGCTCAGAACCCAATGAGGATAAAATCCCCATTTTCTCCAATTTTGTAATCCTATCTTCTGCAACATGACATAACCTTAAGTGCCAAATATATTTTGAACTTGAGTTGGTTTTCATCATGGCATTGTATTCATTTAGATTGCTATACTCTGGCTAGTGGAAACACTTTCTTACTGGCAATGGAAACACTTTCCTATTGGCAGCGGAAACACTTTCATTTGCCTTCATCAGCTTTAGTCTTCCTTTTCTGTTTAGCTATTTTCTTAGAAGGACCAGGAATCTGAGGTTTCTTTTTCTTATTGCCCTTCTTCTTGTTGGACTTTCCAGCAGAAAAAGATGCAACCAAAGCTACCTTTTTTCCTTTATTGCCTGGCATATTCTTTTGGGCAATAACTAGCATGTTGAGTAAACCAGCTAAGGTGCATTCCTGTTTAGTCATATGGAAATTTGTCACAAAATTCCCAAAAGACTCAGGAAGGGACTGAAGGATCAAATCCGTCTGTAGTTGGAAATCCATGTTGAAGTCAAGATGTTCCAACTGCTCAATCAGCCGAATCATCTTGTGGACATGATCCCCAACATTCTGTCCCTCAGACATCCTCATACGGAATAGCTGTCTAGATATCTCATACCTAGCATTCCTGCTGTGCTCACCATACAACTCTTGTAGGTGAAGGAGGATCTCACTCGCACTCTGCATGTTCTCATGTTGCTTCTGTAACTCATTACTCATGGAAGCAAGCATGTAACACTTAGCTCTCATATCATGCTCCTTCCACTTGTCCAAAGTATCATGTTCCTCTTGTGTGGCCTCTGGAGGTAAGGGACCAGGAACATTTGAATCTAGAACATATCCTATATGTTCAAGGTTCAGGACAAGTTTCAAATTTCTTAGCCAATCGCATGATTAGGTCCTGTCAACCTGTTGTGATCAAGTATGCTTGCAAGGATATTGGATGGTGGTGGTTGTTTTGTGCTCATTTTTATCAGAAAATTAATTGCAGAAATAACCAGATTAATTAGTAAATGTATCATGTAATTAACCAAATATGATTATGGTCTTTTAATCAAATTGGTCCTCCCACTAACTTAGCGAATCCTACACTTCCAGAGTAGAAAACGGAAATCCTAGTTGGATGGATTTCTAGTGGGTGATTGAATTCTTATAATTCTATTGATCATCCTCAGGTACATCCATTATTGGAATTACAATAAACTATAAGTGAGCAACTCCTTGCCCATCACATCTCATGTGAGGTTCAATCCTTTACCTAGCCCCTAATGCTCAAAATCTCAGGTACATCCATTATTGACTTATCTTGCATTAGTTAAGTTGATCCCATTGAGCCAGTAATTATGCAAATAATTTTAATGTCCTCAGGTACATCCAATATTGGCCACCAAACCATTTACATATTTACAACATCTCATGCTTAACAATTATTCTTAAGAAAATCTCTTAAATTAATTGCATCTCATGCAACTATTTAAAATTTCTTAAAATAATTGCCCCAATGGAGGGCTTATGTTATAATTACTTTAATTATAGCATTTCCAACTTAATCATTTGTTTGGAAGATTTTATAGCCATCCTAATTACTATTAAGGTCTCACTTTGCACATTATCCATTTAGCATGCATATATCATATAATTGCATACATTCACATACATCTCATGCATTCATGGATAAGCAGTAAATATGGTATGATCATGGACTTTCTAAGGGATTCAATTCTGAGCCACCAAGAATTGAATCAGGGCATTCCTAGGTGCATTTCATTCATTCATTTTACAAGAGTTGCTGAAGGAGTACATAATCAACACTTGATATTGAATTCCTCCCACTGGTCCCACCAATGCTCTTGACCTCCTTGAACTTCTTGCAATCCAATACTACATAGTAATCCTTGGCATACCAAGGCGAATTTACAAGAACTTAAATAAATGAAATTACAACCCAAAAATATTACAAACTTAATAATACATGCCCAAAATAAATTAAAATAAATTAATTTACAATCCCAAAGAAACATAAAAGAAATAAATCCAATCACATTGGTCTTTTATAGTCCATGATCATCCATCATGCATATCACTATTTAACAATTAAATAAAACATACATACTTATATTAAATTGAATATCTCATATTCAACTTAAAAATCCAGATTTGAATATGATTCAAATAAATTTAAAAATTCAGATTTGAATCTCATTCAAACAAATTTAAAAATTCAGATTTGAATCACATTCAAACAACTTCAAAAATTCAGATTTGAATCACATTCAAATATTTTTTAAAAAATCAGATTTGAATCACATTCAAATATTTTTTAAAAAATCAGATCTGAATTTTATTGAATCAATTTTAAAAAATCAGATTTAAATATGATTCAAACAACTTTAAAAATTCAGATTTGAATCACATTCAAACAACTTTTAAAAATTCAGATTTGAATCACATTCAAACATTTTTTTAAAATTCTGATTTGAATCATAATTTAATTGTGTGATTAAAACAACTAATTAAACACTTTAATTAGTCAAAGAATAGGCCTTAGATCATACAACAATTGCAGAATTAAAAGCCAAACCTTGAATCACCCAAGGAACCATTGTTGCCGCCACCAATGGTGGCTTCACCATGTGTGCCGCCACACCTCTTAATCCAACCAGCAATGGATCAATCATCTCATGATCAAATCACACAATTAAATCATATATTCAACAATCTAAATGGCAAATATAGTGGCTCTGATACCAATTGAAGGAACGGAAGCGTGAAAAACACAAGATTATACCATTGAATTCAAAAATTTTCACCTAGGGTCACATGCACCATGCAAGATTTATTTTTATCTATTTGATTTCAATGATAAACAACATATTAAAACTCTTTTAATATGTTTTTGGATCTGTATTTGCCATTTAAAATTTTAAAATTAATCAGATTAATTTTAGAACCCTAGATTAAATCAAGAACGATTACACTAACCTCTTGATGTCTTTGCAGGTGTCTGCGCTTTGAGATTCGTCTTGAGGACACGGATGTTGTCCCTCTAGCTTGTCCACACCAAGAACACCTATGGCAGACCTTGAACAGCTTCTAAAGCCTTTTCTATTAATTAGAAATTCAAGTTCTGCCTTTTAAGAGATTAGAGATGTAAACAGACACTAGAAACAATTTCTAGTGTTCTTAATTCAAGAGATTGATGGCTAATCTCTTTGAATTGATGAGAGATGAAGAAGAATGGCTGGAGAGGCTCAAAGTGGCGTGACATATGAGAGGAGAGGCTGCTGGTTATGTTTTCTTTTCATAACCACACTTAAATAGCTAGGTTAACACATTAAACCCTTGCCACATGTCACCCTTTGATTAGCTCTAGGTTTAAGTGACCCAATCACATTGTGCCAAGTGTCAAAACTATATTTAATCTTGATTTTAATCATCTTACATGATTAAAAAAAACATTTGGCAAGCTTATGTGTAATCCCATGTGTCACCATCTCATGGTGCCACGTGTCACACTGTGAAATGACCAAAATGCCTCTGTGTCTTAATTTTGAGTTCTTAACCCAAAATAATTATTTTCTTCTTCTAATTAATTTATATCAAATATAAATTAATTAATTAATCTCTATTAATTAATTTCTCATCAATTAAATTCATATTTAAACACTTTAAATATAAATTTAATTTATACTACACATCCAATAATCTAGATTTGGTTTCAAGTCATGCTAGGGACTTTGCAATTTAATTGCAAACCAAATCTATTTAATTAATCAATTAAACTCTTTAATTAATTAATTAAATCATATTTAAATAGGTGATAACTTGTGTATGTGTGTGACTTACTAGGCTCATCACTAATTGGCAATGAGACATGATATCAACTCTTAATATCATCAGAACTCTTTTTACCATAAATGATTTCTCTAAATCATTTTATGAACCTCATAGACCATGGTTAACACCTAGCATAGCATGCCATGGCCACCCAATTAGTAATAAGGTTTACCTTAAATGAACCTATAATCATATGTTACCATGCACTAGAATCTCTCTGTTATAAAATCCCAACTCAAGCTGGAGTCATGGTTTATGTCAAACTCCATTTGCTATGAATATTATGTTCTCTTTTAATTCCAGTTCTTGATTAAAAAGATTTTCTCATCAGAAACTCTTTTCTGAATAAATCTATCTGTTCTGGCCATGAACTTGAAACATCAATAACAATTAATTGAAAATAGAATTTTATCTCTATTTACTTATAGGAAGAGATTCCATCTTGATCAACACCTACCTCCATATATAACAAGTAGGAGCCTACACATGCCCATATACACATACATTGTACAAGTATGAAAGCAGTATCAAACTCAAACTACCTATATACAAGATAACTGTGCTATCTCAGGTCTAAAGATTATATGCACTGATATGATTTATGACAAAACATTGACAAGAGTAAACTCCATGTGCTTGTCATAAGTGTCACTGGTTTGGCCTACTTATCATTTATAAGTGCCTATCATGTTTGTTATATGGCATGAGACTCACCATTCCATCTTATTTATATCTCATATAAATAACTTGGGAACAAACATGAATACAATCTTTCTGGATAAGTCATGTCCTTATTATGAAGTATCCTCGATTGTGAACCTATTTATGATACTTTGTGCTAGAAATATTGTCACTCATATTCTTAACAACTTAAGAATAATATTTCTAACAAAATATCAATGGACCTTTTCTATTACACATAAATATATTATGTAAACGGAAAAGTGGAAATGCCTTTTATTATTAAAAATATGTACAAGATACATACTAAATGATATGCTCTAGGGCATACTACTAACAACTTCTACTACCAACTTATCAATGGCCCTCATTTCCACCAAAACTCTGGTTGCTTTCTCATTGATACACAGACCAATATGCATCGACCCCTATTCAATAGTTGATTTTAGCTTTTGCTTCTCCAAGGCTCTAAAGAGTAGAAGGCATATGCCTTGATGGAGCACTATCTTTCTTCCTTTGTTCTCTCTTTAGAACCCTTCTCCTCTTCTTGGATGGCCTTTTAAGGCATTTATGGGAACATTACAAGACGCGATGTTAAGTTATTCTAAGCTTAGCTACTGTTAAGTTATTTGATCTCTAGTATTGATTATCTTACGATCTTGCACAATATTGCTCTCTTCCTAGGTTGGCTAGCTTGTCTCCCCTTGTTTTTCTAAGAATGGAGTTGTTCCGGATTACTTCCCCACTCAAAGCCTTGCCCCATTTGCTAGGGTAGTTGTCTAGACTTTTCTATTGTGATTGAGCTGTTATTTAGCCCCTTCACTTTCATCTCATCAACTTATTCTTTGCCAAAGTTTCAAGTTTATTAGAAAATTGAATAGCATGTCTATTTTTACTATACTCTTGCTATCTTAGCATGAAAGTCGCAAAGGTCCTCACATACTCCTGGATTGAATCTATCTATTGTATTTCATTTAACTCACATTGTGTGTTACCTGCATAAGGTAAAAATGGTGCTTCCAGTTCTACTATTATTTCTTCTACTTTATCATGCCTTCACAGTTTGGCATCATTTAGCCAAATACATCAGCATTATCTTTTTAACTTGTCTTCATGAAAATCATTTTGAGTAGCATTGGAATAGAATTTCATATCAGATAAGAAGTTGTTTTACCTCTCTCGCATTGCGAGTACCACCAAAGCCTTTGGTTTTGAAATTTTGGCCTTAGTTATTTCGTATGTCCTCACATTAGAATTGCTAGTAGCTCTTACTAGTAGTTCACCTTGAAATCGTGTTCATAGTCTCCTTGACCTCGTTGCTAATCTCGATCACAGTCCCTATAAGAGAATTGTGAGAAGTGGTAATAGATTTTAAATTTTCCATAGTACCTTTTTACACGATAGGCCACTACCTAAAACTCTCGCATGTGTTCTCAAAGTCACCCAACTGAACTTTCCTACAAAAAGAAATGGGATCTTGGATGGCCTGAAGCTTTATTGGTTCACCCTCACCCTTAGAAAGCATGGCTACCATAGCCAGAAGATATTTCATGTAAGCATGAGATTTTGGGAGGCTTTAAGCTCTATTGGCTCACCCTCACCCTCAGAAATCTTAGCCACCATGGCTAAAAGATATTTCCTACAAGCTATGGATTTTGGGTGGCCTCAAGCTCTATTGGCTCACCTCACCCTATATAGCTAGGCTACCACAGCCAAAGATATTTAATTTTCTCTTCCAAAGCCTTAATGCGCTTTTCTCATTACTCAAAGAGTGAGGCAGACTGACTCAAGCTCTATTGCCAGCCCCCTCAAAATTGTTTACCCTCTCTCCAAACGATGTAGCTGATGGAGTGTGCAACACCCCCACTTGGGATTATCACCCTCTCTCTAAAAGATGCAACTAAAGGAGCGTGCAGCACCCCACATTCTCAACCAATGTGTAACTCAGTCACCCTGTCTACTCCTCTCAAAGTGCTTGGCGTGACAATCAGTGGGACGTACATTACCTCAAGTAAAATCACTTTGACCCCTTTTCTCTAGCGTGTAAATACATGTATAGTAGCTTCCTTCATGCTCTCCACCATCCACAGATCGGTGGTTGCTTTGATACCAACTATCACGGGCCCAGGTTTTAGCACTCGCTTGGGACTGTGTGATACTTGGCTTGAACTCTTTCAAGACAAGTCAACCACGAGAATCTCATGATAATCTATCCAATAAGATGAATATATTAGCATGGCTTAACAAGTCAATCAGGAAAAATATCATAAGCATCGTATATGAATAAGCATCTCAAGCATAATAAAAAATGAGGCACAAATATATTAAGAACGGGCTACTTCTCTTATTCATTTGTCGTCACAATCGATACAATTGAATCGTCTGTCCTTACATCACTTGCAAGCAGGGGGGAACCTATAAGGAGTAGCGGGACAAAAACTCACCATGCCAATGGCTAACTATACTAGTCGCTCCATGGTAGTCAATTAGTCACTCCCCCTTAAAGAGCGTTAGGAATACAACAGGGTGTGGCAGGAGGAGACATCACTATACTTGAGCCATTACACCCCTAATATTACATAAATGAAATTAAATACAAAATATCCCTTTTAGTCCCTGAAAATTACAATTTACTTTCCAAACTTCTTACCCCCATAGCACACAGGTTGACAAAAACCCTTGATGAGAGCTTTGTTTGATCATAGCAAAGACTCATTTGGATGCATGAGTCACAGGCTTATTGACTTGTAAAGCATATGCTAGTTAATTGAATTTCTTTCAAAATTACAGCATATATTTTCTAAATTTAAAAAAAAAAAATTTCCCCTCCTTTCTTAGTGTCAAGCTGCTAATCTGTTTCACTTTAAAAACTTCACATCTATTATAATTAATTTGAGTTTGTTGTGTATTGTGAAAACATGTAAACTATATATAAAAAAAAAAGTAAACACACAAAATACAAATATTTACGTCACGCTTTCACTATACTTAAATAAAAAATCATTAATTACAAGCTCAAACCATACAAACTGTCTAAAGTAAATACATTAGTTAGTTCTCTCAGTTTCCTTTAAACATAACCCAATATATTTACTACTACAACTGTAAGAGCACAAAAATTTATTCCTATTGAATTTTATCCTCTTTTTCGATTCTAGACCGAAACCTTTTTCTTTCCATGAACTGTAATGGGCAGAGTCCTCATTTATGGGCAAAAACTATTCTCTGCAATGGGCGAAAGCCCCTACCTGCGGGAAAAGCCACCATTTATGGTC
Organism: Hevea brasiliensis; assembly: GCF_030052815.1. Classification (NCBI taxonomy): domain Eukaryota; kingdom Viridiplantae; phylum Streptophyta; class Magnoliopsida; order Malpighiales; family Euphorbiaceae; genus Hevea; species Hevea brasiliensis. The sequence continues at coordinate 42,148,684 of NC_079510.1, read as the reverse complement.
AAAGCCAAATAACTTTAGTCACCCTAATTCTACTCTAATCAGAAATTTTACTCAATTTAAAAATAACACTAAAATAAAAATTCTGCTTCGTATAGGAAATATACCTCCGATTATTTCCAGCAACCTATTCAAAGAATTCACCATGAAAAAATTGTGTTGAAGTAATATGACCTTTAGATTTAGTTATTTAATAGCAAAATACTAGATATTTTTGCATTGAGGTATTTAAAGGTGAAGTTATCACTTGCTTGTAAGCACAAGCTCTTTCTTGTACGTTTCATATATGACATGAGCTGACCTAAAACTCTTCACTTCAAAGACAGACACTATGGTGCAAGTTATACTCATTTTCCAGACATTAAATGTCATGGAAATTAACTGAAAGTTGAGTGTGCTTGGAAGAATGCTAGCAGCACACCTCTTTTTTTTTTTTTTTAATTCTTGCTCTTCAACAGCTTCATCTCTCCTTCCTCTGAAATTCTCGGAGAATCTCCTCCTAAATTCAATCCCAAATCTGATACTTTTGTTTAAAAAGTGAGAATCTTTCCCATATACTTAACATCCCAAACAGAAATTTCATGCTTTTCATCAAATGTCATCTCTTTAAAATGTTGACTTTATGGATAGGCATTTGAAATATGAGACCAAGGGAGTATCATTTTTACCTTAATTCTTTCTAAAATATGAGTAAACCTTATGAAAGTTAACTGGAATTTGTGGTGAAACATTTATTTTCAAGTGCTGGCGTTGAATTTTGGCTGTTAATTAGTGATAAATTATTAAATCATGTTTTGCAGGTGGTAAGCACTCTCATGATCCTCATGCTGACCATTCTCATCATGCTCATGCTGAACATGGGCACTCACATGCCCATTATTGAAAGATCATTCTGCTGGATTGTCCGCCTTGGGCAAGTATTAAGATGTTATGCAATCCTGTTGACTAGTGTCATCCTTTCTTGCTCAAATACACAGACACAGCATTAAACACATGCCTACGCACACTGGCTTAACATCAGCATTACAAAAGGCAATCGAATTTCCCTATACGTTAGATAATGTGGAAAAGATTCTCCTTCTGATTTCTTTAACCATCTTATGTATTTTTGAGATATCTAGTTCTGTGTTGAAGTGCTAGACTGAATAAGAAACATTTTGTTAAAGTAGTCTTATATAACTTGTTTACTTTTTTGTTCATTGCTTTCATTGCGGAGATTTGCAGTGTAATCTCTTCATTTACCTTGATAGCTGTGTTTTTTGATCTTGTTTTCTCATTATCATCGGGAGTTTTGCAGATTGGGTTACAACACCTTGAATTTTTATTGTGGTCCATTGGTTGTTGCAGCTGGCATTGTACTTTTTCCTCTCTTCCTTCACCGGTTCTCAGACCAGGTTCGATCTGAAAACCTTGGTGAAAATTGATGTTAATGTATATTTTCACGTCCTGAATTGATCATGCATGAGACATTAGTGGAATTGGCTCAGGAACTATACATCGTACTTCTAGAAGTTTATAGCATAGTTTATCCTTCTGAGCAGGTAGGACCGCAGGAAATTTTGGTATTCTGGTATGATCTGGATTTAGTGCATCTAAAGCCCTTTTTTTCAACTTCGTCTCAGCATCAGTTGCACTAGCAGGAGCCGTATTGTTAAGTGTAATCGACACTGTGATAAAAAGAAAATGAAAATTACTGCTTTTGTTCTAGGCTTTACTCTGGGGATAAGATCCGGGACAGTGATCTTTGATTGATGTGAGCTTCCCCTGACATTGATTGACTTCATTCTGACCAATAGTTTCAGGGTAACACAAAATTTTCCTCTTTCCCACGGGGATTTACAGCTGGTGGCTTCATATATGTTGCTGTTGCAGGAGTGCTTGCAGAAATGAACAACTGCAGCAGCTCAACATTTAGAAGTTCACTAGTCCGGATAATTTCTCTCGTATTGGGGATAGATGTTGCACTTTGTATCTCACTCTTAGAATGAAAATGTAACTTAGATTTGTGTATGTCTAGCCCAAATTAACTTCAAAAAGGTACAAGGTTCATATTCATGCCCATTTCTAGCCATACTAATGAGCTTTCTCTAGAATCTCTCTCTCGCTCTCTCTTTCTCTCCCCAAAGAGTCTTTCACTTTTTTCAAGTGTTGCTGAGAAACAGACAATGCAACAATATTAAACATGTAATGATTGGAGAGGCCTTCTTTTTCTTCTTTTTATAAAGGGAAGTGAAAATGCTTTTGGTCCGTGTAATGCAGAACAGCCAATTTTGGGGAGATTGCTTTGAAAGAAAGAATTGGCATCTCTTTACTCTTTTTGTTAGGCTTATTATATTAACAGCCTATATTCTCTGTCCCTCTGTTGCTTGCTTCTTGCTTTGAAAATAGTTCCATCTCTTTGTTCTCTAACAAAAAATTTCTCCTTGGGCCTGTTTTCTCTACGTATATTTTTTTTTCTTTTGCAAGTTCCCAAATTAATCAACTATCTCTTCATATTATTCATTAACTTGAACTGGAATATATGCATGTGAGTGATGCAGAAGAGTTCAAGGAACAAGTTCTTGACCAAAGTTTTACTGAGGTAACGAACATGAAAAGTGAAGAAACTAGATTGTAAGATATTATACAGTATATTATATATCTCAAAAAGCAATGAAGTTCTTGCTGCATCTAGGATTTTTCTTTCTGTATTGAAGATACATTTATCTAATCAAGAAGAAGCATTTCTCATCACTCCACAATTTGATAGAAAAGAAACAAAAGATAGATGAGAAAACATGGAATTCATTTTTTTTTTTTTTATCTACTTTGCTAACACTCAAACTCATCCAACTGTTGAAGCATTTGAAAGATGGTAACATTCTGGGTGGGAACAGGAGGAAGAGGAGGCATTCTTGGTAAAGGTGTTATTATATGATCTTCTTGGGTAAGAGTATGGTGCCTTTTACGCACTGCTTGAAGTGGAGGCTCTGCAGCCACAATAACAATGCCTTCTTTGCTCACTACTGCTGGAACCTCTGTTCTCTTCCTCAAGCTCTCACCATATCCATACTTCTCCTCGCGCAAGCTTCCATCCTTCAAAACCACTCTTATTTTGTCAAGATGGAACTAGTTCAATTCATTCTGTGGATTAATTAGATCAGTACACCCAAAGAAAAAGGAGGAAATTCTCAACATTTCATCCCAGAAGTTAAACTTTTCAATCATTATTTTGCTTAATTTCATTCCACATTATATTTCAAATTTTTCTTGACAAACAAGAATTGATAATTCTGCTAGCTATAAATGAAGTTCACAATAGATGAGTGGAAAGTGATATAAGGACTACCAAGGAATGCAAATGACATATAATGTTATGAACTTTACCAGATTGTATAAATTAAAAAATAATAAAAAATTCTTACATTGACAACAGAGGAGGCTGGAATTGGGCATTTGACAGGGCGATCCTCATCCTGGGGCTCCAATGGGTGTTCAACAGGCCAGAATTCAACATCAAATTCAACTGCATGATGATGATGATGATGATGATGATGGTGTAAATCCATGTCACTACACCTTTGTCTGCTCTGTCTAGTCTCATCTATCAGTGGGACTTCACTTTCTCTCTTATCCTAAGAAAACCCAAAAATACACAGGCATTAATTAATTAGAATCAGGGAATTAAACTCAAGAATGAAAAACTGTGACCCAAAATCGTCCACTGCACCAATTACCTAATTTGTGAAAAGAGAAGGAGAGAGGGAGAAAGAAAAGGAGACACTTACGAAATCATGCTCCCCACATGACAATCCCATAGGTAGAAATGCTCATAGGCTAATGCCAGAAGCACAGAAAATCTAACTTTGTCTCAGTATCTGTGTGTGTGTGAGAGAGATAGAGACAGAGAGAGAGAGGATGGGAAAAGATTAAAAAATAATGGAGAAAAAGGAAAGAAAAGAGAAAGAGAGCATGAAAAGGAGTAGTACCAGGGAAAGGAGAGGTGGCGATGTGGGATCAACTACACAGTGAAAGACGAAGAAAGATTCCCACAATTTACTTACTTTTTTTTTTCTTGATATTGTTACTTCTTTATTTTTCATAATCTTTTCCTTTCCCTATTGGGTCCCTGTACAAGGCATATATCTCAATGGACGAGAGACAAATAGCTCTTTTTTGCTTTCTTGCTTTTGAGAAGAGTATCTGTAGTTAGGTTGAAAATCTTAACAATCTCCCACTTTTTTTGCTTTTCTTGGATTTGCAGAGGATGAGGAGAAGAGAAGAAGAAAAAAGAATTGCAAGTAGAGACATGCATGAACATAAGCATAAGCTGGCTGTTCTTGAGCCAAGATAAATCACTGCACTGCGTAGAGAAAAGAGGAAAAGAAACCCGAGGCTGCTAGCTGTAAGAGCGCAAAGCGCCAGACAGTGGCCCGCCTTTACACGCTTTTACTAGCCGTTTGTTCATTTCAATGTTTTAGCGGTAACAAATAATCCTTTAAGTTTATCAAAAATTATAAAACATTTTTAATTTAAGATAATTACTTCATCCAAATTCAATTCAATTCGCTGCTAATTTAAATTAAATGATTAAAATAATTTTAATCATATTTTCAATTTAAAATAATTACATCTCTTGAATTTTACTTTTTATTACTAATATATTCATTCATTCAAATTATAAATTGAAATAATTCTATATTTTATATTTAATATATATATATATATATATATATATATATATATATATATATATATATATATATATATATATATATATATATATATTCATATGTTATTTATAAACTCAATAAATGTGTGTGATAAGAAATATATAAAGTTGAGAGAGTTAAAATACTTTTATCATAATTTTTTAATGATTTATACTAAAATTTTATGGATAAATATTATATTAATTAAATTAATAAATTTTATAATATTTATTATATATAATGTTTTAAATATAATGTAATATGTTAATTAAAATAATAAATTGTAACTCAACTCAACTCAACTAAGCCTTTATCCCAAAAATTTGGGGTCGACTATATGGATTCGCTTTCTTCACTCTAAAAGATTTTGTGTTAAATCCTTAGAAATGTGTAATACTTCTAGGTCATGTTGTACTACTCTCCTCCAAGTCAATTAGGTCTACCCTTTTTTTTCTTTCTATCCTCTAACCTAATGTGCTCTACTTGTCTAACTGGAGCCTCTGTATGTCTACGCTTCACATGACTAAACCACCTCAATCTCCCTTCCCTCAACTTATCTTCAATTGGCACCACTCCTACATTTTCTCTAATACTCTCATTACGGACTTTATCTAGTCTAGTATGACGTCATCCACCTTAACATTCTCATATCTGTAACTCTTATCTTAGACGCATACGACTCTTTCAGTGCCCAACACTCACTACCATATAACATAGCCGGTCGTATGGCTGTATGGTAAAATTTTCCTTTCAACTTATTGGGAATCTTACAATCACATAAAACTCCCGTGGCACGTCTCCACTTCAACCATTCGACTTTAATCCTATGACTAACATCCTCCTCACATTTCCCATCTACTTTAAGGAATGAGCCTAGATATTTAAAGTAATTACTTTGAGACAGTACCACTCCATTCAAACTAATTCCTTCCCTATCACTAGTTTGGCCTTCACTGAACTTGCAATGCATGTATTCTGTCTTCGTTCTACTTAACTTAAAACCCTTTGACTCTATAGTACTTCTCCAAAGCTCTAGCTTTCTATTGACTCATTCTCGTGTCTCATCTATCAGAACAATATCATCCGCAAACATCATGCACCAAGGAATACTCTCTTATATATGTTTCATCAATTCATCTAAAACTAATGTAAAAAGGTAAGGGCTTATGGCTGATCCTTAGTGTAATCCAATTAAGATCGAAAAATCTCTTGTGTCCCCTCCAACTGTGCGCACAATATTAGTTGCTCCTTCATACATATCTTTCAACACTTATATGTACCTAATAGATACCCTCTTTTGTTTTAACACATTCCATAAGAAATCTCTTGGAACACTATCATAAGTCTTCTCCAAATCAATAAAAACCATGTGTAGATCTTTCTTCACATTTCTATATTTCTCTATCAAGCATCTAATGAGAAAGATCGCTTCCATAGTTGAACGACCGGGCATGAAACCAAATTGATTGGGAGAGATAAAAGTATCATGACGTAGTCGATGCTCCACAACTCTCTCCCACAACTTCATAGTCTGACTCATGAGTTTAATTCCCCTATAGTTTGAGTAACTCTGTATGTCTCTCTTATTTTTAAAAATAGGTACTAAAATACTCCTCCTCCATTCATCAGGCATTTTCTTTGAGTTTAGAATCTTATTAAATAATTTAGTTAATCATGCCACTCCCATATCTTCTAAACACTTCTACACTTCAATTGGTATTTTATCGGGTCCACAGGCTTTACCCACTTTCATTCTCTTAAGTGCTTCCTTTACTTCTAAAGATCTAATCCTTCTAGTATAATTCAAATTCTTTTCTATTGTTCTATAGTCTATATTCACGCTATTACCATTTTGACTATTATTAAAGAGATCATTAAAATAATTTCTCCATCTTTCTTTAATGTCCTCATCTTTCACTAATACTTTTCCTTATTTATCCTTAATATACCTAACTTGATTAAGATCTTGACATTTCCTTTCTCTCCTCCTTGCTAATTTATAAATATCTTTCTCCCATTCTTTAGTTTCAAGTTTCTCATATAACTTTTCAAAGGCCTGTGCTCTTGCTTGACTAACTGCCTTTTTTGCCTCTTTCTTTGCTATCTTGTACTGTTTATATGCCTCATTATTATCACATTTAGGTAATTTCTTATACCATTTCCTTTTTCTCTTCACTGCCTTTTGTACTTCCTCATTCCACCATCATCTCTCTTTTGAGGGTGGTCCATGTCCTTTGGACTCTCCAAGTACTTTTCTAGCTACTTCTCTAATCTTTGATGCCATCTGTATCCACATATCATTGGCCTCCATACCCAGCTTCCATACTTCGGACTCGAGAAGCTTATTTTTGAACTTCACTTGCTTTACTCCTTTGACCACTTTATTCGAGCTACACTATTTCTTCTGACCTTACTTGAAATTGTTCCTAAACTTGACATCCAAGACCACCAACCAATGTTGACTTGTTAAAGCCTCTCCTAGAATGACCTTGCAATCCTTGCATAGAGCTGTAATTGTCTTCCTGGTTAAGAGGAAGTCGATTTGGCTTCTATGTTGTCTACTTTTGAAAGTCACTAAATGTGACTCTCTTTTTATAAAGTAGGTATTTGCTAATATTAGGTCGTATGCCATAGCAAAATCCAGGATGTTTTTTCCCTCCTCGTTTCGACTGCCAAAACCAAAACCTCCATGAACATTTTCATAACCTTGTCTATCACTTCCTATATGTACATTCAAATCTCCACTAATAAAAACATTCTCTTCATTCGGTATGCTTTGCATTAAATCATCCATATCTTCCCAAAACTTTTGTTTACTCTCACTGTCTAGTCCTATTTGTGGGGCATAAGCATTAACTATATTTATTGTTTCTCCTTCTAGTACTAGCTTTACTAATATAATTCTATCTCCTACTCTTTTCACAGCTATTACTGCATCTTTCAATGTCTTGTCTATGATTATGCCCACTCTATTCTTGTTTCTCTCCTTTCCGGTAAACCACAGTTTGTACCATGAATTACTCATTTCCTTATTTTTCTCTCCTACCCATTTAGTCTCCTGAATGCAAGCAATATTTACCCTTCTCTTTTCCAAGGTATCCACAAGCTCCATTAATTTTCCTGTAAGTGATCCAACATTCCAAGTGCCAACCCTGATCTTCCTCCTATCCTGCTCCTTCCTAATTGGTCTCCTTCTATGATATCTTCTATTATTTTAAATAATTATTTTATATATAAATTATAATATTTTATTTTATTATATATTATGAAAATTAAATTAAATTTTTTTGAATTTCTTAAAATCAGGTTTAATTTTTTTTTGAGACTATAAATTTATTGATTTTTAAAAATTAATTTAAAGACTATGTGACAAATTTAAAAATATCTTTAGACTCCACAAGTTTTTTTGAGTTTTCTGTAATTTTTTGAAATTTTTGGGTCTCATTTTGGGTTCCAGGACAAAGTAAAAATTAAATTTTGGGTATGTCACGACCCAACTAATGGGCCGGACCGGCACTAGGACCTGGGCCAGCCTAAAGCCCCCGAGGCCCATAGTAAGCCTATCTATTCATTAATCCAACTCTAAGGCCCATTTGGGCTCAATTTCAAGAAATCAACCGGACAGAGTAGGGCCATAAAATGGACCTTTCAACGGGGAGTTTTTTACTCATCCGACCTGTAAACACAATAAATAAGCAACTGGGGAGCTCAGCTCACCCTCCACATACTCATATCATCATAAAATAAATGGGAGCTCAGCTCCCTCATCCAGCCCATCAAACATGCATAAAGTTATGCGTCTACAGGTCCAACATGATAATAATATTATAGACCCAATCAAATAAATATTTCTAACACATGCGGAAATTCTAGAAGTTTATAGAATTACACAAACATAAATAGATGACCTGCGAGGAAGAAAAGCAGGTTAACCTCAAAAATATCCTCCTGTGGCCTGGAAAAATATTGAACAGGAGTGAGCGTTCGACTCATAGAGTAAAATATCAATTTTAACCATAATCTCTATAACTATCTAAAACTAATGCACCCTGTAGAGTGAAATGCAACATCAGCAATAAATTTACATCATAACAGCAAAAAGGTAATTTGGAGCACTCACACACCGAGTAATATCAATCATAATATATGGGAGCTGATCCCCTATACAGCTCTCTTAAATCCAACCTGTGCCAGCGAAGAACTCAAGCCGGACTTTCGCTTAATATACCAAATCGGGATCCCAGCGAAGAACTCAAGCCGTGACTACCCCCGAAGGACCGGGTCCCAGTGAAGATCGCAAGTCGTGTCTACCCGTTCTATCCATAGTCCACACCACATCACACGCACGCCAACGCACGCACACTGCTCCAAATTACCACAACAACATCCATGGCACTTTAACAGTTATGAATGCAACATAAATCGTGCCTAGAGTTTAACTACATAGATATATGCATATAAGTGATGCATGAGCATGCTTGAACATATAATAATATCGAAATTACAATTAAAATTAATATTTTACTCACAAACTTGATAGCAATCACTGTGGCGGCTAGGCGGAGGAAGAAGGCTGTCCCGGCTCACCTGACAATTACATTACAATTATTTAATACAATTGACTCAATACAAATCAAGAAAAGACCAAATACGTCCTAAGTCGTGCCGAAAATCCGGCAGAGTCTCCCCTATACCTAGGACCTACCCAACCTGCAAAAGGGCTCAAACTGCACTTCTATATTCACAATCGATGTATCCACAACTCAATCACATCACACAGCCCCTCCTGGGCCCATCCAAACAGTCATCAATCATAATATGTAAATTTACAGTTTAGTCCTTATATTTGATCATTTTGCAAAAACTGCCCAAATAAGCTCTAAAAATTCTAAAACTTTGCCCTGCAGTCCTTAACAATATTAATAGGCTATTGCAAAAAGAATCATAATTTTCTGAGCTACCACGAATATTTTACGGATTTTTAATCTCATTTAAGCACTAGAAAATTGCGAAAAAGTAAGGTTCGGGTTTACCTATGCCGATTCCGACTTCGGGCACGCGCTCAGGATGTTTGACAATGGTGGGGTAGCCAAAATCTCGATTCAATCGGGAGACTTTTTCGGTAACCGGTCTGTCTGGCCGGAAATTCATAAACCCGGGCAACTGTCGAATTTTCGCGAATTGAAGATACCTACACGAAGCTCACAACACGGGGGTTAGTACATAAATTTTTCAGAATTTTCTAAGCTCATTTAATACTCGGAAAAATACTGCGAAGTTCCATGGGACCCACCGAAAAATAGTGTCAGAAAATTTTGAAATTTATATTGCTGCGAAGCTCTCGACGAGTGGAGTGCTCTGGTACTCTTGGTTTTCTCATGAGGTTCACGATTTGTGAGAAATCTAGCCCAAAAGTCAAAATGGGCTAAAACTTCCCGGGCAAAAATTAGACAAACCGCTCGATGGATTTCAGTGTTCTTGGTGTCTATGGAAAACTCTTGACGAGTAGATGGATTTAGACACAAGACCCGGTTCGATTGGTGGCCGGATCGGCCGAATTTCGGCTGGGAAGATGAAGCGGCGCGCTTGCGTGTCGCGTCGCTTCGGGCGCCTTTTTTCGACGTTCCGGGCGGCTGCCTGCGAACTGGGGCGGCTGGGGACGGGCACCGATGGGCTTGGGTGGCAGGGAAGGTGGCGGCACGGCAAGGGGAGGAGGGAGGAGGGAGGAGAGAGAAAACGGGAGAGAATGAGAGGAAGGTCGGGACGCAGGGAAGAAAAAGAGAAGAAGAAGGGGCCGGTCTGATTAGACCTGTCCGATCTGATCCGGTTCGATTCGAAATACAAAATTTTAAATTTTTTACTCTGCCTTGGGACCGAAAACGAGATCAAAAAATTCAGAAAAAATTCCAGAAAACTTAGAAAAATCAGAAAAATTCGTAGACTCCAAATATATTTTTAGTTTTGCCACGTGGTCTTTAAATTAATTTTTAAAAATCATCAAAGTTTTATATTTCCGGGAAATCAAACCCGATTTCGAAAATCCGAAAAATTTCAAATAATTTTCTAAAATTTAAATAAAATTAAAATATCAATATTTGCCCAAAAATAATATATTTAAAAATTAGGGGTGTTACATTATTCCCCCCTTACAGAAAATTCATCCTCGAATTTTACACAAGGCAGAATAAAGTACATGATTACACATTGAACATATAAGGGTACTTGCTACGCATGTCCCGTTCTGACTCCCAGATGCACTCTTCCACTGACTGGCTCCTCCACAAAACCTTAACCATGGGGATCTATTTTGATCTTAGCTGTCTCACTTGGTAGTCCATTATGGCTACAGGTTGCTCCTCAAACGTCAAGTTTTCTTTTAGTTCTATTACGTCCGACTGTAGTACATGAGAAGGATCAGGAATGTATTTCCTGAGCATGGAGATGTGAAACACAGGATGAACATGAGAAAGGTTGGATGGTAGCTCCAACCGGTAGGCAACTGCTCCAACTCTATCAGTAACCTCAAAAGGTCCAATATACCGAGGTGCCAACTTGCCCTTCTTTTCAAATCTCATGACTCCCTTCATCGGAGAAATCTTCAGGAATACATAGTCGCCTACTGCAAACTCTACATCCCTCTTTCTGGGGTCTGCATAACTCTTCCGCCATCGAAAGTCGTTTCAATCGTTCCCTGATTAAAGGAACTATCTCTGAAGTGTACTGCACTAGGTCTACATCATGCACTTTTGCTTCTCCCATTTCCGTCCAACACAGAGGAGACCTACACTTTCTTCCATATAGTGCCTCATAGGGTGCCATCTTTATGCTGGAATGGTAACTGTTGTTGTAGGCAAACTCCACCAAAGCTAGCTGATCAACCCATTGACCTCCAAAATCCAAAACACTCATGCGAAGCATGTCTTCCAGTGTTTGGATGGTCCTTTCGGACTGTCCGTCTGTCTGAGGGTGGAAAGCAGTGCTAAAGTTCAACTGTGTACCAAGTGCCTCCTGCAACTTCCTCCAAAATCGAGAAGTGAACTGGGGCCCTCGGTCAGATATTATGGAAGCAGGAACTCCATGCAATCTGACTATCTCTCGAATGTAAAGCTGGGGGTACTATGCCACAGAATATGTAGTTTTCACAGGCAAGAAGTGAGCTGATTTAGTTATGCGATCTACAATTACCCATATCGAATCATATCCTCGCGTGGTATGAGGCAACCCAGTCACAAAATCCATAGTAATCATTTCCCACTTCCATTCTGAGATAGGGAGCTCTTGCAGCTTCCTTGACGGTATCTGGTGTTCAAACTTCACCTTCTGACAAGTCAAGCACTTGGACATAAAGTCTGCTATGTCTCTCTTCATGCCATCCCACCAGTAACTATCTTTCACATCATGGTACATCTTTGTGGAGCCTGGGTGGATATTGTATAGTGTATAGTGTGCCTCTTGCATGATTTCATTTCTGAGGTTGTTTACATCGGGCACACATATTCTAGAACCTTGCATAAGGGTGCCATCATTGGCAAATCCAAACTCTCCATCTTCACCTTGCTGTACTCTTTCTATGATCTTCATCAATTATTGGTCTCTGTGCTGAGAAACTCTAACTCTGTCTCGCAAGTCTGGCCTTACTGAAAAATGAGCCAACAACATCCCCTCATCTGATAGATCTAGGATTAAACCTTGATCCATCAACTCATGCACTTCCCGAATCAACGGTCTCTTCTTTGCTGAAATGTGCGCCAAACTGCCAGAAGATTTTCTGCTCAAAGCATCTGCTACTACATTGGCCTTCCCAGGGTGGTATTGGATGGTGCAATCATAGTCCTTTAGAAGTTCCATCCATCTCCTCTGTCTCAAGTTTAAATCCCTCTGTTGGAAGATGTACTTGAAACTCTTGTGGTCGGTGTATATCTCGCACACTTCACCATACAGGTAGTGTCTCCAGATTTTAGTGCAAAGATTACAGCCGCCATTTCCAAATCATGGGTGGGGTAGTTCTGCTCATGCCTTTTCAGCTGCCTTGAAGCATAAGCCACTACCTTTCCATTCTGCATCAAAACACACCCTAAGCCAACTCTGGAGGTGTCACAATACACGATGTATCCTTCACCACTCATAGGTAGTGTCAACACAGGGGCAGTGGTTAGACATTCCTTAAGCTTCTGGAAACTCTCCTCACAGTCATCTGTCCAAATGAATGGAATATTCTTCCGAGTCAACTTAGTTAGGGAGCTGCTATCCTAGAAAAATCCTGCACAAAACGCCTATAGTAGCCAGCTAGACCCAAAAAACTTCACACCTCAGTGACTGTTGTAGGCCTAAGCCAATCAGTTACAGCTTCAATTTTCTTGGGATCCACTTGAATACCTTCACTAGAAACCACGTGTCCCAAGAATGAGATGCTTTTTAGCCAAAATTCACATTTTGAAAATTTGGCATATAGCTGGTGCTCCCTCAAAGTCTGCAACACCATTCTCTAGTGCCACACGTGTTCCTCCTCGGTCCGAGAGTATACCAAAATGTCATCTATGAATACGATGACAAAATGATCCAAAAACGGCTTGAACACCCAGTTCATCAAGTCCATGAAGGCTGCTGGTGCATTAGTGAGTCCAAAAGACATCACCAAGAACTCATAATGACCATATCTTGTCCTGAATGCTGTTTTGGACACGTCCTCATTCCTGATTCTCAACTGATGGTAGCCTGATCGCAGGTCTATTTTGGAAAAGAATCTAGCCCCTTGGAGCTGATCAAATAGATCATCGATCCGAGGAAGTAGATACTTGTTCTTCACAGTCACCTTGTTCAGCTGTCTATAGTCAATACACAACCTCAATGACCCATCCTTCTTTCTCACAAATAGAATAGGAGCACCCCAGGGTGAAGTGCTCGGACGTATAAAACCCTTGGCCAGAAGCTCCTGTAGTTGCTCCTTTAGCTCTTTCAATTCTGCTGGCGCCATCCTATAAGGCGGCATTGATATGGGGTTTGTACCCGGCACAACATCAATGCAAAACTCTATTTCCCTTCCTGGTGGCAACCCTGGAAGCTCCTCAGGGAAGACATCCATGAATTCTCTGACAACAGGAACATTTTCCATGCTGACACCTTCTACAGAGGTATCTCTCACCAATGCCAAATACCTTTGACATCCACGCCTCAACATTTTTCTAGCACTAATTGCTGACACCAAGTTATATGGAGCCACGCTCCTGTCACCGTCAAAGCTAAACTCCTCCACACCAGGTATGTGGAAATACACATTTTTGTTCCTGTAGTCTAAAGTGGCATAATGAGTTGCCAACCAATCCATCCCCAAGATTATATCGAAATCCATTACTGGTAAAGGAACCAAGTTTGCTGGGTCCATCCACTACTACTGGGCTACCCGGAAAAACCATATCTACATCTATATTGTCACTAAGTGGGGTAGCTACAGACAAAGGACATTCTAAAGTTACAGGGTTTCTACCCAATCTCATGGCAAACACAGGGGAGACAAATAAGTGCGTAGCACCGGGATCTATTAAAACACGAGCCTCATAGGAACAGACTAGAAGAATACCTGCCACAACTGCATTGGAAGCCTGAGCATCCTGGTGGGTCAGGGTGAAAACCCGAGCTTGACCCCTACCCTGAGTGGTAGAACCCTGATACTGACTTTTACCTGCTGATCTGCCTCCAAATCCACGTCCCCCTTGTCCTCGGCCCTGTTGGCCACTGAACTGACTGCCTGCCATGCTAGAAGCACCAGGATACAAATGACGAGGAACATTTGCAACAGAACCCTGTGACCCCATCTGTGACTCACTGAACACGGGGCATTCCCTAGCAAAGTGACCTAGTTGGCCACACCTGAAGCATAATCCTTAACCCATCATACAAGGTCCTGAATGTCCTCTTCCACACTGTGCACAAGGTGCAAAGGAGGATCCTGAACCAGACCTAGAACTGCTGTGCCCTGAACTATGACTACTGCTAGATCCGTATCCTGGTCTGAACCCTCAAGGTTTGTGTCTAAAACCACTCTTCTTGTTCCTACTTCTTCCTCTGTAATTACTCTAGCCACCACTATCCGGAGTACCCATGTGGGGAACACCTGAAGAACCCTCTGCTCTGTTTTTCTTTGCTCTTCCGCTGTCATCCACAGCATAGCTAATCTCTATCTATCTGGCTCGATCAACTACCACATCAAAAGACTGATCAGACATCATGGCCAGGTTTGCATACCTCCTGTCAAGCCCCTTTAAGAACCTCTTCACCTTCATAGTTTCTGTAGCTATGGCTGTAGGGGCATACCTGCTTAATTCCAGAAATTCTGTAGCATATTCATGTACAGACCTGCCATTCTGTCTTAAGGCCTCAAAGGCCCACTGCTTTTGATCTCTGAAACTTTCTAGTACAAACCGGTTGATGAACAGTTCCACAAACTGAGTCCACGACAAACCCTCCATTCGAGGTAATATGTAGTTATTCATCCATTGTCTTGGCATAGGCCCCATGAAATGCTGCACACACTCAATAAGTCTTCTATCAGTCAACTACAATTTTGTTCTTGCTTATCTGCAGGAATCCAAAAACTGATATGCATCGTTTGACACATCATAAGTACCAGGCACAACTTCTTGAAATTGATTATCTGTTTGTAAGGTTCTCCTCTTGGTGCGGTGGGCTGCTGCTGCTGTGGAGGGTGGACCATATACTGCGCCATCATATTGATGGTTCTCTGCAACCCAGCTAGAGTAGTTGCCATGGGGTCCATTGGACCCTGTGCCATAAAAGACTGATCCTGAACTGTTGGCAGCTGCTCTTCTACTTGAGCAGCTCTAGGCCTCCTACCCCGCCTCCTTGGGGCAGGCGCCTCATCTTGTGCTAACACCTCGTCAGGCACATCTAGTTCTGGTGCAGTGGCAGCTCTCTTGCTTCTACGCATTTTCCTGAAATTCAGCAGCATTAGCCCACAATATTCAAAACAACATGTTACATAGCTCTATAGACTCATATTTATACATAATTATGTGAAGCAGAAACTAGAAGCAAAGATGACAATGCAAGACGAATATAGACCCTATTTTTCGCATGTGACTCCTAGTAGACTCTTCCCAACACTTTAGACAACAATCCCTAAGAATTTGGAGCCTAAGCTCTGATACCACATTTGTCACGACCCAACCCATGGGCTGGACCGGCACTAGGACCTGGGCCAGCCTAAAGCCTCTGAGGCCCGTAGTAAGCCTATCTATTCATTAATCCAACTCTAAGGCCCATTTGGGCCCAATTTCAAGAAATCAACCGAACAGAGTCGGGCCATAAAATGGACCTTTCAACGGGGAGTTTTTGACTCACCCAACCTGTAAACACAATAAATAATCAACTAGGGAGCTCAGCTCACCCTCCACATACTCATATCATCATAAAATAAATGGGAGCTCAGCTCCCTCATCCAGCCCATCAAACATGCATAAAGTTATGCGTCTACAGGTCCAACATGATAATAATATTATAGACCCAATCAAATAAATATTTCTAACACATGCGGAAATTCTAGAAGTTTATAGAATTACACAAACATAAATAGATGACCTGCGAGAGAGAAAAGCAGGTTAACCTAAAAAATATCCTCCTGTGGCCTGGAAAAATATTGAACAGGAGTGAGCGTTCGAATCATAGAGTAAAATATCAATTTTAACCATAATCTCTATAACTATCTAAAACTAATGCATCCTGTAGAGTGAAATGCAACATCAGCAATAAATTCACATCATAACAGCAAAAAGGTAATTTGGAGCACTCACACACCCAGTAATATCAATCATAATATATGGGAGTTGATCCCCTATACAGCTCTCTTAAATCCAACCTGTGCCAGCGAAGAACTCAAGCCGGACTTTCGATTAATATACCAAATCGGGGTCCCAGCGAAGAACTCAAGCCGTGACTACCCCCGAAGGACCGGGTCCCAGTGAAGATCTCAAGCCGTGTCTACCCGTCCTATCCATAGTCCACACCACATCACACGCACGCCAACGCACGCACACTGCTCTAAATTACCACAACAATATCCATGGCACTTTAACAGTTATGAATGCAACATAAATCGTGCCTAGAGTTTAACTACATAGATATATGCATATAAGTGATGCATGGACATGCTTGAATATATAATAATATCGAAATTACAATTAAAATTAATATTTTACTCACAAACTTGACAGCACTCACTGTGGCGGCTGAGTGGAGGAAGAAGGCTGTCCCGGCTTACCTAACAATTACATTACAATTATTTAATACAATTGACTCAATACAAATCAAGAAAAGACCAAATACGTCCTAAGTCGTGCCGAAAATCCGGCAGAGTCTCGCCTATACCTAGGACCTACCCAACCTACAAAAGGGCTCAAAACGCACTTCTATATTCACAATCCATGTATCCACAACTCAATCACATCACACAGCCCCTCCTGGGCCCATCCAAATAGTCATCAATCACAATATATAAATTTACAGTTTAGTCCTTATATTTGATCATTTTGCAAAAACTGCCCAAATAAGCTCTAAAAATTCTAAAACTTTGCCCCGCGGTCCTTAACAATATTACTAGGCTATTTCAAAAAGAATCATAATTTTCTGAGCTACCACGAATATTTTATGGATTTTTAATCTCATTTAAGCACTAGAAAATTGCGAAAAAGTAAGGTTCGGGTTTACCTATGCCGATTCTGACTTCAAAGACGCGCTCGGGACGTCTAACAATGATGGAGTAGCCAAAATCTCGATTCAATCTGGAGACTTTTTCGGTAACCAGTCTGTCTGGCCGGAAATTCACAGACCCGGACAATTGTCGAATTTCCGCGAATTGAAGATACTTACACGAAGCCCACAACATAGGGGTTAGTACATAAATTTTTCAGAATTTTTTAAGCTCATTTAATGCTCGGAAAAACACTGCGAAGTTCTGTGGGACCCACCGAAAAACGGTGTCAGAAAATTTTGAAATTTATATTGCTGCGAAGCTCTCGATGAGTGGAGCGCTCTGGTACTCTCAGTTTTCTCGTGGGGTTCACGGTTTGCGAGAAATCTAGCCCAAAAGTCAAAATTGGCTAAAACTTCCCGGGCAAAAATTGGACAAACCGCTAGATGGATTTTGGTGTTCTTGGTGTCTATGGAAAGCTCTCAACGAGTAGATAGATTTAAACACAAGATCCGGTCCGATTGGTGGCCGGATCGGCCGGATTTCGGTCGGGAAGACGAAGCGGCGCGCTTGAGCGTGGCGTCGCTTCGGGCGCCTTTTTCTGGTGTTACGGGCTACGGCAGGCGAGCTGGGGCGGCTGGGGACGGGCACCGGCGAGCTGGAGTGGCAAGGGAGGCGGCGGCACGGCAAGGGGAGGAGGGAGGAGAGAGAAAATGGGAGAGAAGGAGAGGAAGGTCGGGACGCGCGGAAGAAAAAGAGAAGAAGAAGAAGGGGACGGTCCGATTCGACCGGTCTGATCCGGTCCGATTCGATTCGGCTGGTTCTATACGAAATACAAAATTTTGAATTTTTTACTCTGCCTTGGGACCGAAAACAGGTCTAAAAATTCCGAAAAAATTCCAGAAAACTCAGAAAAATTCGTAGACTCCAAATATATTTTTAGTTTTGCCACGTGGTCTTTAAATTAATTTTTAAAAATCATCAAAGTTTTATATTTCCGGGAAATCAAACCCGATTTTGAAAATCCAAAAAATTTCAAATAATTTCCTAAAATTTAAATAAAATTAAAACATCAATATTTGTCCAAAAATAATATATTTAAAAATTAGGGGTGTTACAAGGTACTTTGAATTGAACCAGCCGAATCGAATTGGATCGAATCAGATCGATCGAATCGAACAATCAATTTCTTTTTCTTTTCCCCCTCCCTCGCCCGTCTGCTCATCTCCCTTTCCCTTAAATTTTCTCTCTCCTCTCACCTCCCCACCGCCGGCCAACAGTCCCCCTCCCTCCCCCACACGCCGACGCCCTAGTAGAACCCTTCACTACCACCGGCCGCTGCCCCAAATGCCAAAAAAATGGCTTGAAGTTCCTTAATTGCACACGCGTCCCTTGAGCTTCCTGGCCTGACTCCAGTTGATCCAGTCACCAATTGGATCGGGTCTAGTCCCAATCATATTTTACTCTTTGAGAGCTTTTCAAAGACACCTAGAACACCAATTTTCATCTAGCGGTACGTACGAATCAAACTCAAGAAATTTTAGCCTATTTCGATTTTTAGGCTAAATTTCTCCCAAACTGGAAACCCCACGGTGATTCTGAGACTACTGGCACGCTCTACTTGGTGAGAGCTTTGCAATTATATAAGTTTTAAATTTTTTTTACACATAAATTTTAGTGGGTCCCAGAAACTTTGTAGTATTTTTTCGGACCTTTATTGAGTTTATTTAATTAAATAAAAATTATATTCTAACTCCTGGTGTTGTGAGCTTCTCGTAGGTACTTTCATTTCACGAAAATTCTATCAATACTCGGATTTGCATTTTCGGGTTGTATAGACGAGCTACCGGACCTACTTTAGAAGTGGGTCAATATTATAGTCTATCCCACCATTTTCAGACTCCTAGGACGCGTTCCAAGTGTCGGAATTAGCGTAGGTAAACCCGAACTTCGAATTGCCTTATATATCTAATGCCGTGTTTAGAATAAAATTCTTAAAATATTCGTGAATAGTTAGAAAATTGTAATTCCTTTTGTAATAGTATTATAGCATTGTTGTGGACCACGGGGTATAATTTTAGAATTTTTAGAGCTAGTTTGGATGATTTTTGCAGGATATCAGTTTTAAAGATTATAGCTGAATTATATAAATGCTTGAGTCTGGTCTGGTTTGGTGGGCCCAAGAGGGGCCATGTGATGTTGATAATATATGGGCTTGAGGCTTGTGGTTTTAGAAGTATTGTTTGAGCTACTTTACAGGTTGGGTAGGTTCTAGTTACATGGGAAACACTACCGGATTTCTAGCATAAATTAGGATGTCTTTTGACTCTTCAAATCTAGGTTTTGTGTAAATGCTAATAATTTCATAATATAATTATTTAGGTGATCAGGTTAGCAATCTTTCGCTACCCAGCCGCCACAGTAGTCCCTAGTTGACCAGTAAGTAAATATTGATTTTTTTTTTATAATTTCAATTTTATTATACATTCAAGGTATGTCCATGCATTCACTTATAAATATATGTATATAGTTAAATATTAGCTACGACTTGTATTTCATTTTTATTTGATGTAATCATTGTGGGTGCCACCTTAAGATAATTTGGAGCTTTGTGCGTGTATCAGCGTGCGTGTGAGGTGATATTGGATATGGGTAGGACGGGTAGAACGTTTGGAGCTTGACTCGTTAGGACCTGATCCTTTTTGTGGATAAGTCGGGGTGAGTATGGCTTTGAGTTGAGCTCGCTAACCCCGACATTTGGATTATTAAGAAAAAGTTCGGCTTGAGTGGATCTCGTTGGCAGGTATTGGATTAAGAGAACTGTATAAGGAATTGGCTCCCATATTTATATACATTGATATGACACACGAGTGTGTGAGCGCTCCAAATTATCTTTTGTGCGAATATTATTTGAATTTGGTTGAATATGTTTGTGTATGTTGCATTTTTATACTTAGGGATGCATTAGCTTTAGATAGTTATAAAAATAGTATTTAAAAATCAATATCTTACTCTATAAGTCGAATGTTCACTCATGTTCACCCTATTTTTCCACACTATAAGAAGGTCTCTTTTGAGAATAACATGCCTTCTTTCTCATAGGTTTAGTCAAAGAAGTTTAATTGCATTTTCATCTTTCTTTATTTCCTTTCTAGAACTCCACATGTATCAGCAGTGTAATATTATTTTGGATTTGTAATAACTAAATTCTGGGGTTGTAATATTATTTATGTGAATGTGTGTGGATACATGAGATGAATTGTGTTTGGATGAGGGAGCTGAGCTCCCATTTGATTATGTGTTTGATTGAGGATTGTGAGGGTGAGCTGAGCTCCCCAATTTGATATATTTTGTGTTCATAGGTCGGGTGAGCTAAGAACTTCTCGTTGGATAGTCCAATTTATGACTCATTTCATCCGTTTGATTTCTTGAAATTAGACTATAGTTATAGGCTTTATAGTTGGGCTAGGAATAGTTAATGTAACACCTCTTACTCGATCTACAGTGAAATGGAGCAAGGAATGCCACATTTTGTAGACGGAGCATCTGAACTTATATTTGAATAATTTTCTTTCTTAATGATTACTTTTAATTTTTAATCATAAATTTCAAAGAGAAAAACTGCAAGAGTTTCCCCTAAAGTTTAACATCCATCTGTTAATAATCATATTTTCAATTACAACAATATTGATAATAAACTCTCATTATACTTGTAATCAAATTCATTTCCTCATCATATGTAAATATTTACATAACATATATTCAGACATAAATATGTAAATGTGACAAAGTATGTTTGTACTTGATTTACAGTCATCCCAAATAAATTTATATCAAGTGTTTTGGTACATGACAATTGAAATACAAAAATGAGTGATCAAAATGCATCTGGTGTTGGTAGTATATCTACCATAAAGTCCAAGTATGAGGTGATTTTGGACTTTTCTATAGATCCACTCCCTCCTCTCCTGTCTCTGTTTACCTACTCCTTACCTTCTATACCTGCGCGAAGAAAAACCTATTTGCTAAGAAAAACCTACGTGCTAAGTTTCACAGCTTAGTGGTGCACTAATAATTTAAAAAAAAATAAAAGTAAAACTTGTATATATTATATAAGAGATTTTATAAATAATGTTCAAGGGTTAACATCATTTTCATTATATTTGTGTACGTTTTCTTAATTAAATCACATTTTAAGGTTTGTCATGTGCCCACAGCAACCTATGACAGAACTATATGGACTAGATATGGAACTCCTGATACTGAATACTCGGTGTCTTTGACTGGTTTAACAATGGGCACTCGATGCCTCTATATAATCATTCATCAATCCAATAACATAATTAATGTAGTACTGCTAATGATATCCCCTATTGGCATGCCAATCTATCCAAACCTATAATTCACTGTCTAGGTTTACCTAGGCTTAGTAAGGTAATTATCATTTTTATTTTCTCATGATATAATTAACAATACTTGTATGCACACAAACTTTTGCTACTATCATATTTTTCATATTGCATATATTTAAATTTCATATATTTATACAAAATTCACACATATGATGTCCATTGTTAAATTCCAAAAAAAAATCATACTTTATGTATTACTTTGCTCAAGCATTTTGGCTTAACAATTGCAGGATTTAAATTCAACTTTCTTCAAGAGATTTTTAAATCTATGTCGTAACTTTAATATAGTTTTTGAATCACTTAATTTGGATTCAAGGATCAAAAGTTATGGTCAATTAATCAACAGCTGTCTTTAAGCAAAATTTCAACTTTATCAGTTATAGGGTAGGTTCTGGATAAATTTTGGACTCTGGATTTGAACACGTTGTAATCAGATTTTGACACGTTCGTTTCTTCATAAAAGTTGATCCCTTGGAACTTAACTTTCCAAAAAAATAAGAATCAAATCTATTGCAGTTTCCTAGGTAAGTTATACCCATTTTACTCGGACATCTGTAATGCTCTCATAGTAGATTATAGATTTTGTGCCCTATCTTCTAGTCAAATTTAAGGTCACTTACACAAAATTTTTGGGTAGTATTCCTTCATGAAAGTTTTAGCCTTATGTGTTAACTTTCATTTACCATAAATTTCATGTCATTTGGAATTATAAAATGCAAATTAAGGCCTATGAATCATTGCTATCCTAAATTTCTAGTCAAATTCTGGTGAACAGGGCAACAAAGTTAAAATTCCATCAAAAATTCTAGTAACAAGGGTTTTATTGCATCTTTTTCAGAATTAAACTTTCATATGTCCATTTCAATCTCCAATTTGAATCATTTCAAATTTAGGACTACAACTCAAGTTATGAATGAAAAAGTGCAAACTATTCTAGACTCCTGTCACAGTCAGAGTGAACAAGAAATGTAAGAATTTTGCCATACAGCCAATAAAATAAATTTTTGGTCATAACTACAAAATTTTAAGATATTCATTTAGCTTTTCAATGGTTCAAGAATCACCCTATTTCAAGTTCTAGAGCACAAGTTATGAATTTTCAAATTCAGGAGTCCTGCTTCTGGAAATCATCAAGTCTATTTTCTAGATTTGAGCAACAAAAAGTTTTACCCTCAAACACCATTATAGCAGGGGAATTAGGTCTAGCACAAAACTACAAAGTTTTAGAGTATTCATCAAGATTTTCATAGACATAAAGATCATAAGAATCTAACTTTTCTAGCTCAAGTTATAAAATTTCAAAGATAGCTGGTCCTGCAGGCCTACAGGTAGAACTAGGGTTTCATCACCCCTACCAACTATTTTTCTCACTATTTTACATTTTCCCCTTATCTCTAGTGGTATCCTTACTCTAACTTGATCAAAAATAAAGATTTTAGCACTAACTTTAAGGGAAAACTAGCTGCTATCTCCCTTTTCCTCCAATTCTCCTCCAAACCCTTTATGGAAGTAGAGTTCTTCAAGCTTGATTCACTATTACTTTTTGCTTTCTTGCTTATGCCTTCCAAAAATGGTTGATCTAGAGTTTTGGTCTAGTTTCTCTCTTCAAAATTTGAGAAAAATAGCTATTAGAAGAAGAAACGATGAGGAGGATAAGGATGCAAATGAGTGTCTGGCTAGTTGGGAGAGGATAATGTAGGAGCGGAAGCATGAAAAATACAAGTTTCTACCATTGAATTTAAAATTTTTCACCTAGGGTCACATACGTCATGCAAGATTTATTTTTATCTATTTGATTTCAATGATAAACAACATATTAAAACTCTTTGAATATGTTTTTTGGATCTGTATTTGCCATTTAAGATTTTAGAATTAATCACATTAATTTTTTCTATGAATTAATCAAATAGATTAAATCAAGAACAAATACACTAACCTCTTGATGCACTGCAGTGTATTTGTGCCTTTGGGATGCGTCTTTAGGACACCAGATGCTGTCCCTTTAGCTTGTCCACACCAAGATCACCTATGGCAGCCCTTGAACAGCTTCTAAAGCGTTTTCTATGAATTAGAAAATCAAATTTTGCCTTTTAAGAGATTAAAGATGTAAACAGGAAACTAGAAATAATTTCTAGTATTTTTAATTCAAGAGATTGTTTGCTAATCTCTTAGAATTGATGAGAAGTGAAGAAGAAGAGAAAATGGGAGCTTCAAGGGTGGCGGCACAAAGGAGGCAGCAGCTGATTGTTATTTTTTCTTTTCATAACAACACTTATATAGTTAGGTTACCACTTAAAACCCTTGCCATATGTCACCTTCTGATTAGCTCTAGGTTTAATTGACCCAATCACATTGTGTTAAGTGTCAAACCTATATTTAATCTTAATTTTAATCATCTTACATTATTAAAAGATATTTGGCAAGCTTACCATCACATGGTGCTACATGTCACCCTGTGAAATGACCAAAATGCCTTTGTGTCTTAATTTTGAGTTCTCAATCCAAAATAATTATTTCTCTTCTTCTAATCAATTTATATCAAATATAAATCAATTAATTAATCTTTATTAATTAATTTCTCATTAATTAAATTCATATTTAAACACTTTAAATATAAATTTAACTTATACTATACATCCAATAATCTAGATTTAGTTTCAAGCCATGCTAGGGACTTTACAATCTAATTGCAAACCAAACCTATTTAATTAATCAATTAAACTCTTTAATTAATTAATTAAATCATATTTAATTTGGTGATTACTTGTGTATGTGTGTGACTTACTAGGCTCATCACTAATTGGCAATGAGACATGATATCAACTCTTAATATCATCAAAACTCTTTCTTACCATAAATGATTTCTCTAAATCATTTTATGCACCTCATAGACCATGGTTAACACCAAGCATAGCATGTCATGACCACCCAATCAGTAATAAGGTTTACCTTAAATGAACATATAATCATATGTTACCATGCACTAGAATCTTTCTATTACAAAATTCCAATTCAAGCTAGAGTCATAGTTTATGTAAAACCCTATTTGCTATGAATATTATGTTCTCTTTTAATTTCAGTTCTTGATTAAAAAGATATTCTCATCAGAAACTCTTTTCTGATTAAATCTATCTGTCCTGGCCAAGAACTTGAAACATCAAGAACAATTAAATGAACATAGGATTTTATCCCTATTTACTTAGAGGAACAAATTCCATCTTGATCAACACATACCTCCATATATAACTAGTAGGAGCCAACACATGCCTATATACCCATACACAGTACAAGTATGAAAGCAATATCAAACTCAAACCACCTATATACAAGTTAATTGTGCTATCTTAGATCTAAAGATTATATGCACTGTCGACACCATATTTTGGTCGATCCCTAGAATCAATAAAAATTCTTCTTTGAACAGCTAATCACGTTTCCGGTCCCTCCTTGATAGGCGGTCACATTTCCGATCTCTCCTCACAAAGACTTGAATCAATGCTAAGTCCTAGCATCCCTTAAAACTCAGCCGATCTCTCAAATCATTTACCGATCCCTCAAACCCGTTGCCGAATTTCCTGACTGCGTCGGTTATAGTCCTGATCTCTGTGGATGCATAAAATGACCGTGAACTAGATCTTTTCCTACCAGTTTTATTGCCGACCTCCTTTCCGAAAGTTTAAGAGCTAAAGTTTTGGTTCGATTCCGATCTTAAGTGTTCGAGTTAAATTTTCAGTCAAGTTCCGTTCAGCATTTTTTCCCTACCGATCTCATGTTCAAAGTGCTTTCCGATCTCTCATACTTAGATTAATAATCACATTTAGTTTTCGTTTTGCTGTGCTCATACAATCAAATACTCAGACAAACAATGGTTTAAAATTTTCCGATCACAATCATTCATTGAACAAAAGGCATTTCATTTCATGTCATAATTTGTACAAGTTATTCTTGGGGATCACCCCACTGATCTACATTTGATCACTCCTCTCTCCCTCTCACCCTGGGCTTCATCCTCACCGCCTTCATCATTGTCCTCAGGAGCCACATCGGCCATCCAAGAAAAGTCTTCTCGGGTAACGCCCCGGAGTGCGGCCAAGAGATCCTTGTGAGCCTTCACATAGGCCTCGGCTATTCCGCCACCATCTCCTCATCCCACTCCAAAAGCTCCTTGTCTTTCTCCATAAGCTCCATATCCTTCGCCTCAAAATCCTCTATAAGTTGAGCGACCGAGCGCCGTTGGCGTGAAGCACTGGACTTCCTTAAGAGCACGGTCCCTCTCATCCAAAGCACGATTCTGCTCGCCAACCGGTCTTCATGGAGCTTTGCCGTCCCTCGACTTGAGATATATAATCCCGAGCGGATGAGAGTTGGGATCGGAGGAATCCACCTCCGATTCTTCTTCCCGATCTCCTTACCCAGCGCTGAATCCTTTCCTGATCATGGTCCGGTTCACTGACACTCCACGCTTAAGCTCATGGTCCGAGTCAATATGTCGTCGAGACCATTCTGGGATAGCCTGTCCCGATCCTCCGGAAAGAAGATGGTAGACCCCAGGACTTTGGCGAAATCAGAGTTCTCCTTGACAGTCCGATTATTCCTCAAGCAGTCGATCAGTACTTGAGCGCCCCGAGAAGAGGTCCTCCCAGAAGCTTGAGTAGGCCCCCCTTCCCTGCTTGGAACAACTGCAAGAGTCGGAGGCTGCTCCTCCGATCTAGGAGGAGATCGGGTAGCTTCAGTGGTCGGCGGACCCGAAGGTTGGGGAGGATCACTTTGTATCTCCCCAGGTTCGTGACCGGGCGTTTGGAGTCGTTCCGAACGCTTTATCTCCTTTATCTTCCGGGAGATCTCTCTCTCCTTCTTCCATTTCCTTGAACCTCACCACCCGCCATACCTGCACAAAGAAAAGGTTAGTGAGATCGCTAAGGTCCTGAGATCTGAGGTATAGAAAATACCGATGCCGAGGTTAGAGAGCGGAAGTTCGCGGTCTTGGCCAAGGAGTGAACAAATTAATGGTGCACTTCGGCAATCACCGAATCCAAACAAGAATACTTTTTAGTGGCAGCCTCACTCTTCAAATCCATCACTATTAGGCTTTCATCTTGGCTCAGTGGTGATGTGATTCTAAGCAAAGGTCCCCGGTACCACCAATGCGGGGAAGTCTCAAAATGGCTCTGATCTTTGCTCCTCACAATGAAGAAACGATTCTTCCAATTCTTAAGAGACGAGGCAGATCGGAAAGAGCTCAGAACGAGGCTTCACTGGAAGAACCAGTGGTCATCGTCCTTTCGCGAGATAGCCGGTGCAACTCGGCGAACACCTTAGCCGTAGGTCCGATTCCCTTAGCTCGGCATAGGCCTCAAGGCTACTAAAATCCGCCATGAGTTAGGTGGATCGAACGATGCTCGCCGGTGAAGTTTTAGGACCTCCTTATAGAAGTCATCCGGGGAATCAAGACCGCCTTTAATCGTTCCTCATACACCATGACTATGTCGTTCTCTTCAAAGGAGTGATCGACACGTAACATCGCCATGGCACTTGATCGATTCATATGAATCAGGACAAATGTTGTATTCTTGAACAACGATTGCAGATCGGATTCTCAAGAACCGATGGAAGCTCGCCTATAGGAAGGTCTCTCTCCTTGAAGGTGGTGCAAGCCTTGATGGTATGACCCGACCCGACTGGAGAGCAGACCTAGGGGTTCAGGTTGCGCGCTTGGTTCGCCTCTTCTTCATCGACGATGACCAAGAGAACTCAATGGAAGGAGGGCTCGCGCTTCTCGACCTTCTGCACCGCCATTTTCAAAAGAAACAAAGAACTTAAACAAAAAGAAGATCAAAGTCCTTACTGCAGTCTAATCGGCTGAGAAAATCGAGAAAATGAGAGAACTTCAAGCTATGAGCAGGAGATCAAAATGAAATGAGAGAACAATCGCTAACCCTCCCGCCCCTATTTATACTAGTCCGAGCATTTAATGCTCGCGAGGTTCTAGGCAGCATCGATTGGTGGGATTGACAAATTGTTTTGACACTTTTCTCAAACATCCTGATGTTCCGAGATCTGTTAATCGTAGATCGGCATAATGAGTTAAACATTTTAAAATAAGGAATCGCTATGTCATTCGTAAAGAATCGATCGAACAAATATATCAGAGATCGGAAAATAATCAATAAGATAATAATTGGAGAAACAAGACTTTTATTTCCAAAAAGATCGGATTACATCATTTGGGCGATCTCTAGGGATCGGATTACAATAAAGGACTAACTACATCATTTGGGTGATCTCTAGAGATCTGATTACATTGACAGACTACATCATTTGGGTGATCTCTAGAGATCTGATTACATTGACAGACTACATCATTTGGGCGATCTCTAGAGATCGGATTACACTAACATTGGATCACATCATTTCTGTGATCTCTAGAGACCGGTGAAAAATCCTATCTGAAAAAGCCGATTTAAGGATCAGTTTATAATTGATCCCAAGGATACTCCCAGAGATCCATGGATCGCTTTATAACTAATCCCAAGGATACTCCTGTGTGATCTAAGGATCGCTTTATAATCGATCCCAAGGATATTGCCGACGGAAGCTTAATCCGTTTAACACCCAATGTGGATCGTAATCGCTTTAACACTCAATGTGATGAGAAGCCGAATGAACTCGGGCTTGAGCGACTCGAGATCGGTACAACCGAGGTCCGCAATACGATTGATCAAATCCAGCTTCTTCACCATCACAATTAGACCATCCAATCACCGGATCAGAATTTTCACGAGGAATAGGGAATTCCATCTAAGAGGATCAAAGCCACGCTTGTAACCTAACTTTCCCTAAATGCCTAGAACCAAGAAACAAGGAGAAAGAGAGAAAAATCGAATGAAGGAAATGCCACTATCAGGGGTATATATAGGGAAAATGGGCATTTAATGTCGAAGGAAAACGGCTTGACGCTCAAAATCGAGATGTAATTAATGCTTGGACCGAATCCGCATCGATCAAGGGATAAAAGAGATCGGAGATAGGAGATCGCATGAGAGATCGGAATAGGAGCTAGGGAGGGATCGAAGACAAAAAGAATAAGACAAATTCCAATAACCGCCGCCGAATCGAGCCGAGGTAGTTAAAGCGTGGCATTTAGATCTCCACCGCACGCCTAAGAATCGCCCACAATCGACAGTGCCGTGGTATGTCATGACACCTCAGACATCCCAATCTCCACCGTTGATCTCACTTGTAAGGATGAATCCGAACCCTTGGATCAAAAGAGAAGATGATAATACCGCTGCTTTTCACTCACTCACTCGATCGTTCCGACAAGAGGATTCAAGACCGCTTGATTAAAAGAGGAAAAGGACAAATACTTTGAGAAGCGATCTCACCATTCGCTTTGATTCTCTTTAATTCCCGAACATCCGATCATGTACTTCAAAATCCCGACCCTCCATCTCCTCAAAATGAATCCGACCCTTCATGGGGAGCACCCGATTCCTATAAATACTGCATGAAAACTGCTCAAAGGACGGGGGACAAAAAAATATAGGCAAGAGGTCGCTATTATCGTGGAGGAACTCAAACTTCATTCAGCTTTGTTACTCTGCTTTTGTAGTGATTAAAAATACTTTTGAAACTAGTTTTCAGGAGTGTTTTCTTGAAAAAGATTTTGAATATTGGAACTCTACATTTCAGCTTTGTTCATTATCCGGTCATACTCTCATCATCTCTCGCTTTCCTTTCCTCTGCTCAAGCTCAACTTCCTTTCACCTGGTTCTTACCCTGCTACCTTTTAGCTAAAGCATCTCTCGGTTTCACGATGCACATCAACTCTCAGCCGATCAATCCGCCATCACCGCTTACCACTTCACGCTTATTTCAATATATTTGGCTCCTCACGGTGTAAGAGTTCACACTCATCGCTTACGCTTGTTTCCTCGCACTTCCTTTGTTCTTCATACATCCGCAACTTTCTTCAAGGGTATTTTGTACAAGAGAACCCAAGAGAAAATATTGTTATAAGAGTTCATGTTACTGCTTTATTAAGCGCCTACGCCTATTTCCCGCATTTTCCTTGTTCTTCTTACATCTAGACCATTTCGCACAAGCAATCTCAAAGAAAGTCACTCTCAAATCATTTTTTTAGTGATCGCCCATTTTATTGATCTCCGTCATTTCAAAACCGCTTTTCTAACTCTTTGTAGTATGTAAATGGTTGGGTAAACGAGGTAGTCGCAACTTAGAGGTCTCCTTTAAAAAGAGGACCTGAATAACCGCCAGAAGATAGCCGAACTATTAGGCCGACGAAAAACAAAGAATTCGACAAAGATGTCATGAAATGGAATAAGACCAAAGTAAACTAAACAGAGTGGATCGGTCATTAATAGATATTGGTAAAATGACTACATGAAAAGGTCGCTGAATCAAGTCTAGTGTTCTGCTCACCACAGGATATCCATAAGCCTTATCCCTGGCATTTTTGAAGGTCGAATTTTAGTTTAGGTTCTAAGACCAGTCGTGGTTAAACTTTTGAAGGTCGGAAAAGTCTTTGTCCGAGTCTCATCAAAATAGAAGGGGTCGAAAGAGTCCTTATCCTATCCTCGCCTAAAAGTTTTAAGTCAACTCTTAAAGGAGATCTGAGGAGGGTTCTTATCCTGCCTCCCTTCAAAATTTTGATAAACATTAAGTAGGATCTAAGAGAGTTCTTATCCGGTCTCAACTCAAAACATTAACGAATAACTCTAAAGGAGATCTGAGGAGGGTTCTTATCCGCCTCCTCTCAAAATTTTAATAAATAACTCTAAAGGAGATCGGAGGAGGGTTCTTATCCTGTCTCCTCCCAAAATTTTAATAAATAACTTAAAAGAGATCTGAGGAGGATTCCTATCCGGTCTCCCTTCAAAATTTTAATAAACATTAAATAGGATCTGAGGAGAGTTCTTATCCTGCCTCAACCTCAAATTTTAATAAACATCCGAAAGAGATCTGAGGAGAGTTCTTATCCTGTCCTCATCCTCAAAACTTCAAATAAATAACTTAAAAGAGACCTGAGGAGGGTTCTTATCCTCTCCTCAAAATTTTAATGAACAACTTAAAAAGGATCTGAGGAGAGTTCTTATCCGATTCTCACACTGCTCACTAAGGTTGTCTCATTTACTTATGTATCCGGTGATCCAAATTTAGTGAAAAATCAAACATTCCTTCTACCAAAAGGATTAACATTGCCGCTAAGCCCTTCTAACTAATTTGTAAAGGACGCAATTAAATCTACTTACCCTTATTAAGGGACGAGGTGGGGTGCCTAACACCTTCCCCACCCGCTTACTTTACCCCGAACTTAGAATCTCTATTTTGAAGTGGTTTCATTTTTAATTTAACTTCTCAAATGGTTTTCCATAGTTTCCTCAAAACTAAGGTGGCGACTCTCACTTTTTCCCACTTCGTGAGTG
Source organism: Hevea brasiliensis (assembly GCF_030052815.1). Taxonomy (NCBI): domain Eukaryota; kingdom Viridiplantae; phylum Streptophyta; class Magnoliopsida; order Malpighiales; family Euphorbiaceae; genus Hevea; species Hevea brasiliensis. The sequence goes on along the minus strand of NC_079510.1, from coordinate 42,117,435 downwards.
ATCGTCCGCATCGCAAAATCCCATCATGATACTGGCGACTCCAATCGGGATATACAAAGACCGACTTAACTCGCCTAGTGGTCCAAAAGTAGATTTAATTTTGTCCGATCAAATTATAGTTAGATGGGCTCATTCAACATGTTTTATACGTTAATTATTGTTATTGCGCTAACTATTTTGCTTGTTTTGCCTGCTTTATTCCTCTCGGTTTTCGCCAAAAAAAAAAAGGAAAAGGGAAAATGAAAAATAAAATCCTCGAATCGGGAAGAGGTAAAGGTGTCCTTCACACACCGAACACCCACACGATATCCTCACACACTATGGTCCTAACCCGGCTTTCTTACCCTTTTAGGAAAGTAGGAGGAGTCATGTAGCTGCACGTGGGTTTTACCTCGTTAGTATCCGTGAAGGCTTCGCCAAATTGAAACTCGTTCTATTTACCGTGATACCCGTGGAATTTTCCCGACAATATCATGGGGGTAGAATGGGGCTCACTGCTGATGAGGGGCAATTTGGGAACCTGTGGCTATTAGAAAAATTAGATCCCGAGCTAAACCGTCACGATAGCCGAAAGCGTAGTAAATCGCCTCATAAGATAGAACTATCCAGATAGGTAGCGCTACCCTGTTAGAGTCTCCTACTATAGGACAAAAGGGCATACTTACTCTTACCCTATTCTCGCTTAATTTCCTTTTGTTTATTTCTTTTGAGGTAATTTTGAATTTACTAAAACGCCTACACATTTTCCTACTTTGATAAATGTGTACGTGTTACCTCAACAAAGATGATTCAAAATTACCCTAATTTGTCTTACTAACAAATTCTCTCGCAGCATTACCAAACCGAGGTCCGTAAAGGATAGGCATCATTTTTTATCATGGCATCCTCAAGTCAGTCGGCAGAAAAGGCTCAGAATGCTAAACTTTGGTCCGAATCAGTTCATAGTCCGGTACCCTCGCAAAATGATGCTTCCGAGGCACCTGTTAGCTCGCTACCTTCACTAGATCTGAACAAAATAGAGGTCAAAATGAACAACCTCGGTATGTCTAATAGATGGAGGTTGCTTCCCACCAGTCAAGGTACAGTTTGAAGAGAAGTACGGAAGGATTGCAACCTTAATGCAAGTCAAGGTCCAAATCCCTGCATTAAAAGCCATGTTGACGGTTTGGAATCCTAAGTACGGAGTGTTCTCTTTCAATGACATTGATACGGCCCCCGCTATGGAGGAATATCAGGCATTGCTGGGGATCCCATACTCATTGCAGAATCGGATCTACTTACACCTCGAGCATAGGCAGACCTGGAAACGGTTGGCACATATGTTGGTTTCTCCCCCAGAAGAAGTGAAGTCCAGAGATCCAAAGGGAACACGCATGGATGGTATTGACGTACCTTGAGAAGCGGTTAGATCATTACCTCCAAGAGAAACAATGGGATCAAGCTTCGTGGCACTCGCCTTGGGAATCTATGGTCCGATCCTGCTCCTGGGCCATTGGGGATCATCACTTGCGGCAAATGGAGGTATTTTGGACAAGAGAAAGATAGGGATCAATCCGATACCGCAATTCTTGCAGAAACCTTGTTAACCCTAACTTACTGCAGACAACAGGGGAAAGGGTCCATTAAGTGTTGCTCTCAGTTATTATACCTGACTATCGGTCACATGTGTCCTGTGGAGACAAAAGGATTGACTTGGTACCTTGACCAGCCTCCCATTGAAAAGATGATCCGGTTAGTGATCAGCCCGAAGAATGAAAAACAGTGGCGGGAACGGATTTTGAGTTTCAATAGCCATGATTACTGTTGGAGGAAGCTGTGGACGTCAAGTCAACCCTTCTTGATCGGTACAGGAGGTATTCAGTCGGTGTCCCTAATTGGAATAACCGGGTATACAAGTTACACTCCAGCACTGGTAATGAGGCAGTTTGGCTCAACACAGTCCATGTTCAACATTAAAGAATACCACCAAGGTCACTTCTACCATGAGCTCAAGGAAGAAGAAGGGTTGAAAATGGCTCGCAAGTCCTGGGAAAACATCACTCTAATGGAGAGATCACCCAATGGCCCGAGTGCCTCGGACGATTACCTTAAATGGAGAGCTGATAGGGACCAAGAACGCTCTACCATAGAATTCAAGGACGACAACCCTCGCCAAGACGCCCTATTAGAGGAAGCTAATAATCGCCTGGTTGACTCGCTACAAAAGGCAAATACCGAGAACTCACAGCTGCAAGAACGAATGAAACAATTGGAGGACCAACAGCAGAAACTTAAAAGAAGAATAAGAAGACTTAAGGAAGAGGTAAGGGCCGAAAGAATAGGGTTCGAAGAGCAAGAGGTACAGTGGGAAAAGGAAAGAAACTCTCTCCAAGCTGAGGTTAAAGAGATGAAAGGGCAGAATAGTAAGCTTCAGGAAAGAATGAAGTATCAAGAGGTGCTCGTTGAAGAGTATAAACAGGAAAACAAGAAGAAGAAGCTTGAATTAAAAGAACAGGCACTCCTCATCAACGACATCTTGAAAGAGTGTGCTAAAGAAAGGAAAGAGAAAGAGAAACAAGCTGCCCTCTATCAAGGACTGAAAGAAAATGTGGACCAGTTGGAGAAGATGATAGCACAGGGAAAAAAGGAACTATTACCTGAATCCGAGTATGCTCTGAAAGTGTTCGACCCCGCCAAGCAAGAAGAAAGGTTATATGAGTATCTCAGAAAATGTCATCTTATTATAAAGAATCTTCCAGAGCCTAGGCCAATGTAAAAAATACGATGTGCAAATTACTCAGTTAATGAAGTGATTTTTGAACCATTGTTCAGCAAAATTTGTGAATGAATAGTATGACTCCCGTAGGAACTTCCTCGCTAGGGTTATGTGAAAAATTGAAATGCGCTATATGGACAGGTATCATAAATGCGCATTCAATCCCGTCATTCACGGTCAGACTATCGAACGATGCCATGATAAAGCTGAGGCGATTATCCTTTTGTAGATTCCAACCTGGCTCTCAAATGCCACTGTATCCTTCGTCTGCATCAGACTTTTAGTTTTTTTGCAAAACTCAAATTCATTTAAATTTTTTTATCCTCACAGGAAATCAATATTGATTCAAACAAGGCAAGTCTGACCAAACACACGGTTCAACCTAAGCGAGTGTACTTAACAAGATCTCGAACAAGGAAGATAATGGAAAATCTGGCGGAAGTACAGAACCTACAGGCGGTCTCGAGTTGAAAGATCACTTTACGAAATTATGAGACTAATGAAGGAAATGTCTCGTAACAAACCTACTTGACCTAGCCCACCATTACCTCCTCCGCCCCTACAAAGAAATGATCCTCAACAAGCTTCAACCTCTTTTACCTTTCGGTCTCCCATTCGGACCGACAATCACTTGTCAATCCGGTGACCATAAATAATGACCCACCTTTTTCCTATTACCCACTGTCTCAAATGCCGAGCCTCACAATTCAATCCAGATCCCTCCATTTTACTCCACCCCTCGGCTCGGTTGGAGGAGTGTATCATGCGGTGGAAGGAGAACATAGGGCGAGAAAACGAGAAACTATCGCCTAGAAGAAAGATTGAGAGCAATAGAAGGGTTGAACATGTATGGCTCGATCGATGTGTCAATCCGAGAATGGTGCGGATGTGGTGGTACCACCCAAATTCAAGATTCGGATTTCGACAAATACAATGGAAACTCGGATCCTCAGATCCACCGCAACCTACATTGCCAAAATGTCCGCTTTAATAAGACGATAGACTTCTCATTCACTTCTTTCACGAGAGCCTCTCCGGAGCAGCTCTGAGATGGTGCATACAATTGGACAGGAGCAAGCTGCACTCCTGGAAGGATTTAGCCGATACCTTTCTAAAGCAGTATAAATTCAATTGTGATGCGGCACCCACAAGGAGGGATCTCCAGAACCTGGTACAGAAAGACCGGGAAAGTTTCAAGCAGTATGCCCAACGATGGAGGGAGAAGGCTGCAGAAGTATATCCTCCAGTGATCGACAATGAACTCTGCTCCCTATTCATTGAAACATTGAAGGCTCCCTACTTCAACCTGATGATTGGAAATACCTCCAACAGTTTCTCAGATATCATCCAAGCCGGTGAGAGAATTGAAGCTAATCTGAGAATAGGAAGGCTACAGGAGTTGACTGAGAACCCTGTGAAAAAGACTGCCAATTTTGGCAAGAAAAAGGAGAGTGATGTGCATTCCATCACTAGTCAAATAATTTTCCCCAATTTCCCCAAAATAACTACCGACCATATCCTCCCTCTCACGGCCCAACTATCGCAAACATCCCACCCCCTTTCCCTAATTATTCACAACCACGCCCACAATACGCCCCACCTGCAAATTTCCAACCAAGACCACCTCCTCCTCCAGCTCAACCACGGCCACCACAAAATAACCCAAGACCTCCAAGGAATCTGATCCACCCCTTCCCCTCCTCTCGGTGAAATATACCGATACCTTGTCGGTATAAACCAAATCGCAGTCCCTTTAGACCCAATCCACCGCCATATCCCGGGTGGTATGATGCCACACGTTGTGAGTATCATGGAGGAGCACAAGGGCATTCAATCGACAATCTGCGGGGCACTCGGAGGAGAGTGCACGCCTAATCCGAACGGGTGGTTGAAAATCGAGGAAATGGTTCCCTCCCAATGTTACCTCAAACCCCGCCCAACCACAATGCGGGTAGTGGTGTAAATATGATAGAGTCTAAAGGAGAGGGATCAACACGGAAGTGGATGTTGGTTCCATACTTTGAGGAGATTTTGCCATAGCAATGAGGAAGGTTACCTTTCCCCTCCGGTAGCGGGAGCTGAGGAGGATACGGGGTGTCCTTATCACGGAGGGGCAGCTGACCACGAGCTGCGAGATTGTGAGGGGTTCAGGCAAGAGGTCCGGAACTTATTGTCTTTTAAGGTTCTGAGATGTCAGAAGAGGTCAAAGACGGAAGGGGAAGTGAACACCACAAGATACAGCCAGAATACCTCTACCTCTAAACCCAGAATCACCTTCTCACCCCCGGTAGCCTCACCGCCGGTAACGGTTATCCGAACTCCACCTCAGCTCCCCATCACCAACACTCATGCTGTCCCTTGGAACTACAATTTCCAAGTTTTTACTCAGGGAGCGTCAAGCAGCACATCCGCTCCTAGCCTGGCCTCGCCTCCGGCACCACCAAAACCATGTTTTGCTCCTCACGAGCATTTCAGGATGACTTATGATGGACCTACCAGCAACATCACTCCCCAAACCAGTTCTCGGCCCGTTATTGCAACAAGATCCTCTCCACCTGAACAAGAAGTCGAGTTTATAACTCGAAGTGGAAGGTGTTACGGGAACGAAGAAAGAGAGAAGAGGAAAGTGAAAGTAAAAATGGGAGAGTCGTCAAAAAACACGGAAGAGGAGGTTGAGAAAGCAGGGGAAGCAGAGCCTGTTGAGCATAGAGAAGAGGAGGAGCTGCTGCTCCAAATAATGAAACAGAGCGAGTATGACGTAGTGGAGCAGTTGAGGAAAACCCCCGCCCGAATATCACTGTTATCATTGATCCTGAGCTCGGAAGTCCACCGACAAGCCTTACAAAGAATCCTGGATCAAGCCTTTGTGAACCCCGACATTACTCCGGGGCAGTTTGAGAAAATAGTAGGACAAATCCAGGCATCCAGCTCTGTAGCCTTTTCTGAAGAAGAGGTAGATCCCGCAGGCTTAGGGCACAATAAAGCTCTGCATGTAACGGTGAAATGTAAAGGCTGTATAGTGGCCAAGGTCCTCATCGATAACGGATCGGCCCTCAATGTATTGCCCAGTGCGACCTTAGCCAGGCTACCGGTTGACCAATCAGACATACGTCAAAGTGCTATGGTGGTGAGAGCTTTTGACGGAACAAGGAGAGAGGTGCTGGGGGACATTGACTTGCCAATCCAGGTCGGTGCATGTACTTTCAATATCACGTTTCAAGTGATGAACATTGAGCCGGCTTACACTATGTTGTTGGGGAGGCCGTGGATCCATTCTGCGAATGCTGTTCCTTCGACTTTGCACCAGAAGATCAAATACATTAAGGACGGCAAAATCATCACGGTGAGGGGCGAAGAGGCCATACTGGTCACCAAGCCGCAATCACTCCCTTATGTGGAAGCGGTAGGAGTCATTGGAAAGTTCTTTCCAGGCCCTTGAATTGCAAGATACTGGGAAGGAGGGGGCCATGGCTATGGTGGCCAAAGTAATGTCAAGAAGCGGGTATGAAGAGGGTAAAGGCCTAGGCGCCACATTACAAGGGATTGTCGAGCCTATACCGGCCATTCAGAAGATAGGCCATTGTGGTTTGGGGTATGAGGAGGATGCCCTCGTGGATGGGCGATTCTGGATGAGAAAAATGCTTCTGGATCGAGATTTGACGGAAGATGGGAAAGGTGAAAGTAGTCGAGAATCACGGAAATCTTCACCAAACCGGTCATTCAACATCCGCAAGTACTGGAAGAATCACCGATGATCCATCCATAGATGTCATCCAACCTGGATTCCTTGTATGAGGCCCTAATTTCACCAATGGTGAAGAGCGGGAGCTTGACAACCGGACAACGGAGGATATCCCTGTACTCAATCTCGAGTAAAGTACCTCTGGTTATCTACACTTGATCACTTTGTCCATGGTGACAAGTGTAATACTGTAAATGGACCTTTTCTTATGGCATTAATATTAATGAATTAATAGCGCATTTTTAATCCAATACTCTTTTTCTTTCCTTTTTAATTCCATCCTTATAACATGTTCTATTCTTTATTCATTCAGGACCATTCATCAATTAACACCTAATAATCCAATAGACTCAGAAATTCCTCTGGTTAATTTTGAAATCCCCATAACTGCCATTACTTCAAGTGATTCTGAGGAAGACCTTACAGAGGAAAGCAATGACAAAGATGAACCCTCCTCGTGCCTTGTGAAAATGAAACGCACAATAAACTTAGGCACGGAAGAAGTAAAAAGGGAACTTAAGGTAGTGGAGAGTGAGGAATTGGGAGATATGATCGGTCTGCTTAAGGAATTTCTCGACGTGTTCTCTTGGAGCTATGATGACATGGTCGGTTTGGACCCTCAGATAGTAACGCACAAAATTCCCTTGATCCCGGGGACAATCCCGGTAAAACAAAAGTTAAGGAGAATGAATCCCGACACACTGCTTAAGGTTCGGGATGAAGTCAAGAAACAGTATGACGCCGGGTTCTTAGAAGTGGTCAAATACCCCCAATGGGTGGCTAACGTCGTCCCGGTAATGAAGAAAGACGGGAGAGTCAGGGTGTGCGTTGACTACCGGGATCTTAATAAAGCTAGTTTGAAAGACGATTTCCCTCTCCCCCACATTGATGTGCTAGTTGACAATGCCGCGGGTTTGGGCAGATGTTCGTGTATTGATGGGGCATCAGGGTACAATCAGATCCCAATGGACGAGGAAGACAAGGATAAAACTGCTTTTATCACCCAATGGGGGGTATTCTGCTATCGGGTCATGCCATTCGGGTTGAAGAATGCCGGGGCTACTTACCAGCGCGCAATGGTCACATTATTCCACGATATGATGCATAAAGAAGTGGAGGTGTATGTGGATGATATGATCATCAAATCCCGGGGAGAGAGCCACGTTCGGGTGATAAGGAGGGTGTTTGAAAGGCTCAGAAATATCGGTTGAAGTGAACCTGCTAAGTGCATATTCGAGCTAGATCGGGAAAATTGTTGGGATTCATAGTAGCGAGAAAGGGATAGAAGTGGATCGGACAAAGTTCGAGCTATTCAAGAAATGCCGTCCCCAAAAGCGAGAAAGGGAGGTGCGCGATTTTAGGAAAGTTGAACTACATTTCGAGGTTTATTTCTAATCTCACCGCCAAAGCGAGCCTATTTTGATTACTCGGAAGAACAACCCTACCCAATGGGATTCGGATTGTCAAAAGGCTTTCGAGACAATCAAGCGATTTGTCAAATCCACAAAGATTGGTCCCACTTGGCGGGAAGGCCTTTGATCCTGCACTGCGGTCCAACGAATTCTATGGGGTGTGTTTTGGGACAACATGATAATCTGGCGAAAGAGAGGGCCATTTATTACTGAGCAAGAAGCTCAATGAGTGTGAGTCAAGGTACTCTTTCTTAGAAAAGACTTCTGCGCGTTAGCATGAATGACAAATCGCCTTAAGCACTATATGTTGAATCACAAGACATGGCTTATCTCTAGGATGGATCCTATCGGATCGTGTTTGAAAGCCCATTCGTGCGGGAAGGATAGCCAAGTGGCAGGTTATACTCTCCCAATACGACATAGTCTACATGACCAGCGGTGAAAGGTAGCGTGATTGCGACCTCTAGCGAGAAAACCCTATCCGAGATTATGAAGCTCTAAATTTGAGTTCACGATGAACATATTAATGAGGTAGACGCAAGAAGACAAGCCAACCGATGTATGGGAAATGTATTTTGATGGAGCGATCAATTTATCGGAAATGGAATCGAGCTGTACTAGTATCCCGGACGGAAAACATTTCCCGATATTGCTAAATTGGGGTTTGTTGTACCAACAATGTCGCAGTATGAAGCTTGTGTAATGGGTCTACATGCCGCTATAGAGATGAAAATCGAGAAAGTTGGAGGTGTACGGAGACTCGGCTCGATAATCTATCAAGTCAAGGAGAATGGCAAACTAAGGATCCCAAGTTGATCCCATATCGAAGTACTTACGGAGTTGATCAAGAAATTGAAGAAATCTCTTTCACTCACGAGTAGAGACAAGAATCAATTTCTTGATGCCTTAGCTACTCTAGCATTGTTATGGCTCAAATCGAAGAAGAGCGACGTTTGAGGCGTTGAAGATTAAGGTAAGGGATGAGCCAGCCTATTGCTTCATGATTGAAGAAGAGCCCGACGGAAAGCCTTGGTATCATGACATCCTAGTCTACTGTAGAACCAGAGAATTCCCTTCAGGGGCAAGCAAAAATGAAAAGAAGATGATTCGGAGGTTAGCATTAGGGTACTTTCCGGTGGAGAAACCCTATACAAAAGAAGCTCCAACGGCGAATTACTGAGATGCGTAGATGCAAAAGAAGCAAAGAGAATCCTCTTTGAAACTCATGAGGGAAATTGTGCCACTCACGCCAATGGTCACATGATGGCGAAGCAAATCATGCGACGTGGGTATTTTGGACCACACTGGAAAGGATTGCATCAGTATTTTCGGAAGTGCCACAAGTGTCAGATTTACGCAGATCCGATAAATGTGCCACCTCACAAGCTGTTCAATCTCGTCTCACCGTGGCCTTTTGCAATGTGGGGCATAGATGTGATTGGTCCCATCAATCCCAAGGCATCCAATGGGCACAGATTCATCCTTGTAGCCATCGACTATTTCTCCAAGTGGGTCGAGGCGACATCCTATGCTCACATCACGCAGAACACGTTTCTCAAATTCTTCAGAAACAATATCATCTGCCGGCATGGTCTCCTGAATGAAATTGTCACGATAATGCCAAGAACTTGAATGGTCCAGAAGATTCGGGAATTATGTGACCAATACAAAATCCGACACCTCAATTCCTCCCCATACCGTCCCAGGATGAATGGAGCGGTGGAAGCGCAAACAAAAACCTCAAGAGAATAATCAGGAAAATGACGGTCACATATAGGGATTGGCATGATATGCTTCCTTACGCTCTTCACGCATCTGGACTTAGTAAGAACCTCGACCAGGGCAACTCCATACTCACCGGTCTACGGGATGGAAGGCATTGCCTATTGAAGTTGAAATCCGTCCTAAGGATTACGAAGGAATCGGGGATCGATAGTCGAGAATGGATCCGTCAAGGTTGGATCACTAAACTTCTTTGGATGAGAAGAGGTTAACCGCAGACATGTCACGGACAATTATACGAGAGAAGAATGGCTAGGGCATTTGATAAAAATGCGCTGCGTGAATTCCAACCGGGGACCTAGTCTGAAGAAAGTCTCTTTGAACCAAAACGACCCCGGGGCAAGTGGTCACCAACCTATGAGGACCCTATGTGGTTAAAAGACATTTTCCGGAGGAGCCTTGATCTTGACCCACATAGACGGTGAAGAATTCCCGAGACCAGTCAATGCCGACACTGTCAAGAGATACTATGCATAAAAAGGGGAAAGGGTGAAAACCCGAAAGGGCATCCAAAAAAAAAAAAAAAAAAAAAAAAACAAAAAAACTTCTGGGGGGGGAAACCCAAAAGGGCGTCCTAAGAACCAAAGTGGAGAAATAAGGAAGAGGGTATGAAACCGCGAATAGAGAAGAGACCGTTAAGGCATGAGACTCCGGAGAACTCGAAATAATGGCAGTTAAAAGACTTCAAAACTAACCATAAGGAATATGTGAGATCTATCTTTGTACCTTTTCATCTTCTTTGAAAGTCTATTCTTTCTAATAAAGTTATACTTCATTCCTACATTGTTATTGTCCCCATGCTATCATTTCTCTTTGTTTAAAGCGCTATTAATTAGTTAAAATTTTTGCCATAAGATTTGAATTTGAAAATTGATAACCTCACGTACTTTATTATGAGATTTGCAGGAAATAGCCTTAAAAAAAAAAAAAAAAAAAAAAAAAAATTTCTAGAGGTGAAAACCAGAAAGCGCTTACAGTCGAATGGACGAAGAGAAAGTGAAAACACTGCAAGGCGCTCTCTGTAGAGTAAGAAGAAAGTCGGGAATGAAAAAGGGGCATCCGAAAGAATGAGATCATAGGTCAGGTCTTGCAACTCCTCCTCCATTAATCATCCGCCTTCGTTATCTTGTTAAGTACACTTCTTCAGGGAAAGAACTTCATGTGTCAGGGTTAGACTCGCCTTGTAAGTTGATTTTGATTTCCTGCAATTTAAATTTCTGCTATCAACCTCTGGTTCCTTGATCCAAGTTGATTTTAATTTCCTGCAATTCCACCATCAACCTCTGGTTCCTTGATCCAAGTTGATTTTAATTTCCTGCAATTTAAATTTCTGTGATCAACCTCTGGATCCTTGATCCAAGTTGATTTTAATTTCCTGCAATTCCATCATCAACCTTTGGATCCTTGATCCAAGTTGATTTTAATTTCCTGCAATTCCACCATCAACCTCTGGTTCCTTGATCTAAGTTGATTTTAATTTCCTGCAATTTAAATTTCTGCTATCAACCTCTGGTTCCTTGATCCAAGTTGATTTTAATTTCCTGCAATTCCACCATCAACCTTTGGATCCTTGATCCAAGTTGATTTTAATTTCCTGCAATTCCACCATCAACCTCTGGTTCCTTGATCTAAGTTGATTTTAATTTCCTGCAATTTAAATTTCTGCTATCAACCTCTGGTTCCTTGATCCAAGTTGATTTTAATTTCCTGCAATTTAAATTTCTGTGATCAACCTCTGGTTCCTTGATCCAAGTTGATTTTAATTTCCTGCAATTTAAATTTCTGTGATCAACCTCTGGATCCTTGATCCAAGTTGATTTTAATTTCCTGCAATTCCACCATCAACCTTTGGATCCTTGATCCAAGTTGATTTTAATTTCCTGCAATTTAAATTTCTGCTATCAACCTCTGGTTCCTTGATCTAAGTTGATTTTAATGTCATGCAATTTACATTCCTGTTATCAACCTCTGGTTTCTAGATCCAAGTTGATTTTAATTTTCTAGGTCATTAACTTAGGTGTGCTTTAGTTCCCTAATTTCAAATACCTAATCGTCCAAAATATGAGTCGGAATCTTTACATAATTCCTATACGGAAAATTTTCCTTTAATTGAAATTATGTAAAGAGGGGCAGCTGTCGACACCATATTTTGGCGATCCTAGAATCAATAAAAATTCTTTTGAGCATTTAATCACGTTTCAGTCCCTCTTTGATAGGCGGTCACATTTCCGATCTCTCCTCACAGAATTGAATCAATGCTAAGTCCTCACATTCATTAAAGCCTCGCCGATCTCTCAAAATCATTTTACCGACCTCTCAAACCCGATGCCAGATTCGGACTGTCAAGAATATTCCCGATCTCTGTTGATAAATGAAATGAAGCGGCACTAGATCTTTTCCTACCGGTTTATTGCGACCTCCTTTCCGAAAGTTTAAGAGCTAAAGTTTTGGTTCGATTCCGATCTTAAGTGTTGAGTTAAATTTTCAGTCAAGTTCCGTTCAGCATTTCTCCCTATCGATCTCATGTTTAAAGTGCTTTACGATCTCTCATACTTAGATTAATAATCACATTTAGTTTTTGTTTCTTTGTGCTCATACAATCAAATACTCGGACAAATAATGGTTTAAAATTTTCCGATCACAATCATTCATTGAACAAAAGGCATTCCATTTCATGTCATAATTTGTACAAGTTATTGGTGGGGATCACCCCACTGATCTACATTTGGATCACTCTCCTCTCTCCCTCACATTCGGCTACATCATCACTGTCTTCATCATTGTCCTCAGGAGCCACGTCTGCCATCCAAGAGACGTCTTCTTATGGGTAACGCTTCTGGAGTGCGGCCATGAGATCATTGTGAGCCTTCACATATGCCTCGGCTATTCCGTCACCATCTCTTCATCCCTCTCCTTAAGCTCCTTATCTTTCTCCTTAAGCTCCTTATCCTTCGCCTCGAGTTCCTCTATAAGTTGAGCGACACAGCGGCCGTTGGCGTGAAGCACTGGACTTCCTTAAGAGCACGGTCCCTCTCATCCAAAACACGATTACGTTCGCCAACCGGTCTTCATGGAGCTTTGCCGTCCCTCGACTTGAGATATATAATCCCGGCGGATGAGAGTTGGGATCGGAGGAATCCACCTCCGATTCTTCTTCCCGATCTCCTTACCCGGTGAATCCTTTCGGATCATGGTGCGGTTCACTAGACACTCCACGTTTAAGCTCATGGTCCGAGTCAATATGTCGTCGAGACCATGCAGGATAACTGTCTCGATCCTCGAAAGAAGATGGTAGACCCGGGACTTTGGCGAAATCGAGTTCTCCTTGACGATCGGTTATTCCTCAAGCGATCGATCGATGCCAGCGCCCCAGAAGAGGTCCTCCCGAAGCTTGAGTAGGCCCCCTTCCTGCTTGGAACAAGCTGCAAGAGTCGGAGGCTGCTCCTCCGATCTAGGAGGAGATCGGGTAACCGGTGGTCGGCGGACCGAAGGTTGAGGTGGGTCTCTTTGTATCTCCCCGGGTTCGTGACCGGGTGTTTGAAGTCGTTCCGAACGCTTGATCTCCTTTATCTTCCGGGAGATCTCTCTCTCCTTCTTCCGTTTCCTAGAGCCATCGCCACCCGCCATACCTGCACAAAGAAAAGGTTAGTGAGATCGCTAAGGTCGTGAGAATTGAGATATAGAAAATACCGATGCCAAGGTTAGAGAGCGGAAGTTCGCGGTCTTGGCGATGGCGGTGAACAGTCCAATGGTGTAGCTCGGCAGTCACCGCATCCAAACAAGAATACTTTTTAGTGGCAGCCTCACTCTTCAAATCCATCACTATTAGGCTTTCATCTTGGCTCAGGGTGATGTGATTCGGAAGCAAAGGTCCCTGGTACCACCAGCTGCGGGGGAAGTCCTCAAAATGGCTCGGATCTTTGCTCCTCACAATGAAGAAACGATTCTTCCAATTCTTAAGAGACGAGGGCAGATCGGAAAAGAGCGCA